>NC_092871.1:55828254-55980917 GCF_032062135.1 Pyxicephalus adspersus | reverse complement strand
CTGCCTGTGTCTCTTTCACATGAGAGCTGAACTGAATGAGGTGTGCTCACCTCTCATCGGCAGCAATCCTCTGAACGCCTGACATAGAGCTCAGAGCAGCCTCACTGAGATCCGTGCATCCGAGGATGAGAGCTGCCGAGAGCTGGGCGGGGTATTCAAAGCAGCCGGGCGGAGCAACTGGCTAAAAACCTCTGGGGAGAACTATGGTGACCTATCAAAATTAGTAGGTAAATAGTGTGTAATCCATGGTTTCCATATTTTCTGGAATTTGTCATGTAGAATAGCAGACATATTTTCATTAGTTAAGATACCATGACATTTTCTTTTTCACCTGTGTTACAGTTGGTGTTGTTGAACTCCAAGCTTTAGCTAACACCTGCTTAGCTGCTGTAAAAGTTTATTGTAGTAGATAAAATTGGAAAAACATACAATTTTCAGGTTTAACATTTATTAATGCTACCTTAGGGTCTTTTGGTATGGATCTTACCGTGGAGTACCGTGTAAGCTAGTTTAAACACATCAATCAATAACTTATGTATTTTCTTGCACTACCACCAGATGTGAAATAGTGTGCCTTTACCTGAGCACTTTCTAAAACACATGGAAGTGGTCGAAAATGTACACAGTCTGGTAGGTACCATAAACCAACACATTAATAGTTTGTTTTAGTAGCATTGCTAGTGAAAAAACATATGGTTATATTATCCCATATTTGCTGCCACATTTTGGGGTCCAGTTTAAATTGTGGATCAGTTTCCCAATTTGAGATGTAGGTATGAGGTTTAGATGTTGTACCTTTGAATAAAGAATTATAGATTCAGGGTTCTCCCCAGGCCCTTTTAGCTGGGCGCACCACCCAGTACTTTTCAGCACCCACCCGGCTGTTTTTGGGTGGTTACTAAAGAGTTTGATCTCAATACAGGGGCTGCCACCCACCTACAATTTCTTCCCACCCAGTGTAACCAGCTTAAAAAAATGTCTGGGTTGAGCACTGTAGATTATTGTTACCTTTTGGGTTAGGTAATATAGTCTGCAAATGTTTTCAAAATTGGTTATCTATAACGGGTTAGGTATAGTTTTACAAGTTTCAATTACATAATGTTAAATTTGCAAATAACAGAATATCTTGTTGGAAAATTGTTTTTCTCGTGCAAAACTCCTAATACCTTGTAGACAGCATATTCTAGACCTTTTTCAAATTATGTGTTCTGCACCATTTGAAGGTCAAATAATTCTCATAATCTGGAGAAAATGATTGATTGTAGAAGATAGGTGCCAGAGGTTCATGGGCAGATATTGGACCAGCTGCATTTTTATGTTTATCCCATATTTGTAACGTATGTTCCAATATTGGATTAGATAAATGACCTTGTGATGTTGCTGTGATTCATAGGTTACCATCTATGGGAATGGGAGATATTTCTGCTGCTTCTATGGCTAACCCGTAAATGTGTATCTGTTTCAGTATGGTATACTGAAAGATTAGATAATTGTGCTGCTATGTAATAATTATAGATATTTGGTACAGAGAGGCCTCTATCTTTCCTCAGTTGGATCAGGGTAGTTTTAGAAATGCATGGCCTACTATTTCCCCAGATAAAATTGAGAATCATTCTTTGAATTATACGTTAGTAGTGAGGAGGAAATTATATCCCAAGTAGCCTGAAAGAATATAAAAATTTAGGCTAGGAGTGACATTTTCACTGACGCTATACGTCCTATCCATGATATCTGGCACTTTTTCAGATTTCTAAGAGTATTCTGGTTTGACGTATTGAGGCGGGGTAGTTTGCTGTAAAGACTGTTTTATAGGAAGCTTTGAGATATATATATATATATATATATATATATCTAAATATATTAATTTTGATTGTTCCAAACGATAAGGAAAGGATTCTTAGAGATGAGTTACTAGCAAATTGGGTAAATTAATATTTAGTGCTGAACGTTTATTATGAATAATTTGGAGACCAGATATTTGAAAGGTGTTTAGAATAGTTAAAAGATTAGGTAGCTATACCATTGGGTTACTAATCAGGTTAGTGGGGCCTACTTTCAGTCTAATTGGATAGAAAGAGTTGTTTATTTTTCTGAGCCTATTTGCTAATAGGGAGTTGGGTTTTTTGCCTTTAATTTGTTTTTAGTCCAGCGCCCTATGGGTTGGACACAAATCCAGCTGAATTCTTAAGTTCAAGTTAAGTTCAGGTGTTGGATCTGATTTATGTAAGTCCGACAGGGCTTCATATTCTTGTCCTAGCTGAAAAAGCAAAGCGCTACATTCATTTTTGTGTTGGGAAGCCAATTGTATAGTACGACCCCTTATTACAGCTTTATGTCCATTCCAAAGTACTGTATATCTGAGGTGATATCAGGTGTGGCATTTTAATGTAAAATATTCTTGTAGTGATGATTGAACTTTTTGGAAAAGGGCCGGATCACTCAAAAGAGAGGTGTTCAGGGACCAATTATAGCCAGAAGGTTTTTGATAAAAGGAGGAGAAAGTTGTTAAGATTGCATTGTGTTCAGACCATGGTATTAGTACTATTTTGCAGGAGGAGAATAGGGGAAGAGAGGGTGCCGTGACAAAATTGTCATCTATTCTAGAAAAAAGTTGGTGTGGATGAGAAAAATGTTTAAAATCACACTTAGTTGAGTGGAGTTCACGCCACCAATCAACTAATGAATATTTGGATATTAAAGCCCGTAGTTGTGGTGCAACATTGTCCCTGGGGGGATGGGGAGATATTAAAGATGGTCCTCTCTTGTCTAGGGATGGAATGAGTGTCATGTTAGAATCCCCGCACAGTACTGTTAGGCCCAGGTCAGTACCGGTATTCCCCAGGCAACAGTCCCCCAATCTAAGGCCTATAGCAGCCCCCACTCAGCCTCGGGAGACTGGTTGTGTCTCCCAGCACTCGGTTGCCCCCAGGGCTTGGTGCGCAAAGGATAGGCCGGCAGTTGACCCCGAGCCTGCAGTACAGAGACCAAAATGTCGGGAAATCCAAAAACAAGCCAAAGTCAAAAACAAAGGAGATTAGTGTACCAAGCGAAGTACAAAGGGAAAGGCAAAAACAGAGTCAGGGTCACAAGCAGAGGTCGGCCCAGTTTGAGTTCAGATAGTAAGGATAGTAAGAAGGATAGTAGGATAGTAAGAAAAAGGCACAGGTCAGTAACAGAGAAATCACTCCAACACAGGTAAGCCCAGCAGACACTTTAACAGGCACATCTGACATAGAGCAGAGAGGCTATAAAGCCCCAGAAGCCAATGACAGCAAGGGATTGATTAGGAACCACTCAGCTAATCAACTGCACACAGCTCCAATTTCCCTCAGCTGTGCGGCCTAGTGCAGTGGATGCAGAGGGAAAAAACCCAGCTACAGGGATTCTGCAACCCTCAGGGCACTGATCCTGAACCCCCAGTGCTATCACGAGTGCATGGGGCATGCCGTGGGGCATTGCCTGGGATCGTAAGTCCAGAGAGCGCCTCCTAATAAGTACAAGTGCCTTCACCGTGTGTTTCAACTACCTGTAAAAATTGTTTTAAAAAAACCTTTGTTTGGAATTTGGTGAATAATATGAAAATATAGTGAGTAAAGCATCATTTAGGTGTCCGGGTATAAGGAGGAATCTATCTTCAGGGTCAGAGATCATATTTATGAGGCAGAAAAGGACTGATTTCTTTAAAACAGTGCTTGTTTTGATAATAAAGTTAACCATGTAAATGGTAGGGTATGAGGAATGAAAATATTTAGAGAAAAATGTATTTCTTGCAAGCAGATAATGTCAGCCCATTGGGAGCAGAGAGCACATGTACTCGCCCTGCTGGATTCCCCATAGAAGTGTGTCAAGGATTCTTAGGAAGGTGATGCAAGTATGTATTGCTTATAAACCAAGTTGTCAGCCACAGTTATGCTGGGGATAGATGTCCTCTTTCAACAAGCATTGGTATGGAGGTTTTGGCAGGGGACCAATCTCTGCACAAAACAAAAAAAAAAGATGTCTGTTCATAGTAGTGTTACTTCCAATAATGAAGTTAGCATATTCTAATACAAAAGTGTGTTATCTGTCATGTACAGGCATTGTTATCCTCTGCATGTCGACAAGAGCAAGTCTTTAAATGTGTTTTGCTATTGCATTGAATATAATATGACTGATGTGAAAAATCCTGTGAATATGTTTTGAAGAATTTTTTTTTTAAGTTTAAAATGATACAGGTAAGTTGGAGTCGTTGTATTTTGTTTATTACATACACTTTCTCCTTTGATTGCTTTTTAGTGGCTCACAGTGGTTTTGCAATTTTTGAGCTAGGTGACTGAGTATTGGCAGAGAAATGCAGCCCCTAGACAGGGAATCCATTGATTTGTGTAAACAAGACAGGAACTACAGTAAAAATAAGGATGTTGCATTAGAAATACTTATCTCCTGTGCATCATGTTTTAAGGCAACAACACTATCTCTCTGTGTCCCTCTTTGTGTCACCATTGTGACACATATTGCACAGACTGACCCTGAGAAAGGTCAGTGGCTGCCGCTGGAGTGCATGTCACTCCAAGTTTTGTGTCTTGGAGAAATTCACAAGAGGCTCATTTATAAGCAGGTAGCCCAATTCTAAAAGATTGGTGCTGAAAGAGTTTGCTTTTGTCTTTGAGTATCAATAGGAAGATAACTAACCACATTTTTTTCTCCTATAGTTGCCCATCAGATGAGTACCATTACCATGGTTTTAGGGCCTAGCCTTGTAAACAATACACACCGCAACAGCTCATACCTATAAACACGTTACCATACCATTATTAACATGCAATGATATCATCACTGAATATGTTCTAAAGTTTCACTTTAATTACAGCAGAATCCTTTAAATAAGCAGCAGTCACCAGCATGTATAAAAGATGATTTACTACAGTGACCTGGGTTAATTTCCACATTGTCTTTGGAATAAACTCTTCCCTTAAGCTTTTTTATGTCAGATTGTTTTTGTTGCTTGTGCTGCTGAAATGTGACATGGCAGCTCTGCAGAGTTTAATGTGTTTCATCTGCATAAAATGTTTTATTAGAGGGCGGAATTGCTCATATCTCTGTCTTCTGGGAAGTGATAGCTCAAAAGGAAACTATTTTTCTGGCGAGAAAAACAATTATTTGTGGGATGTGTTTTTTACATGTTGCTGTCTCCACTTAAGGCTTCAGAGTTTTTTTTTTTTTACCTGGAAGCTCCAAATTCTCATGCCTATTTTTTTCATACAATATTTGTTTACCATGGAGTTCAATGAGAGTCCAACTCTTGGCAAAAGACTTTTGTTTTTTTATTTTTGTTTTTTTTAATATTGGATAGAGTAGGAAGGATTGTGACCTAACTTTTATGTACCTGTGTGAGTATTAACTTTATTTCCTGTAGAGGGATCCATATGAGATAAAACAGGAAGTGAAGAACAAACTTTTCAAAGGGGGGTCACAAACAATAGGCATCATATGCATTGTTCATTGAAGCACTTTTTAGAGGGAGAGTGAGACTGCCCAGGACCGCAATTCTGTGTGTGTGAGAGCAGCCATACAAATCTTCCATGTTGCTTTCTACAAGGTTGCAGCCGTAGAACAATTAAAAAAAATGTAATGTTCTTTACCTTTTAAGGGGGCCTGACTACATATCAGTAATAAATAAATACAGAATCATTTATTGGAACTTTAGCATACATGTGTATTTTTTTTTTTTTTTGGATATAGTAGGGAGGGGTTAGTTGCTCTGTCAGTTGTTTTTTTGACTCCTGTCTCCTTTATGGAGATTTTTTACACACTGGTAACCAAACAGAATCTTCCTAAAACCAACATCTGCCCAAGGTTGTAATCTTTCTTTATTCTGTCGGGAGTTAAAAGGAATTACCAAATTTATGTTGTATTTTGCGTATGGTTTGTTTTAAAAGAGAAAGAACACTTTTTGGGAAAACACAAATCGTTTTTTCAGATTTGTTTTTACCATTATCGTCTGATGTCTCATCTTGATAGTAATTAATTAAATCCTTACATTCCCATCCCAAATTACAGCTGAAGCAGGACCCTTGGGAGCACCTTTCGTTAAAGTTGGTTGATTATACGGGGGTTAATCTCAGTTCCATGCTTTGTGTCTTTGTGTGCTTGTGTGTGGTTTTTCCTCTTCAGCAAAAGGCTTGTTCTGCGCCAACCATAGGTCTTTTGGACCTGATTTATGGGGTCGATCTAGACGTATCCCCCAGTGGGGAGGCGCAAATTCACTAAAAGACTTCTGTGCCTTGTATGAGAGATACAATCTGCCTGTTGAGACCAGACGAGGGGGCCTTAGTCATTCCCCCGCAGAAATTTGTTTTTCTACTTACTGAACTGTCTGTCTGGGTCTTAGAAATGAAATAATGTATGTTATGATTATATATTGTTATGGATATTCATACATTTAGGAAGGTATCAGCGTAATGCTGATATTCTTGCCAATGTCTGTATGCCATATAGCAAGAAGGGGAGGGGCCAATCGTTGACGATATAAAGTCGATTTTTGCATAATACAGGCCTCTCAGGGCATTCCTGAAGAGTGATAAACCAAAGTGCAGGCACTTGAAAGAGCTGTCAAATCTAAGGTTGGTTTGCTTTACAGCTCTAATTAGTTGCTTTACAGGTCTGCAGGTACTTAAAGTTGTCCTCCGTTATGCTTGTGTAACTTTTGGAGTATGTCAACTTCTTGTCATGAAAAATCTCAACAAAGCTAACCCTGCCTCTATTTCCTTCTAGTTGATCCATGGGGCCACTCCTTATAGTTTTAGGCCAAAAGCATGGAGATGGACAGGGCAGAAAACCAAAAACAAGCAAATCTATTGCCTAAGGTTCACACAGACAGGCATTTTGCAGAACATTGCAAAGGAAAAAGTTTCCAGCATACAAGTCAGCAACAAAACAAATTCTACATGGACATGTAGAGGACATATGTACTGCTTCTGTGGGGTTCCCTGTGATTGTGTATGTAGGGGAGGAGTGTTCAGCTATTTTCTGTTTTTAATATCTCCCAGTGTTTAGTCTATAGCCAGGACTCCTGGGGTTCACATCTCTGAAACCATCTGTGATGTTTCAAGACTGTCTGCTGCTGGATACAATTAGTTAATGTCTAGCCCTGTCCCATCTCCCACGTTGCTGGGGCCCAGGGTATGACGACTTTAGGCCAGGCAAAATAAGAATTACAGATGCAGTTTGGTGGTATTTGGAATTTCAGTCAGAACTGGCAAAGTGGTTGGTTTGGGTGTTCTCTATCTCATTAGATTGCAAGGTCTCCTTAAAGAACTAAAAATGTCAGCTGGTATGGAGGAGGTGTTGTGACTGCCATGCTGACAGCCATTCACTAAAAATGTAGTTGTGGACATGGCTGTGGAGTCGGCAAATAAATCCTTTGTCAGTTTCTGGTCCCGGCGACTCCGACTCCTCTGTATTTAGAGGGTTTCTCATGTTATCTTAACACTTTTGCATTCAAACATCACACTTTTGCAGCTTCACAAAAAATGTAGACCCTTAATTATTCATAAATCAATAAATTTATTATAAAATTAAATATAACACAATATTTTTACTATAAAAGTTTTTCTCAAGAAACATTAATAAAAATATATGAAAATAAATTATTGATTTGTCAATTATTATGTTTTCTAATTTAGACTATAGATCTATGAATCTTCTGGTAGAGTGGAAAAATTACCAAGAGAAGGTCTGATAAATTCAAAGTTGGATGAAGCCCATAAGGAGGAGTTACGCAAGTTAATGACTGAAGATTGGGGATTAAGTCTCAGGGAAATGAAGGATCAGTTATTTGCCAAATTTGGAATTAATGTATCTATTTCAACAATAGATAGATGCATTGATAAATTCCAATGGTCATTAAAAAGAATCCTGCAAGGTGCAATGATTTCCACTCTCTTCAAGAAAGGCTTAGCTATGCTAACAAAATCCTTGATCTCATTGCTAAGAAAGATGGAAAAACATCTACTTTCTTGATTAGGTAGGTTTTAACATCTCAATGAGAACCAAAAGGGGAAGATCTCCTTTTGGGCAAAGGGCAGTGCATGTTGTGGCTGGAGTACGTTCCAGAAATTATTCAATTTGTTGTGTGAGGAATAAAAATGGGACCCTCCACTTTGTCACAAGGAGGAGCATTTAATCAAGAAGCATTCCTCAATTTTATTGATGAGATTTTAAATGTTTCAACAGTGTTCAGCATGCCATCCTCATTATGGATAATGTCCCCTTTCATAAAACTAGCCAGGTAAAGAAATTTGTTGAAAGTAAGGGACACCAACTCCTATTGTTACCACCATACTCTCCATTTCCTAATCCTGTTGAGAACATGTTCTCTAAATGGAAAGAAGTAGTAAGACGAAATAGGCTAAATAATTCGGTTGCTCTATTAGAAAGCATCAATAGTGTATTTTTAACAATAAGCGAGCAGGATTGCTCAAATTATTATACAAAATGATTAGCTTTTTGCCTAAATAGGGAGGGGAAAGCATTAATGATTAATAAATCATTTTTTTATTTATTATTTCTTGAGAAAAACTTTTATGGCAAAAATATTGTGTTATATTTAATTTTATAAAAAATTTATTGATTTATGAATAATTAGGGGGTCTAAATTTTTTTGTGAAGTTTGAATGCAAAATAATTTTTTGACAAGGGTGAAAATTTTTTTTGTGAAATTGCAAAAGATAAAATGAGAAACCCTATAAAAAGCGAATGTATTTTCCTTGTTGATTGAAGGAAGGCAACATATACGCCATTTAACCACAGAACTACTGGTTAGGAAGCTGATGCTCAACTGTATTGGTCAGTTTAAAAAAAGACAAAAAAATGAAAACAATAAGGTTTTATTTATTGTTTTTATCAAGTGGCTATAAAGTAGCAGCATGGCATGCATAAAAATCAGGAACAGAAACTTTACCAGTTTAAAAATTTGAACCACATTTTATGGTAGTTTTAAAACAAAAACAAAGTTTAACTTCAAAAACAAAAGCTGGAAAACCTAAAACAGTTTATATAATAAACTGGAATATATAGTTGTAGTAATAGTAGAATAGCTGTTAAAAGCAATTGAAAACTAACTAAATGTAGTGTTGTTCTAAGAAACAGAATTGTTTCTGCCAGATCCTCTTTTATAGAAGCTCTTAAATGTGACTTGATTATTTTTAGAGCTGAAAATAGTCTTTCAACACTGACATGGGTGGGTGGCATTGATGTTATGGTTCTAGCCACATCCCTAATAATCTCTGAATAAACAAGGATGGCTTCTTCTACAGTCAATTTCAATGAGCGATCATACTTTTCTACGTCCTTTAATTCTTTAAAAAACTCCTGCTAGAATCTCTTTATTTGGACATTTTCTGGTTGTTTATCTTTCATGCATATGCAACGTTGCTTTACTGTTGAAAGTTCCATTTTGTCCAAGTAGGAATCAAAGTCTAATTTTTCATTTGAAGAGGATGATCCTGAGTTACCAGTGCTTATAGCTTCAACCAGTGGTGGTGTTTCGGGTAGTAATCCCTTCATACGAACTGGTACATCATAGAGGGCCTTTTTTGCAGTATCATTCTGGTCATCGCTCAATTTGATTATCCAGTTCCAGAAATTCTCTTTTCTTCATTGATACAATGCCATCAGATATTAACCATGCACTTTTGTTCAGGCAATATATCAAGCTCTTCCATTTCAAGAAGAATTTACCAGGTGTTAAATCTTCAGATTGCAAGCTCTTGGTGACAGTAAAGGGGTTAGAAAGTAGATTTTCCAGTGCTTTTACTTGTGTCCACTGGTTTTGGGTTAATAAAACATTTTCATTGTCCAGTTTTTCAAGAAAAGTCTTTTGGTTCAAGCAAACGCTTTACCATCAGATAAGTGCTTTCACAGCGTGCTGTTTGATCCAAAATGGCTCCTTTTCCTGCACGTCTTTTCAAAATGGCATCTGTTTTAGGGGCCCTGACTGCAACAGTTACTTTGCCTATTGTTAAAATTTGCCAATTAGAGTAGCTGCATGACGATCTTTTAATCCATCTCCTACTGCAAGTTGCAGATTATAAACAGCACACAATTCAAATATGTTGAATAGTAGTACGCTTAGATGCTTCTTCAACAATGTTATCCAAAATGTCACTATTCTCTTCCCTTTCACTTTCTCTAATACTTGCAGAACTGTCTTCCTTTATTATCTGTCTGTCACTTTCTTCATCTACTTTATTCATTTTCTCAGTTGTGCTCAACATATTAGAAGCATTATCTGTCAAAATACATAGAATCTGTTCCTTTTTAATTTCAAAATCTTCTAGAACATCCTCCACTAACTTCTGAAGATAGTCACTGGTGTGATGTGCCTGGGTCTCCTTTAGTCCCAAGGTTCGCATTATTGTTTTATTTTTTTCATCAACAAATCTAACATTTATAGCAAAATAATTGACTCTGTGACGTGCATCCATTTTATGAAGACAAAATGTCCCTTCAGACCTTTTTGTAGTTCTTCCTTTTTACATTTGGCCTCTTCAGTTATAAGTTTCCTTATACTTTCTATTTCCAGAGAAATACCAAGTTTTTTTGCCATTTCTCCATTTAGGCCTAAAAAGGCTTGCTATGAAAAGGATAGTGGTACACTATTCTTTACTACCATTTCAATAATGTGGTTTTTGAACTTTTCCGGTGTCATTGTTATGGTAACTTTGTCAGATATAAAGAATCTTCTTAGTTGTGTTTGGTCTCTCGTGGATTTCTATTTTGTATCGCTTTATTTTGGAAGAACAATTGTAGGAGTAGAATCGACCAATCAAGTGCAAAATTGTCTGGCAAACTGCTAGATTGTACTAATCCCAATCTTTATCCCCTCAAACTATCACCCATATATTGTTTCTAATCCTAAACTTTAGTTCTGCACTTTACACTTTTGTTGTTCTGTTTGTTTTTAAAATATCTAATCTATCAAGGTACCAACTGGCTCACTAATTCCTGTGAGAGTCTTGATTACACTGGGGAACAACTTTGAACAAATTCCCAGTCAAAGGGCGAACATCAGCACATTTGAAGTGCAAGCCTATTCAGCATATTTCAAAGTTAAACTTGGTGATCAAGGTAAGTCTTGGGCCCCTCATAAGGTGTGCAAACAGTGTGGTGAGGGTTTATGGATGTGGACAAAGGGAACAAGTGATAAGATGCCATTAGGTTTATACCTATGGTTAGGCAAGAGCCAGAAGATCATTTCAGTGACTGTTACTTTTGTATAGTGAAAACTTCAGGATATAACAAGAAAAATAAATGTA
Source organism: Pyxicephalus adspersus (assembly GCF_032062135.1). Lineage (NCBI taxonomy): Eukaryota > Metazoa > Chordata > Amphibia > Anura > Pyxicephalidae > Pyxicephalus > Pyxicephalus adspersus. The sequence goes on along the minus strand of NC_092871.1, from coordinate 55,969,620 downwards.
ACATAGAGTATCCTAGTCTACCTTTGGCAATAGGCCCAGTGGCTCATTTATATGAAATCCCAGTAGTTTCGTTACACTACCCTCTCTTGAAGAACATGATTATGGTGATAAACTAGGTGACAACAATGATGAAGAGTTTGAAATAGAAGAGAACTCTGTTCATAAGGGATTTGATCAGCATGAGTTGAGTGATTTGGCACGAGATTTGGCAGAAGGCTTCAGAACTCCTAGCATCAAGACTGCGTGAGAAAAACTTACTTGAAAAAGTAACGAAGGTATCGTACTTTCGAACCAGAGAAATTGCATTTCTGCAGTACTTTAGAACTGACAGTGGCTTTGTGTATTGCCATAACATACCCAGTATAATGGAGGAATTGGGAATTTGAATCTTTACCTCAACTGAATAGCGACTAATCATCGATAGCTCAAAGCAGAGCTTAAAGTGTGTCCACCTTCACAATGGCAGTATATTTGGGTCAGTCACAATAGGCTATCAGTTTCTCTTTGTGAAGAATATGCAGACATATAGGGAGTCATTGAGTTGTTGCAATATCACCAACACAATTGGGTCATCTGTGTTGACCTTAAAATGGTATGCTTCCTACTTGGTCAGCAACGCGGATACACCAAGTATCCCTGTTATCTGTGCATGTGGGACAGCAAAGCTAATGAGAGGCATTGGGTGGAAAGGAATTGGTCTCCAAGATCTGCCCTAAAACCAGGTGATCCAAACATTCAACAGGAGCCACTTGATAGAAAGAATAATAAATTCCCACCTCTGCAAATGAAACTGGGTCTGATAAAGCAGTTCATTAAAGCTTTGCCAACTAAAGGAGACTGTTTAAAGTACCTAATTTTGGCATTTCCTAGCCTGTCATTTGAAAAAATAAAGGCCGATGTGTTTGATGGTCCACAGATTAGGAAGCTCATCAGGACAATGTCAGAAGTCGAAAATATCTCTTGGAGATATACAAAATGCTTGGTTGCACAATGAGCATCAAAGGTGCATTTTTTGCATAGCTATCTTTCTAACTTCCCGGAAAACCTTGGTGCAGTCTGTGATGAGCAAGGTAAACGATTCCACCAAGATTTGAAGGTCATGGAAGTATGGTATCAGGGTAGATGGGATGTACATATGATGGCTGACTATTGTTGGAGCATCCGGCGGAATTGTACTAACACTGAACACTTCAGGAAAAGCTATAAGCGTAAATTTTTACCTTAACCACTTACCCGATTCATTTTCAAATGTTTTAATGTAAAAAAAAAAATGTCATAGAGTAACAATAAATCCTTTGTATGAACAAAAGAAATTTAAATAAACAGTACATTCAAGTTATTTCATTATTTTTTAATTTCATGTAAAATTTGTATGTTTTTGGACAAAAATGGAGGGTACCCTGTATCGTAAACCTGGATGTGATCGCAAAAAACTGGGGTCATTTCTAAATTCACCACCCAAAAGTTAGTAAAAAAAAGTGTAAGATCTAACTAAAAAAAAATGCATTCCCCAGTGTTAGTGATGTTTGAATAGAGTATGTACCATGTACTTGGTTCAGTTGGTTGGTAACCAACAATATGGAAGCCCCCGGCTGCGGTACATGAAGGCACATAGACATTCTATAAAGCTAGCTAATAAACAAGCTAGCAGGTGTATGCTCATTTCATTTGTCCAACAATATTAATATTGATTAAGCCTTTGTTGCTGTTGGAAAGAGGTTGATAACCAACAACATGGTAGCTCCCTAATTCTTGTTCTAAGATGCACAGGGTTGTTACTGGCTATCAAGTCAAAGTTGACAGCAGAATCAAATGCAGTTCTTTCACCTACTGCAAATGGCACCCTGCTGATCCTGCTCTCACCCTGCCGACTGCTTGAGCATTACTGCACTAAAACTAATATGGGGGAACAAAATAGCTAAAGATTACAAATAAACATATTTATGAACATATGTATAGTTTATAATTCTGTTTTGTGATTCAGAAACCCCTGCAGGATTCCCTACTAACTACAGCAGTTTTTCTCAACCAGGGTTCCATCAGAGGTTGCTAGGGGTTTGTTGATCAATTTGTGCCTCTCAGGTCAGTTTAACTGGCACCAATGATCTGTAAGGGTGACATTCTTCTAACTGGCCAGCAATGTAAGAGGAATTCCTTCTACTGATCACCACACTAATATGCTGTGGGCAGAGGATATAGTAATTCTAGCAGGGGTTCCCTGAAGACCTGAATATTATTCCTAGGGTTCCCCCATATTAAAAAGATTGAGAAACACTACACAGTAATACAACCTGATCTTAGGTCCTTTGTACGCCTGTGATTGAACAGAGCAGCAGAACAATAATAAGGTTTTTTCTTTTTATAAGTACCTTTTAATGCTACATGGCAGCGTTATGCCATGTGGTCAAGTTTTATTGTCTGATGTCCTGACCACCTCCAGTCTGCTGCATATAAGGTGATAGGAGATGGATATCTCAATTTTGGTACTTTTTGCAATACATTTAAACTGAACTCTAGTAAAAAGTTCACATATCTATCTTAATCCTTCCTATGTAAAACTGCTGCCCTAATTTGTAATAGAAAGTGAGAAAGCTTGGGCTATTGGAGTAACAACTTTATGACGGCTCAGCCAGACTTCTCTTTTGGGAAGGCCTTTGACATCTCTACACTTTCTATTATTCCATACAAGCTACCCATCTAATATCCATACATGAGTGCATAACGCTGCTTTGTATTGAAACAGAACAAGAACTGGTTTAATGACCAAATGAGTTAAATTTTTGAAGCAGAGAGGAGTAAGTCAGCACCCATACCCATTGCTTTTCTCTGGAAAGCAACAATATTCTGTTAGGTTTGCTTTAGCATCTTAGATTTATGTTTACTTCATGATTTCCCAGCTAGCAGGGTCTGTAGGTGCCGCCACATGGGAGATCATATTGGGCAACCATTATCTACTACCTACCATCAGCCCTATACAAGCTAATGAACAATTGGGTGACTTTCTCCTATTATGTTCTTACTATTCGGTGCCCTTTTACTGTCATGTTTAATGACTGATGCAGATTAGTTACTTGTCCTCCTTGGAGTCTTCTGCAGCTTAAATTTTACTTATGTTCATATATTTGTTATACAAACTTCACATTATTTACATGTAGGATCAGCTATGAATTTTGATACTTTGCATCCACTGCAGATGTGTTTCTGTGGTGTTTAATCAAGACATATCCTCTACCTGCTGAAGTCTTTTACACCGTCTTTTCCCCTTGTAAAGTGTCAAGCCTTTAAAAAAAAAATTAAACGGAAGTTTCCTTGCTGCGGTTTGAATGGAAAGCTGTGAAACTACTTACCAGTAAATATTTTTGCTGGCTTAGTTGCGGCCTAATTCTGTGAAAGACATTGAGGATTCCCTGCTTGTTGTAACCCTATCCCAGCTAACTACAGAAAAGGAAGACATTTGTGTGGGGGTTCAGGCCCTCCGTTTAGTTTCATCTCCTGTGAAATAATTTTATGTCTGAATTTCTGTGGAAAGCTCAGCTGCAGCCAAAATGTTTATTTTCTATTTATTTGTCATAAATAAGACAGGAAAAGATCTAGGGCTACATACATATGTCAAAGTGATACTATCCAGACCGATTCATTCATGTACCTTACATCAAAAACCTAAAAACAATATTGTCATCCTAGCTAATTGCATACACTATTACTTAATGTATTGGGATGTGGCTTAGTTTTAAATATTTCTGGGATTTGTTACTGTTTGTGTCAATACGGCTAAAAACATTTGGTAATGGTTAGATTTGATTCAACCTAAACCTAAACCTTAAAATGTCTTTGCACATTAGTTACCAACTATTCAGGATCAGGATGGCTCACAGTTTTAAAATTGTATTAATGCATTTTATATTGTTTATGGATGGGTGCTGTGAACCCGTCTTTATATTAGGTTTCATTGCCTATCTGTAAATCAGACCTTTAAATTGGATAGGGGAGGCCAGCACTTTGGCCTGATTTATTAAAGCTCTCCAAGGCTGGATAGGATACACTTTCATCAGTGAAGCTGGGTGAACCACAAAACCTGTAATGGATCTAGTCCAGGATTCAAAACATTTGCTTGCAAAAAGCAAATTTTTTTGAAGAAATCCATTCCAGGTTTTCTGGATCACCCAGATTTACTGATAAATGTGTATCCTATCTAGCCTTGGAGAGCTTTAATAAATCAGGCCCTTTGATTCTAATACAGTGGTCTCCACCTTTTTTGGACCCATGGACCACTAAATTTATCTGCTCCAGACTGCGAATGCGCCGGGAGCCAGGTGTCACTCAAAGAGGAAGAAACTTCCCCCATAGTGGGAGGTTTGGATGGTGACTTAGTAGTGAGGATTAAGGAGACGGGTAGCAAGGTCCTTAAGATGTCTTGAGGTGGTGCATGTGACGAAATTATGAGTGAGGAAGTCATTTGAGGAGTGAAGAGAAGGATGTAGGAGAAAGCATGAGGGAGAATAGTGAGCTTTCTGTCTTGTGCAGTGTAGCAAGTCTATGCCCATACTAAGAACAGGAATACATGTATTGGAATATTTTACAAATGTGTTTCAACTCACAAGAAAAGCACAGTTCAATCAGAATGAAAGAAGCAGGGGACATGGACTACTTTCTTGAGGGTATCTGGTTTTCATTTAGCTGTGGTATGCCAGGACATCCCACTGTCTAGCAATTGCTTTGCAATCATAAAAAAACACAACACAACTGCAGAGCTACATGAAATACAAATGTTCGTAAAATATAGGTGACTGTAAACCACATTGGTGTAATTAAACTCTAGAGACCAGATAAGCATAAAAGGTAGTAATTGTTAATGAGTTTTGAAGCATTATGTGTGCATAGCTCTTGAGTAAGGAAAACCTGTTTATGTAGGAACTCAAATGCTGATTATGAAGCTTCGGTCGTTTTGGAACCACTAACATGGAGCAAGTATTAAGGATTTTTGAGGTTGCATTCCTAAACCAGCGTAGTGATTTATACTCTACTAAATCAAGTAATAGCCAGGCAGCTTGCTTTTACAGAAGGTAGTCTTCAATGGCAGCCAACTGTATTTAAACATTTTCTAAGGCCACATTGGAAGTGCCCATTGGTCCCTTTCTTACTAGGCTCTCTGATGTGCGACTGACCCCAGGACCGGCAGGAGGCGGTGGAACATAAGGGTAGACAACGACCTGGTGACAAAGCGCTTGAAATGTTTTGCCAGATCTAGCTTAATCATTGTTTGTCCAAACTGCAGAGTGTTCAGACACTGCTTGCCAACAGCTTCATGCTAAAATATAAGGCCCAGCTGGCGTCCGGCAGAAGCCACACTTGTTTACATGCTGTGGCTGGGGTTGTTCTGCCAAGGTTTTCAGGATGTTCCTGACCCCACTTTGCCTTACATTGTGCGGACTTACTGTTTTTTTTTTTTTGCAAAAGAATAGGCATTTATAAAAAATATTTTAGTTCTTGTTCCTATTCTGTGAAAATACAGGAATTTAGGAGAAATCACCTGAATGAGAGATCATTGAACCTGTAGACCTCAGATGGCAACTATGTGTCTATATACAAGGCTATTGCTGCAGAAATATAATTAAGAGCACCTGCAACACTTGAGCAGTCTCAATAGTTGTGAAAAAACCTGGCTGATCAAGTTGGGGGGCTGATGTGACACAACCAATACATTAATACATTTGTAGTGGTCATTAGTTTTTCAACTTATAGGCAGGTTGTTGTCTCAGAACACAAGTTGGCTTCATGTTTTTGAGAAACAACAGGGATTCTGATTTGCTTTCTTGTTATTTACCTTATTTTTGTTCCTTGTGAAATATGCAGCATAAAATGTTTTGAAGGTTCTGCTGTGACCAATTCATTTTAGTGATGTTAATGGGTTTTACAGTTGGCAGTAAAACACCGGCCCTTCCATTTCCTTTTCACACTGAGCCACAGTGTGCTTGTGAACCAGGTTGACAGAGTCTGTGTCCCAGAAGTCTCTGCAAAACTAATCTTTAAGGAATGTTCTCGCTTCCCTGAGTTCCGTCAACAAACTACTGAAAAGTAATCCGCCCTCTGTGAGGCTGACAACCTGCGCCTTTTCAGTGGTTTGTCTAACTACAGGTCACAGATGGCAATGTTTCTTATTCTCATGTCATATATTTAATCCTGGCACTGAACTGAAGATAATTCAGCCAACAGTATACTGATGAATTTTGTTTATTGAAAAGCAAAATATTTGTGTTTGTTGCATTTGAACTGAGGGCATTGTTTTTTTTTTTTTGTTTTTTATGTGTTTTTGGAAAGAAAATTGGACCTCATACTCTTACTTGTCAAACGCCTGTGGAAGAATGAAAGAAATTTAGAGTGATATATAACCACACCTCCATAGCTGGGAAAATCTGAAAACAAAAAATAAAATTTGATTATGATTTTTTACCATTATGATTTTTTACCATTAAGTGAATTTACATTTTCACTTTTTTTCAAACAAGGTAAAATATAGTTAAGAATATGCAATTTTTATAAAGCTCCAACATTGTGGGCTTTATTTATAAAATGGTGATTTAGACATTCCCTCAAACATTCCATTGTGGGAATTTTCTAGGTCCATGTATATCAAGGCAGTAATTAATTCCCACCAGGGAATATTTAAGGAAATGTTGATTCTGTTTTATAAATAGAGCTTCTTGAATTACCTGGAAAGCCTCTTAACATAACCTCGTCACATGCACAGCTCCAAGACTATTCCAGGGCTGCCCCTACTCCCTGGAATAGTCTTCTTCGTCTTATTTGGCTTGCTTCTACTTGCACATTTGTACTCTGCACATTTAAAAGAACACTCAAAACCCATTTTTTCAAATTTCCCTACCCGTCTTCTTCTGTCTCCTAAACCCTCACTATTTCCCATCTATCCCTACCTCCCCTCCTTTTGTGTGAGACTTCCCCCACCTTCCAGATTGTAAGCTCTTCTGGGCAGGGTCCTCTCCTCCTCCTGTGTCACTGACTGTACCTGTCTGTCATTTGCAACCCATTTTTATTGTACAGCGCTGCATATTAAGTTGGCACTATACTGTTTAATAATAATTCGTAAAAATCTAATGCCAAAGTTACCTTATTCTGCATTATTAAAATAGAGAGCCCTTTCATTCGAACTGTATTGACAGCAGCTGGGGGTCAACTTTTTAAAACCTGTTTTGAGATGGCCTTAGCTTTGGGGACAACACAACTGAAGCACGGAGACCGTTGAAATCAATGTTTACAAATGATTATCTGTAGTGATCTTTCATGTGAATTTAAGAGGACCAAAAATTCTCAACATAATAAGTTTCAGAATTAAGAATCCGCTTTGGCATTCGCTGCTTCTTCTGGAACTGGGATTCTATCCTTTCTCTTGTTTTGTGTCTTTGTTTTCAAATGCCATCCATAGCTGAACACAATCAGGTCTGCTGCCTTCAGATGAAACTAAAGCTGAGGCTGGGAATTTGGCAGAAGCCATTGCATGGAAGAGGCAGGAAGGCGAGCCAGAATCCCAAGACTTTCTCTCTCAAACTTTTTGCTTTCTTTCTATTTTGTTTTGTTTAAATAATTGAACAATTTGCCAGTATTAATTTGGCTGCCTTTTTGACATTTTTTTGCACTGCTCCGACAGAAAATTCCTGTGAGATAGTTAGATTGGCTTCACAAGTACTAGAGAGGAACATACAAGGACGTAGAAGACCCTAAAAAAAACAACATTCATTGCGTACTTTGAAGGATGTGATAGTATTTTTGATGCTAGTATAGGTGTTCCATGTTTTGCCTAGGGCAAAACATTAGTGCTGGGGGGAATCAAAGTAAATGTTTAGTCGGTTTAGGTGACAGTTATACTAAAGTGTGATTGGATAATTTATTGTACATATATAACATAAACATCAAGGTAACTTATAGAAACTAAAAATTATTGGGTTGTAAAACAAAATGTGTACAACGACTGTTGACATTCAAAATGATAAAATACCTGAAACTGTTGTAAAAAAAAAACAAAAAAAAACAACTGAGGTTTGTGAGGAAAATATTTCTACAGGCCTCATGATCCTAAAATTCCTACAAATGGGCAGCTGGGACTTCTCCTTTTGGACATGTATTGGCTAGTAGTAAAAGAAGCAGGCTCTGTATACAACCCACTGATTGAAAAGTAAAGTAAAATGTTTGTTTTATAGGAGGGAGCTTAAAAAGGTTGTAGTTACCTCTGCCCCATTTTCCTCACTGCCCTGATAAGCCATTTAAAGTAGATTTCTGATTAAAGCCCCCTTCCTCCAGGTATGGAAATAGTGTGTTGCTTAATGTCCCTTCTGTAGTAGTAAAGGCATACACAGCTTCATTTTAAAGGAGAACTATAATGGTGGAGAACTTTCTGTTCACTCTGATGCCTTAATGCATGAAAAAAAAACAATATGTTAAAAATGTCACCAGGCCAGCACAGCTCAATGCATGTGGATATTGGCACACCAAAGTACACGTTTGAACACATTTTTGCAGCATTTGGATGTGCATTCCCAATCAGTGTTTGTTTATTATTTATTTATATTGATCAGGTATGTCCTGATTTTCAGTAACATTTTGTTAAAAGTTGTTATACGTTCTAATCGTTGCATAGCATTGGTCACCTTAGAAATCAGAAGTCTTAAGCTACGTACACACGTCAGATTTTTATCGCCCAATAATCGGCATCGGCCAATTATCGGGCGAAAATCTGCCGTGTGTACAGTCGGTGTCGTCCATCGTCCGGACGACCGACCTGCCGGATCCACGGACGATGGACGACAGCCGATCCTAATGAAAGGGAAGGGGAGAGCGCACAGCAGGGTGCCGCTCCGTCGCTCTCCCCCTCCCCTCTCCATAGAGCATGAACAGTGCTGTATGTACAGCACCGTTCATGCATCGTGCACTCCCTTGTCGTTGGAAAGGATCTTGAAAGATCCTTTCCAACGACAAAAATTGCAAGTGTGTATGCAGCTTAATTCTTCAGTTGTGTTCGGGCATGAGAGGGTGGGAATGTGCATGTGTGTCCCATACCTATAGATACCTAGTTTTTCCCCAAGGCAATGGTGACCATAATATAGGCACATGATTTCTGAAAATAAGAGTCCCAGAGGGTGCCATTGGTAGGAGCTGGGTTTGGGTTTTTGGGGTGTTTTCATAAGTACAAGTATGCTTTCATATAGGGAAACCCTGGTAAACAAGCTTTTTAATTGGAAGTCTATAACAGCTCACTTTCTTGGTAGAGGTGCCTTTTTAACAAATGTAAGACCTAATGGCCATGTGCTGGATGCTAGACTCTGCAGGGTCAATTTTACAGAGTTCTTAGATTAGCTGTTTTTCTGTTGTGTATCTGTTGAAGTGCAGCTATACCAGAGAAAACACACACATATGCCGAGTGTTTACCTGAGCACATAATACAAGTAAACATCATTACTATTGTAAGCAGATGCACCGTCTGTTTAATTTGTCAAGGCTCAGCCACTTCTCCCCATTAAAATCTTAGATCTTTTGGGTGTTGGCATCAGTTCATCAGCTAAATGTTTCATACTGTTTCTTTAAACACTGATTCTTCTTCTACATTAACTCAGTTTTCACCTATCAAAAAAATCTATCAAAAGTACACAACTGCATCTACTCTCTAAACAAAGAAATGGACAGAATTTTGTATATGTGTGTGCAGCATTTTGGAATGTTTGATACTGATTTACCTTCAGGGCTGGATTTTCAGGTAGTCTACTTAGGCTACTCCCTAGGATGCCAAGGCCACCAGCTTTGGCACCTAGTCTCCCAGTCAAGGGTTTTGCAAAAAGAAAAATAAATCACTCAGCTCTGGAACACATCTGTTTTCAAAACCACCTGCCAAGTCATTGGGAGGTGTAACCATTACTGCTCGCCAATTAAAACAAAGATCCAGCAGTTCGGAAAAGAAGGCGCTGTCAGTCTCTGAATCGTACTCTTACTGGGTGTTGGATTGCTGGGTGGAGCTCCTGTCATTCTGTTTATTGTATCCCCAATTCAGCATGAGGATAGCTGGGGACATCTGTCCTCGACTGCCTCCTTCCTGGATTGGCTGAACAATTACAGGATCACCCACCTAAGCAACGCTCCTGTCATTGGGCCTCATTTAATAAAACTCTCCAAGGTTGGAGAGGATACAATTTCATCAGAGAAGTTGGGAGATCCAGCAAACCTGAAATGGATCTGGTCCAGGGTTGAAAACATTTGCTAACAAATAGCAAATTACTTTTAAGAAATCCATTCCATGTTTGCTGGATCACCCAGCTTTACATTAAAGTGGCGCACTTTATTCAGGACCATCGGGCTGGGAGTAGCAAGATTTTTATTGCAGAAGAGTCTGTTTTTTTGCCCTTTTAAAGGGACTGTATTTCTTTATTGCCCCTTCTGCAATAAAACATAGTTATCTGCCTGTTCGCAATACTTTTCTTGAAGTACACTATATATGTTTAGGTAAGATGCTTGGATAGGCCAGGTATACTGGCATGTCCTTGGGATGAACATGAATTCACATACTTTATTTGTTTTTTTATTTTGGCTGGTGAAGATTGCAGTGCTTGTGACGCTTGTAACCAGGACAGATGAGTGTAATTTTAGATTTATTTTGTAATTAAGGATTAGAACACCTATCTGGTATTAATTTCACCCTCTTTTTTTGTTCTTTCAGCAGGACAGAAAGGAATGTTTAACATTTCACCAGTATTGGAGGTCAGTGTCCACCCATACTGAACCCCCTTTTTGCATTACTGTGTGCATGTCTGTGTGCGTTAACCCTAGAGAATATCCATCTTTCAGATGTAAGTGCTTGCAGCCAGGCTAGCTAAGGTAAACGGGAACTAAAATTTAAAAAATAAAAAACTGCCATCTTGACTTAACTCCTGTTGTAGTCTTGCCATCGTTTAGTGAGCTGTACATGTACAGCTTAGTGTACTTTAGGCTGGGTCTACACAGAAGTTTTTAAAAACGCATGTAAACATTCCTACTGCGTTTCTATGCATTTTTTTTAGCGTTTTATAGCTTGCCTTTAAAACGCTGGAAAACGCCTATGCAGCGTTTTTAACGCGTTTACGTTTCAAGTGCTTATAAATGTGGGAAACCGCCCTATTGAAATTAATGTAAGCGCTTACCCATTTTTTTGGCCGTTTTCCATCCTTAACTCCGCGTTTTAATTTTTTAACGCTCATAAACGTTCCTCAAGGAAATGTCCTAGTGTAGATTAGCCCATTGGAATGCAAGGGAATTTCAAACATGGGCTTTTAAAGCCTCAGGTTAAACGCTGGGGAAAATGTCTGTGTAGACTAAGCCTTGAAAACAAAAATGATTGCGAACAGGTAAATAAATGAGTTTTATTGCAGAAGTCCCACATTTGTATAAAGTTAATGTATAAAGGTGACGGTATTTCTGCCAGCTGCCGCCTAGACTCTGCCAGGCAAGCAGATTGTAGACAGGAGAACAAAGGCATAGGGGTGGAGGGTAATTAGTTGTAGAATCATGTAATATTATCATTTAAAGTTAGAGATTTCTATTAAACAATTCTTTGGCATTGGTGAATCTCAAACCCAGCCAGCGATGGACATGGATGTAGGGAAGTAGAAACTTGGATTAAACACCCAGCTGAAAAGTAAATAATGTGTTCTGTAAATAATGTTAATGTGATTTTCTGTTCCTGTAGAAAAGTTATTTCAAAATAATCTTATTTTTTGCCTAGGGTTATTACATATGCAAAAACTCTGTACCATATAATGTTTATATAAAAAAATATTGATACTTGATGGATTTTTTTATAAAGTTTTCAAACAACTTTCACTCAGGATTATGAAAAAGGAGTGTAAATTGTTGTAGTTAAAACATTTATGAAAAGTCTCTTTGGTAAATCAGTATGTGATGCGCCCTCAAACTTTATTATTTTAAAGAACAACCTAAAGTTAAACATATGAAAAGGCTCTTGGTTTATTAATGGTGAGTGACAGCAGTGTAGTGCCACCTTGCTATATGCTTTTCATCCGTAGGCCTTTGTATTGCTTTAAAAATGTTTTGATAGGCAACATATTTCCTATATATGTGTTTCATGGGAGTTTGTAGTCCTTTTGCCTTGCAATAATGAAATTTGATTCCAATATAGCTTGTGTTTTTTTTCGCCGCCAGGTTTTACCGCTCCATTATAAGCCATACACAGGCTTCAGAGTAGAGGTAGAGGGCCCTGGGGGGGTTCCTCCGGTCCAAAAATTAGCCCGTTTCACAGCTCCGTTACAAGTGATATAGGCCTCAAAGTAGATAGAGGCAGAGGGCCCCAAGGGGGAGAAGCTCCATACAAAAATTAGCCAGTCACATAGCTTCATTACGCACCCCTATTTATTTATATAGCTGCAAAATGTGTTTACGCTAAATAAATCCTGTTTATTAATAATAATAATTGCTAACTGGCATCATGACCTGGATGACATGTGTAAGGAGTGACATCCATAAAGTTGTGGACAGGTAATGCAGTGACATTAGACAAAAGGATGGAGGACCAGAGATGGAGCGTGGGTCAGCAAAGCAGTAACAATGTGTGTCTTCTGATCAGCTATCGCCAGGAAGACTGCATTGAAATAAGTCATGGAGAGCTGGGTGTAGTACATCGTCAATGCCACCCAGAAGTGTACAATTTCTGTGAATGTTGTACCGACAGGCGGCAGCAGCAGGAGGAGGAGGCTGTGGGCCCTGAGACGGAGCATAGACAGCATTGGTAACTGTCATCTAGAGCTGGGTGTAGTGCATCGTCAATTACACCCAGAAGTGTACAGTTTTTAGTGGAGTACTGACAGGCAGCAGCAACAGCAGGGGAAGGAGGTGATGGGCCCTGAGACGGAGCGTGAATGGCATTGGTAACTGGCATCTAGAGCTAAGTGTAGTGCATCGTCAATGACACCCAGAAGTGTGTAATAAAATTTTTGTGAATGGAGTACTGGGCAGGCGGCAACAGCAACAGCAAGAGAAGGAGGCAATGGGCCTTGAGACAGAGCGAGGACGGTATTGGCAATTGGCATCTATTTTGATAGATAGCAAGTGGTATCAGAATGAAATATCTGTATTTATTTAAGAGAAATACAGAAATTTTTCTGCCTTTTTTGATAGATAGCAAATGGTATCAGAATTAAATATCTGTATTTTTTGGGAGAAATACAGAAATAGTCCTCTGTACAAAAATTAGTCAGTTACACAGCTCCGTTACAAGCGATATAGGTCTCAAAGTACATGGAGGGCCCCGAGGGAGGTCCTTCGTACAAAAATTAGCCAGTTACACAGCTCCATTGCAAGTTTTAGGCCTCAGAGACAGAGTAGAGGTAGAGGGTAGTAGAGGGCTACAAGGGGGAAGAGGAGATGCAGAAGGCTGTGAAAGTGCTCTTCCCATCAAGGTGCAGAAGGCCGTGCAGCAGTTGCTGACTAATCAGTGCACTCTGCAGAGGGGGTGTTGAAGTTATTGCCGATCCAAACCTTATTCATTTTAATAAAAGTGAGTCGGTCAAAATTTTCTGGAGAGAGGCGAATGCGCTTGTCAATCACTATGCCCCCAGCTGCACTGAACGCTCTTTCAGATAACACACTTGTGGCTGGGCAGGAAAGGATCTGAATGGCATGTTCTGCCAGCTCTGGCCTCTGCTCAAGCTTGGATGCCCAGTAGCGGAGTGGGTCTAGGATTTGCAGCTTGCAGATGTCCCCCCATGTAAAGCTCAGGTATTCCTGCACCATGACTGAGTAGCGCTGCTGACTGTCATTGGCAACTACTGCTCGAATTGCGGCTTTCCTCCGCTGAAAAAAAGCCTGCATAGTTTGGCTTAGACGACCTCTCCTGCTGCTGCCACCCATGCCGCTTAAGGTAGTTGTTTGACTGCCATGGCTGGTGGAACTGCCATAGGGATCCCTGCTGCTGTTGCTGGCATAAGGAAAGGCTAAGCACAAATCCCTTACAAGCATTTCTTGGTAGTGCTGCATTTTAGTTCCCCTATATTGGGGTAAGATGAGTTGTTCTATCTCAGGCTTGTAACCTGAATAAAGTAATGTAGCAATCCAATAGTCGTCAGTGTTTGTTTTTTTTGTGCTGTATGGTCGGATCTTAGGCTATGCACTCCTGCATGAAGGCTGTCATGTGGCTAAATTTTCCCACAGCTGAAGGAATTCTGGACCCAGACTCCTGTGGGTCGAACAGCAGCACAGGGTTGTCCTCCTCTGCCTGGTCTTGCTATCCACCGAACATGCCGCCTTGTGTTTGGGTGGATGGATGCCATGTACCCTTCTTATTCTCCTCCGCCCCTTCCTCCCCTTCTCCCATGCCTGCAATCTCATCCTCATCCTCATCCTCTTCAACGTCCTCCTCTTCCTGGATTTGCGGTACACTATGCCTAGTAGGCACGCATGTCCGAGATGATGTTGTAAACGTCATCTCTTCCTGCAGCATCCTCTCTGTTTCGTGTCTGAGCTCCACCATCATCTGTTCCAGCAGGCATATGATGGGGATGGTGTCACTGACACAGGCCTGATCCCTGCTGATCATCCTGGTCGCCCTTTCAAAAGGTGACAATACAGTGCACAAGTCCTCAATTTGCAGCCACTCCACAGGGCTAAAGTAAGGTAATGTAGGTAAGTGTCTCAAATGAGCAGACTCTGCTACGTAATCCACCACCGCTTTCTGTTGTTCAGCCAGCCGCAGGAGCATGTAAAAGGTGGAATTCCAATGAGTAGCCCCATCACAAATTAACCTGTGCACCGGTAGATTGAAGTTTCGCTGTAAATCAACCAAACTGGCACTGGCTGTGTAAGGCCGGCGGAAATGCGCTGACAACATTCTGGCCTTCAGTTACAGCGGCTGGAGGCCTGGGTACTTTACCAGGAAGCGTTGTACTATAAGGTTCATGTCATGGGTCAGGCAAGGTACGTGTGTGAGTTTCCCAGAACGAAGGGCTGCCAGCAGATTGGCCCCCTTTGTCAAACACGACCTTGCCTGGCTGGAGTCCATGCGGAGTTAGCCATATGCCCTCCTGCTCCCGCAGGGCACTTAGGATGGTTGCGCCTGTGTGGCTGAGGGAGCCGAGGCATCGCAACCTCAGGACTGCGTGGCAACGTCTGACTTGTGCATCAAAATGGCAAACTGCAGGCTGTTGCTGGCGGGGAACAGATGATGGTGGATGGGAGGTGCTGGGTCCCCACGGCAAAGTGTCCCTGGAGGAAGAAGTTGGGGCAGATGAGTCAAAGGAGGAGGTGGAAGTGGAGAAGGAGATTGCATGGTGATGTCCTCTGAGCAGATCTAGGTATGCAGGCCGTCCTGCAGCTGCATTTTCCCCTGCTGCCATCAAAGTTACCCAGTGAGCTGTGTAGGAAATACATCTTCCCAGTCCGTGCTTGCTGGACCAATTGTCGGTTGTCAGGTTCACCTTGCCAGAAACTTGCCACGCCTTCCCAGAGAGCTGCATGCTCTGCACATGTTCATGCAAAGCAGGAACACATTTTTATGCAAAATACTGCCACTTGGGCATAACATACTGTGGGTTGGTGCAGAGGAATGCGTAATGGAGTGCATTGGAGTCCACCAGCCGGTAAGGGAGGAGCTCAAACGCAATCAGCTGTACAATTGCCGCATTGATTTGCTTTGTTTTGGGGTTAGTTGGGCCACTTTTCCTTTTGCGCTGCAGCATCTTGGGGATGGAAGATTGGATGCTGCTAATGCTAACCACACAAAGATTGGATAATGAGGTAGAAGGTGTGGGGGATGGCAATGATGCCTGGTCTTGACTGCTAGCAATGCGACAAACACCAGCTGATCTGCGTTAGAGCTCATCCTCACCACTGGTGGAGCCTGAAAAAGGTAATAGGTAATGCTCGGCTACATCCCCCACTAAAATTGCTAGCAGCAGCACAGGGACCTTTGGTGGCAGAAGGAGGAAAGGCAGCGGAGGAAGATCAAGCAGCTTGAACTTGCTTTTGGGGTAGAGGTCGACGCACAGAGCTTTGTACTTTGTCTGGGTGTTCCTGCCAGGTTACCGGGTGATGGCTTTTTAAATGTGTGCTCATGCAACTTGTTCCAAGTTTGTTTGGGTTTTTGCCTCGTTTTGACTGCTGACCACACAGTTTGCAGATGACCATAGTGTTGTCATCACTATGGACACAAAAAAATGCCCACACAGGCGAACATCGAATTGGGCTGAAAGGTGGTCTGGAGCTGGTACTCGTGGTGGCGGTCCAGGGTTGTTGAGGCACACCTGTGGTGACAGCTGCTGACGATGGACAACTATGAGTTGCCTGACTGGTACGTGAAGACTGCCGAGTGTTGGCAGCTTTTACACTCTTCCTCCATCTCCTCTTTGAGGGCGCTCTGCAACCTCCTCTTCTTCCTCTTCCCTTCCTGCCTATGATAATCTCCTTGTTCGCCCCATGTCGGATCAAGAACATCATCATCATCATCATCACCAGAAGAGACCGTTTTCCTGTATGTGCCGACAGGAAACTGGCTTCTTCTCGGTTCTGCAGTTAAAAACCAACCCATACTGCTTTCCTTGCCTCCCCCTGGCAATGCTGCCCCTTCCTCTTTGGCTAGGCACATTTGAAATGTTTGTGTGGCTTCACACCCTGCAAAATACTTTGAAGCTAAGTGTAAATTTTTACAGTAAGCGGAATTTTTTTTTATTTGGGGGGGGGGGGGGGGTTAGGATTTACCCAAAAAATGCAAGTGCGCTGTTTGTATTGTATCCGGCACGTTCCTTCAGCGCTGACACTTGTAATAGGCAGCACAGTATACAAATGTGATGTCCTTCACTGTGTCTGTCTGACTGTCTCTTGATACAAGTGTGATGGTGTGCACGCCGTCTGGGTACCCTGGCTCTGGCTGCCTGTATGTAACACACTGATCAACTATGTATCTACGTGACAGTGAAACACTCTACCTATCTGAGTACAGTAGATTACAGGACTGAAGCAATACAGTACAATCCAACTATCTATCTTACTAATAGTGACACAGTCTAACTAACTACACCACTTTTATTTTGCTTTGACACTGCCACCAGCACAGAGAGGTTGTGTCTGCTAGCAGATCTCTGTAAGAAGTGGTAAATGCAGGCAAGCCCTGGCCTTTTATAGGCCAATGGCTGCCTCTGTATCATGTGGATATGGATAAATATGGAGGAGAGGATCCCTGCTCCTATTGGAGGGTCCTAGACATTATGGGGGAGGTCCTTAGGCACTGTGGCAGGGCCCACTTCGAAACTGTAATCGACATGTTTTTCGGGTTGGGTCTACCCGAATTCGAACAGCCATATTCGGGTCAAATATAGGGACAACCTGAATTCGAACTCCAACACTAGTGTTCAGTTTCTTACACAGTGGAACCATTAAACCAGGACAGGATATAACATGCATGGTACTTTCCAGAGTGCTTCTTACACATTCCGTCAACTGCCAGACTTAAGACTAATCGCACATGTTTCTTGGCTCTTGAGTAAGCATAATAATAATAAATAATATAAATTCAAACACAAATACTCACTTTTATATGCATACCAGGGCTGTTGAACCAGAGGCAAATTTTTTTCAGATTTCAAATACTCAATAATTGATTTTGAGATCATACGGTGTTTTTCTAACAGCCGGTTTGGAACTGTTGCATGGCAGGAGATGTGACCTGTTCCCTGTTGACGAAATAGGAAACCTTCAAACTTATTGGATGTAATGTAAAGAGCCAGCTTGACATTGTAACACATGGTAAACAAGTGAGAATTCTATATAGTGGAGGTCATTGAGGCTGGAATTTGAGCAGTCTGGTTTTCCCAGACTAGACAGTGGTTGTTACAGTTAGCAATTATCAATTTTTCCAATAATGATTTTTTACTTGAACAAACATAACATGCGTAGGAAAACTTTGCCTCTTCCCCCTGGTGTCAATCAGGTCCAGGGCAAAGAATCAATTGCACTTCGCTCCTTACAAGGCGCCGTAATAAAAAAAAAATGGCTTTTATTCACACAGCTAGCTTATGTTGTTCCATGTATGGCCAACCTAAATTACATTGTGGCATAAGGGTTAAAATATGGGGATATTTTCCATAGGGGAGGGGTGGGGCATAGAGGGATTGCAAGCTGGCTTTAACAATTTGTACAGATGGTTTTAATTTGCCCAGCTCTGTCTGTTCCTCCTTCTCTTTATTTGTAGAAATTTAACTAGCAGAAAATTATGCTAATATGTCCACGTTTTCTATCTGCTCGCTCTATCTTCATGTTCATATGTGGTGCCCGTCTGTTTCTCTGTGTTCTTCCTATTTGCCCTTGGCAGTGGCCACAACCATCTGCAACCTTTTATCCAGTGTTTAATTCCATGTTTGTCTCTGCCAAAACCAATCCTGCTACCATCTCACTGCTATTTTGCTTAAATCATGCCTAACTTTAACCTGCCTTGCTGGAGAACTACTATTCCCAGAATTTCTTGCAGGTCCTCAGCAGCTGCATTAGAGAGTACTGATCACAAATTTAATGGGTAACATTCTTCTAATTTTACATTTAAAAAGTGAGTCTGAGTTTTTCCCATTAAAGACAAAGAATCCAGGTCATTTGAATTCCCCCCTCCCCTTGTCCTCTCACCTGCCAGAGTGATAGAAAAAACCTTGTTCTTCCCAATTCCTCTTGTAATGTAGGGCTGTGTCTTCAAGCAACCTGTCACTAGGCCTGCGCTCACCCGCATGGAGGAATGGAGAAAACTTATAGCCTTGTGTAAACTCTGACCAAATGGATTCAGAGCTTACATGGGTTTTCTTCTCGATGTATACATTTAATGGTGGAATTTCCTTAATAAAACCTGGTGGTTGCCATGCAATACAAGGCACAGGTTCGCTAATATATTAATATTAATATTGTGTATAACGGTTGAAATACCAAAAAACACTATAGAATTGTTTAGCAAAGAGGGACTTTTAAGGTGTCACAGAGAAAACAAGAAGGGTTTGAAAAGTTAAAAATTGATTTGTTAATTTATTTAAACATTATTAAAACATCCAGAAAAGTGAACAACGCAGCTTTAGTATATTCGCCCATCCAACAACAATCCAGCTCAAATAACCAGGGTCCGGTGGGACCCGCTAGACTACTCTTGCTGTTCTTCTACTTCTCCTGAGGAAGCAGACTAAGTCTGCGAAACTTGTCGAGAGAAATTGGGGATGGGATTTGCACTCGCCCAATGTATTAGAAGGAAATTGGTTTGGCTCTCCTATGCTAAACCCAATATATTAGGGAGTTATGTCAAGAGCAGGGGAATGCTATATAACTTGTTTCATATTGTTCAATATTTTGTCTGAACTTTTATATGGTGTTTTAATATTAATTTTTAAATAAATTAACAAATCAAGTTTTACCTTTACAAACCCTTCTTTTTGTTTTCTCTATGACATCATAATGTCCCTCTGTTCTAAACATTTCTATAGTGTCTTTTGGTATTTCAGTTGGATATATTTGGGATGTGGTGTATTTGTTAGGTTTATAATGAGAAATGGGCCAAAATTAAACTATTGTGTATAAAGGTTACCCATCAGTTAAAACCAGTTTGCCAGATCCTCTTCTATGCGGTGACATCCTTTTGCCTTTATTGTTCTATAATAATTTTTTGTGTAAATGGTGTATGCATGTAATGTCGCCTTTATTGATAGTGTTATTTTTTATTTTATTTATGTGATACACAGGGTGTGGCTGCACAGTTTTTTTGCAAAAAAAAGTTGTGTCCATCCTTCCCATTTGAGAAAAAAATATAGCGGCTGAATACAACTAATTCCATTTTGTATTGGTCACAATACCCCTGCACTGCAGGGTCTTCATTCAGGGAGTTTGTCATTATGTTTCCATGCCGGAAATACCTCACCACTCTCTTGGAGATCCGGTTGTAATGAAGGAGTTACAGGATTGAATTCTGATGCAGTTTAATCAGGACCCGGCTGTGGTCTGGCACATACTTCCAGTCGATGTCCAAGAGACCATGGCTTGCTAATCTGAAGGTCTGACACTCAACCCGTAACCAATCGGCTATTTACTGTCCCAACTTCCTCTAACTGGAGACAGCTCTGCGCTGCAGCTTCACACTATGGCCCTGATTTTTCAAAGCTCTCCAAGGCTGGAGAGAATACACTTTCACCAGTGAAGCTGGGTGATCCAACAAACCTGGGATGGATCTGGTCCAAATCTGGGACCAGATTTGGGATGGATCTGGCTAGCAAATAGCAAATGGCGTTGAAGAAATCCATTCCAGGTTTGCTTGATCACCTAGCTTCACTGGTGAGAGTGTATTCTCTCCAGCCTTGGAGAACTTTATTAAATCAGGCCCTATGTCTCTGAAAAAGGGGGAGAAAAAGCCCTGGTGTTCAACCCTTATCCAGCAATTGTTTTGGGAGACCTGGGTAGATTTGGTAACTTCTGTACGTATACCCTGTCCACAGGATGCAAGGACTTTCTAAACATAAGTGTGCAAGAGACACCAGCCTGTCATTACTAGAATTACTGGAACCCACGTTTCTCTTTTCCTTGACTTGGCCAATGGCACCATGTGGTGCATATGTGGTGGAATGCTCTTCTTTTTCTTCATAATTTGTTGTTGCATCATGGCACATATGGCATATATTTTCCAGCAGTTTCAAGCAACAATTTTTAAAAACCAAAACATTTTTGTTAGTTTTGGATCTAATAAAGAAGTCTTAAAATGGAACTAAAGTTTCACTTTAAAAATTGATGACCAGGCAGGGCTTTATTGCAGAAAGGGACAGGCGATGCCTTTTTACTGCAAAAAGCTGCACATGTTCAACTCACTATTTGTCCTGGTTGTACTATTTTATCTGGTGACCACTGTCTTTGGACAGGAAGTGATGAGAAATCCAATAATATTTACAGTTAGGTCTATAAATATTTGGATAGAGACAACTTTTTTCTAAATTTGGTTCTGTTGATGCAGTTGAACTGCAGACTTTCAGCTTTAATTCAGTGGGTTGAACAAAAGGATTGCATAAAAATTTGAGGAACTAAAGCCTTTTTTACACAATCACTTAATTTCAGGGGCTGGTGTGGGCAATTCCTTTGTTACATCATTATCAATTAAGCAGATAAAAGGCCTGGAGTTGATTTGAGGGTGTGTGTGTGTGTGTGTGTGGGGGGGGGGGGGGTTTGTTGGGGGGGGGGGGGGGGGTTCTTGTATGTAGAAGAAAGCCGTGAACAGACAACATGCGGTCAAAGGAGCTCTCCATGCAGGTGAAACAAGCCATCCTTAAGCTGCAAAAACAGACAAAACCCATCCGAGGAAGTTGCTAGAATATTAGGAGTGGCAAAATCTACAGTTTGGTACATCATGAGAAAGAAACAAAGCACTGGTGAACTCAGCAACGCCAAAAGACCAGGACGTCCACAGAAGACAACAGTGGTGGATGATCACAGAATCATTTCCATGGGGAAGAAAAACCCCTTCACAACAGCCAACCAAGTGAACAACACTCTCCAGGAAGTAGGCGTATCGATATCCAAGTCCACCATAAAGTGAAGACTGCATGAAAGTAAATATAGAAGGTGCACTGCAAGGTACAAGCCACTCATAAGCCTCAAGAATAGAAAGGCTAGATTGGACAGTTCTGGAAAAACATTCTTTGGAGAGATGAAACCAAGATCAACCTTTACCAGAATGATGGCAAGAAAAAAGTATGGAGAAGGGGTGGAACAGCTCATGTTTCAAAGCATACCACATCATCTGTAAAACATGGCGGAGGCAGTGTGATGGCTTGGGTGTGCATGGCTGCCAGTGGCACTGGGACACTAGTGTTTAGGGGGGGGATATTGCAATGGAGACCCATGATTAGGGGATTTCTTTTTTAAGAATAGTTTGTCCTTTACTTTTGATTTCCTGTCTTCCTGTTGTGTCCTTGTGACGGGAAGTAAAAGCATATCTTAATAGGACAGAGCATATAAACATGGCAGGGATGTTACAATTTAGATTTAGATATATTTTAGGATGCACAGAAGAGCTTGTTGCAAGTGTCTAATTTTTTAATATTATTATTATTTTTTTTATTATAACAGTAATTATATAGCGCCATCATATTACGCAGCGCTGTACAAAGTCCACAGTCATGTCACTAGCTGTCCCTCAAAGGGGCTCACAATGTAACACTCTAGTCAAGTTTGGGGGGAAGCCAATTTTCCTCACTGCATGTTTTTGGGATGTGGAAGGAGACCGGAGTGTCTATTCAGCACTAATGTCTATTCAGCACTAGGTCCCGAGATTTGAACCTGAGACCTAGTGCTGCAAAAGCCAGAGCACTTACCTCTCCAATCTCCCTTTCTGGTCTTCCATTGTACTTGTTCTAGAACCTTGGCTCACACCTCCTCACATATTTTTTGTTTGTTCCTGCCTGGCCAGAACTTCTCACTCCTTTCAGACTTCTCTGTTTCTTAATTCCTCTAATTTTCAGAACTTTGCTATGAGACATTCACCAGTCTGCCAAGGTTTTCAAGCTGTCACTCATAACCCATGTTTGCAGAATGTTGTGAAATCTTTGATCACAACAAATTTTCACATGCCTAATAGTTATTTTGACTACACCCACCACCAATTTCTACAAAAAAAGGTTTTATGTAGTCTTCCTTTCACTTTCCATGACTTCATACCTAGTGATTCATCTCTTTGTGTGCAATAAAAGTCAAAGTTACTTAATTATTAGTTTATGGTGCAGTATTTTAGACGTTCAGTATTGTTTCATTGTTTTTATCACTGTTCTGTCATTCCTCAATAGCAACACACAGACTGGGAGAGGAAGGCAGAGTGTTGAGGAACCAATCAGACTGTGCTGTATGCTCATGTGCTAACAAAGCATGCCCCACAGGAGGAGATAATAGAGTAAGCAAAAGAATGAGTGGATCAGCAGAAAAACCCTTCCCCCTGCCAGCATGTTGTAGAGAAGGATCTTTGTTTTCTGTGTGGAAACCGTAGTCCCTCTACTTTCTACTCTATGTTCCCCTAAATAAGTCTTGTACAGATGTTCAATAGGTGTCAGAGGATTGTCACCAGAAATAATCTAATCATTTCCGGTGACAGATGAATGAGCACTGTAAACACAGCACCATTCTGTTCTATGGAGAGGGGTGGGGGGAGCAGAAGCGAGTGGCACCCCGCTAACCTCCTCTCCAAAGAAATGTAAACCAATCATTCCCAATCAGTCATTCATCAATCCACCATGTTCGATTGATGAATGTTGTCAAGGGATCATTGTACACATTTCCTCCAATCACAATATCCGATGCTCCCTACTGATTAGAGAGCCCTAGATCTGATGTAGCACTGATGTTGCCAAACACCAAAGATTTATCCAAAGTCCTAATTATACTGCACTTTGATTTTACCCTATCTATTTATTAAATCTGTGCAAATGTGACCATTATGAGGCACTCATGCTATCTGTGCCTAATTTTTTATTAAGGTGAATAAACACACAAAAGTATATGGAAACACCAAAACTCGCTGGTGGACAGGGACAGAGCCAAGAATAACGACAAAAGGATCTTACTGTGGGAGAATACTAGATGTATAAGATAACAGAGGCTGTTGATAATATATCGCTATTACTGGGTAAAAGGACCAAATAAAATTAACTGAAAAAAGGATTAACTTATGTATATTTTAAAAAAACAAAAAACAAATGCATGGGCACAATGAAGGCACAGGACACAGATTGTGGTTGTCTGTGCAGCCAATCAGAACAACCACTGCAGTTTTTAAAAAAAACAGCCACACATCCGTGCCCAGCTGAGCCCTCACCATGATCCCCAAATGTAATTTGGCCTCATTACAAGGTTATTGCTGGAACAGATTGGAAGCTATTGCTAGGACAATTGGCTGCAGATTACACAATTCAGGAGGAGGTGGAGGGGGAATTGTAGTATGCAAGTCTGGGAATTCAAAAATGTTTTATACGCTGATACCTCCCCCTCCTCCTGCTGCTTTCAATCCTGGCTTAAGCAAAAATTCCTTTTGGAACATTCGTTCATGGCTTCTAAAAAAGCAGCTTGATTATTGTTGTTATCAGCACAAATCATTTGTTACCAAAGTTTTTTAGTACAAAAAAGCAAACTGCTGAAGTCCAGAAGATGATGTGAAAAATAAATTGTCTACTATATAATACAAGGACCTGCATGATTCCATACAAATTAAGTGGATAACTTAGGTAACCCCTTAGATGACATAGTACAGTAAATCCAAATAAGATTGTAAAAGATTTCAGTCAGACCAAATACCATCTTCACTATGAGTCAGGCTGACTGATGGTGATAATTGCATGTCCTAGTTACAAAAAAAAAGACTTTTCACAGCTATTGAAATTTAAGTTTGAAGGGTTAGGTTTTTTTTCAGTTTACTAAAACAAAAACATAAAAAACTTGTAAACTTAAAAAAAAAGACAAACCTTATTTCCTAGGTTGTTCCAGGCACCTTGTAATGGCCATAAGTACGTTTAGCTTTTCCTCCCAAATATGCATTGTAAAATGTTACTGGTAATTGCACTTCAGATGGAACACCGTCTAGCCCCATATGACAGCACTGAGGGTCTATCCAGCATCCAAGTGCCTCAGTTTGGTGAGGCATAGGGATGTGTTATGTATTTTCATTTTGCAACAGATTTTTTATGTATATATATATATATATATATATATATATATATATATACACACACACACACACACACACGAGGGGGGAGGGGGTGCTAAGAACTTCCTGGCTTTGCCCAGAAAGAAGAGAGCCAGAGTTATGAAATAACACATTTATTCAACATTTGCCCCCAAGAGTGATGAACTTGGTACAGCTTAGTTGCAGCTTTTCTAGACCGTTCAAAAAAAAAGTCCTTTGGTTGGGTCGCAAACCACTTCTCAGAAGCATCTTTAACGTCAGAAATGTCCTCAAAACTTTGCCCCTTCAGGTGTTTCTTCGAATTCAGGAACAGATAAAAGTCCGAATGGGCCAGGTGAGGTGAGTAGGGGGGATGGTGGACCAATTGGAAACCAAGGGTGTTCAATTTGACAGCCACAAGGTTGGACGTATGCGCAGGTCCATTGTCCTGCAAAAAATGCATTCCTTTGGTCAACTTTCCATAGCGTTTCGTCTTAATTGCTTCCCTCAGCTATTCCAGGAGGTTAGCATAATACTGTCCAGTGGTACTAGAGTCCTGAGGTGGGTAGTCCTCCAACAGAATACCGTCTCCGTCTCAGAAAACGGAAGCCATGACTTTTTTGCTGTCTGTCTTCGCATGTCTAGAATAGTGGTGATAACAAACCCAACACGCTCCCGTGAGATGTCAAGTATCTGGGCTATCTTTTTTGCCGATTTTCGCCGGTCCCCAATATTAAGCTCATGGAGAGCATCGCAGGTTGCTGGGTCAGTTGAGGTTTGGGGGCACCCACTGCGGGGCTGATCTTCAACGGTGAAATGCCCAGTCCTGAAACGACATATCCAGATTTTGACAGTGCTGTAGGAAGGACACTTCTTCCCCAGTGTTTGTGACATCTCAGTGTGAATGTCCTTTGCTGACTTTCCCTGGAGAAACTAAAAATTTCATGACAGCCCGTAACTTCAACAACGTGAAACTTGCTTGTGCCTCTGTCATCACAGCTTCTCACTAAATGAAAAAAACTGTTTTAAGAATCACAAACACCTGATATTTGCACAGTTACATACTAAGATATTAGGCTGTCATATGCCCCCACACTCATTTTTCTTTTTATTCTGTAAGGGGGCAAAGTCAGGAACTTCTCATTACCCCCTCGTATATAATTTTGTGTACTTTAATTTCTATCTAGTTGTTGTATGTAATCTCAAGGAGAAGGTTATCATGTATGACCCCAGTGATTAGGACAGGAAGTCAGTAGCGACACAGAAAGCACTAACACCAGACAGACGATTAAAAATTTTTATCCTAGTTTTTTAAAGAGATGTTTTCTTTTTGTCTCTGACCCTATTGTAGGAGATTTTTCCTCATTTACTTTCGGAGTGATACTCCTAACTGGAACAAGGAGGAAGGAAGATCTCCCTAGTGAAGACATGGGCAGAAATTAAAAAAAAAAAATAAGTTTCTCAACCTTTCCAATCATTCCAAAGGTAAAGCCTATTGGCTTGTACAGCCATTCTTGATACTTTCCTCTTCTTGGCTCTTCATGTGATTTTAGCCGTGTCTTTGTGTCATTTAGCAGACATGTTTAGTTCCAGTGAGATAAAAATGAAAACTTTCTCTGGATACAGTAAAGTTTTGTATTTCCAGCAGATTTGAGCTTTGGCCCAGAAAAGGGCTGTCAAATAAGCAACCTCATTAACTTATTAACTTTACCCTGAAGGAGGCAATATTGATCATTCAAACATGTGCTAGACATTGTTTCAGAAGTCAGCCCATAAGCTTTGTACACTCGTCCAATGCTTCTTGTCCAATAATTGGCACAGGGCCGATTTCAGATGAGAATCTGGCATGTGTACGGCACCTGACGTTCATCGTCTGAGCGACCGTCCTGGCGGATCCATGGATGATGGCCGACGAACGATCGTAATGGAAGTGAGGGAGGAGAGTGCGCAGCGGGGTGCCGCTCTGTCATTCTCCCCCTCCCCTCTCCATAGAGCAGAACGGTGCTGTATGTACACATGTTCATGCATTGTGCAGTTCTTAGTTGTTGGAAAGGATCGTGAAAGATCCTTTCCAACAACAATTATTGCTTGTGTGTACCCAGCTTAAGAGAGGTCTTCTGCCTGTAGGTTGATATACACATTGTTTTGCTGATGTTTAGGTTTCAAAAGACAGAAGAAGATGGGTAGGCAAGTTTGAAAAAATGGGTTTTGAGTGCTCTTTTAAATGAGCAGAAAGTAGGAGCAAGGGGAATAGGAGGAGGAAGACCATTCCAGAGAGTTGGGGCAGCTCTAGAGAAGTCTTCTATCCGTGCGTGTGATGAGGTTATGAGTAAGGAAGACATTAGGAGGTCATTGGAGGAGCGGAGAGAGCGGCTGGGGGGTTATTTTTTTTTTACTAAGTCAGAATTGTAAGTGGGACAATAACTGTGTAGGGATTTGAAGGCAAAGCACAGGAGCTTGAATTTGATTCTCAGGTGAAATGGAAGCCAATAAAGAGAACTACGAAGAGATACAGCGGAAGAGGAGCAGAGGGAAGAATGGATGAGTCTGGCTGCAGCATTCATAATAGATTGTAGAGGAAAGAGTCGGGTTAGTGGAATACCAGAGAGGAGGATGTTACAGTAGTCCAGACGAGAGATAATAAGAGCATGTACAATGAGTTTGGTGGTTAGGGGTAGGGGCGGATTTTGGAGATGTTGCGTAGGTGAAAGTGACAGGACTTGGAAATATTCTGAATATCGGGGGGAAATGAGAGGGCCGAGTCAAAGGTGACACCAAGACAACGTGCCTGAGGGGAGGGCCGAATAACAGTGTTGTTAACAGTTAGATATATGTCAGGGGGAGATTTTTAACTTTAGGGGGGATGATGAGTTCTGTTTTATCCAGCTTGAGTTTCAAAAATTGGTCAGACATTCATGATGATATGGCTGACAGGCAGTATGAGACCTTATCCAGGATTGAGGGAGACAGGTCAGGGGTGGACAGATAGATTTGAGTGTCATCAGCATACAGATGGTACTGTAAGCCAAAAGAGGATATGAGACTACCGAGAGAGGAGGTGTACAGAGAAAAGAGGACTGGTCCAAGGACAGACCCTTGGGGAACACCAACAGGGAGGGGAATGGGTGAGGAGGAGTTACCATTGAAAGAAACTTGAAAGGAGCGGTCAGACAGATAGGAAGCAAACCAAGAGAAATATTCCAAATAAGGCATTTGTTGCAGAGATCACAACCCCCTCAGTGAGTATTCTTCTGACATTAGAGCAACCTTTTTCATCATTTTTAAATTTCAAATAACTAGGGAAACTTGGTGATTTTAGAGAATTCCTGTTATAAATACTATA
Source organism: Pyxicephalus adspersus (assembly GCF_032062135.1). Taxonomy (NCBI): domain Eukaryota; kingdom Metazoa; phylum Chordata; class Amphibia; order Anura; family Pyxicephalidae; genus Pyxicephalus; species Pyxicephalus adspersus. The sequence goes on along the minus strand of NC_092871.1, from coordinate 55,941,586 downwards.
TCCAAAGCTCAGAGTACATTACTATAATGGGAGAAATGCCTCTTACATTGCTGGCCAGTGGGAAGAATGCCACCCATACAGATAGCTGAAAGGTCACTTAACCCCCCTAGCGGTAATCTCGAGTGTGACTCTGGGTGGCTTTTACATGCAAAAAGCGGTAATCCCGAGTCACACTCGGGGTAACTTTAGATGTCCCCCTTACCTTTGCCCCACACTCCATCGGCGATGGTCCTGCTGTGCACTTCTGCATTGTGGGTGGTCACCCCCCGAATTTGCTATTGCTGCTCGCATCTGCAGTGAGATGTGAAGCATAATGCAGAAGTTCTGCATTGTGCTTTGCATCCCCCTGGAGATGCAGAGCAGCAGCAGCAGTGTCTGTGTGAGGCAGGCGGGACATGCCCCACTCGCATCACCCGGGAGGATGATTCATCTTCCAGGTGATGCGAGTGGTGATGTATTGGGGGGGGGGGGGGGGTTGGGGGGGGAAATTTTAAAGCAGATTGCAGTGTAATCTGCTTTTAAACGGGTTTTACAGTACAAAAACACCACACAACATGAAATAAAATAAAAGTACATTTTTAATTTTATATTTTATTTTAAGATTACATTGTTTTCTATTATTTCATTATTTTTTAAAATTAATATTTATAATTATGTATTATATTATAATTTATGATTTTAATATAATATAATTATCATACCTGCGAGTTAATCCTAGGAATTACAGGCCCATAATATAAATAAAAAATTTTATGCAAAAAAAAAAGGATCACTTTTTGTATAAAAAAACTGACAGAATTAGAACGCTAGGGGGGTTAAACTAACCTGGAAGGCACAAAATTTTCAAAGCTCAGGGAACCCCTAGGTACCCTGGCTGGGAAACACTGCAGTAGAGAGAGTTTCCTTCTTTTCCTGCTGGGTCTTTAGGACAGGAGGGGAAGGCAAATCTTCCCATTGGGACAAAAACTGCAAAAGGAAAACAAACAACCAGGAGTTTACCAAACCTTTACTGTCTTCAAAAAGTAGTCATGTTTTGGTTGCAAACAAACTTTAGGCATGCATGCTAGCTTAATTTGAGTCTTCTCTTTAGTCTTATGGATGATACTCTATGAACATGTCTACCACATCTTTAGACAAATATTTAGACAAAAGGAGAGATTCAGAAACTATACAGAGAACTCTACTGCTTTTCACATGTATCTCACATAAGAAAGTCTGCTAAAAATAAATGATTTTTATTAGTGTACTACTGCCTTAAAATTTTGTTTCTGTGTAAAATTTGTAACTGCCTAGTTATATGGACTCTAATTCCTGTTAAGTGTTAGGTTAGGGTATTTGGGGGTAGGGGACTTGTGCAGCTTGCTTCTTCTTTTGGCAGCAATGTTTTTGTGTACAGGTAAATTTGTGGTGACAGTGTTGCCTAAAATATATAACTATTTAAATTTTTTTTCAATAATTAGGCTTCCAACAACTTTTATAATCTCTACACAACAGAAATCAGATAGTTAGAATGTCTGCAATGTAAGCCTGCTTGGTTTCATTCTGTTACACTTTACTGTAATCTCAAATTTATCGGGTGGTATGGCATGAGCATATGAACATGCAGGAAACAGTGAGGTTACCCTAATACCCTACTAAATTCCAGAACTGCAGGCTGTGTTGTCACCTTTTGGTTGGGATACAAATATTTTTCAATGTAAATCCCTTCTTCTATGGTGCATTTGACTGTTTTGTTCCACATTTATTTTAAACACCGAGCCATGGGTCTGTTCATGGTGCTGCAATCATTGAATGCCCCTGAGGCCAGAAGAAGCCAAACCATCGTACTAGTTTGACAATGGCATTCTGACAATCATAGATACTTAGACACATCTCTTCAAAGAAGTTCCCGAACAGCTCACATTTCTGCAGTTTGTACCTCCTCTAAGCCCTTTATCACATTACCCCCCTATTGTAATGACTAACTCGCAGCAGAGTATAGAAAGGTTTTCCCCTAGGGGTGCTGGGGATGAGGACAGGCCCGGTTTGGCTTACAAAGCTGCTTGGTGTAACATTGAGCCGGTGGTCCAGGAAGCGTGACACATGATACATGCTTGCTGAGGGGTGTGAGAGGGGGGTTTTCTAGGGAGCATCACCCAGCTGCTAAATTTAATGAGAAGAAAAAAAACGGAAAATACCATCTTGCCAATATTTACAAAGCGTCAGTCACACCAGCACTGGCTTTCTCATTGACAAGGGCAGTGTTTATTTAGGCAAGGCTTGGGCAGCGGATTACCTAACACAGCCGTGCTGCGGAGGCATCTGCTTTTGAGTCGGTAAATTTGCATGACTGTGGATGGCTTCCTCCTAATGTTCCTAAAAATGAGGGGAGCAATTAACAACTTCCTTTTGTTCCTGGCTTCCTAAGGCATCTACCCATCCAGTACCAGCTAATGAGAGTACATACCTCTATTCTAGGGGCCTATGAGAAATGCTACCTTTATATAGTTTGGTGCCATTGTTGCTATTTTCTCAGCTGTACCCTAGTGTATGGGCACCTATTCGGAGAATGTTATGGGCAAAGTAGAATGGTTTCCTCACCGTTTGGGAGGCAGATTGAGTTAAAATGGATCTGTCGTTAAAGAACCACCTCACCGCTATCCCTATCACCTGGGGCAATTGGATATGTTTGGCTAAACAGTATTGGTTTCAGGAATAAACATTTTTTTGTTTAGGGAAGTTATGGAAAATTCACATGCCTGTACATCCACCCTCTCTCGGATGTAACTGGATGCTAGTTGATTGGGGTAAAGACAGTGACACTGATATGAGGGGGTGCTGAAAAGTTCCTGGCTTTGCCTCCTTCCAAATGAAATAGAAAAATGAGTGTGGGAGCATATGACAGTCTAATATCTTAGTATGTAACTGTGCAAATATCAAATCTTTGCGATTCTTAAAACTGACTGTTTCTTTTAGTGAGAAGCTGTGATGGCAGAGGCACAAGCACGTTTCACGTCATTGGAGTTACGGGCTGTCATGAAGTTTTTGTTTCTCCAGGGAAAGTCAGCAAAGGACATTCACACTGAGATGTCACAAACACTGGGGGAGAAGTGTCCTTCCTACAGCACTGTCAAAACCTGGATATTTTGTTTCAAGCCTGGGCATTTCACCATTGAAGATGAGCCCCACAGTGGGCGCCCCCCAACCTCAACTGACCCGGCAACCTGCAATGCTGTCCATGAGCTGATTATTGAGGACTGGGGAATATCCACAAAAAAGATATCCCAGATACTTGACATTTCACAGGAGCGTGTTGGGTTTGTTATCACCACTATCCTAGACCAGGAAAGTGGGTGCCGAAATGCTTGAAAAGTGATCAGAAGAAGGAACGAGTTGAAGCATCCAAAGCCGTTTTGGCCTATTTTGAAGTTTCCAATTGGTCCACCATCCCCCCTACCCACCTGACCTGGCCCCTTCGCGTTATTATCTGTTTCCGAATTTGAAGAAACACCCGAAGGGGCAAAGTTTTGAGGACATTTCTGATGTGCTTCTGGGAGCTGGTTTGCGACCCGACCAAAGGACTTTTATTTGAACGGTCTAGAAAAGCTGCAACTACGCTGTACCAAGTGCATCAATCTCGGGGGAATATATTGAATAAATTTGTTATTTCATAACTCTGGCTCTCTTCTTTCTGGGCAAAGCCAGGAACTTCTCAGCACCCCCTTGGATGTTGTCAATATGGACTATGGCCAATGCCTAAGCATGAAGGATAGTCAGTGGTGGTACCTTCAGACCAGGTCCTCATTATTAGGAAACTGTAAGGAGAGCAGCCATTGCTAACTTGTGCAGGTTCCAGCTGTCCAGCACCACAATTAGCTAAAATTAAATGCATACAATGAACACAAATGGAGTAATGATTCAGTGCTCAACCCAGAAATTTTTGTAAGCTGGGTGGGAAAAAATTGTAGGCCGGTGGCAGCTCCTGAATTGTGACCCAACTCATCAGTAACCACCCAAAAAACAGAATGGTTACTAAAATGTGCCGGGTGGTGCACCTGGCTAAAAGGGACTGGAGAACATTGTGATTTATGTGTACAGATAGTAAGAAGATTGAAAGTAAGATCAACAAAGATAGCTTAGCAGAGCACAAATCACTAGAAATTGCAGTGCTGAATTACCTTGTGGTAGAACTAAAACAGCCTTTCTCAATCTTTTTAATGTAGGGTCCCCCTAAAAAACTTACCAGTCTTAGAGAACCCCTGCTGTATTTAAAGCTCAAAGTATGTTGGCGTGGTGGTCAGTAGGAAAAATGCCTCTTACATTGCTGGCATTAGGGAAGAATGTCATCCTTACAGATAGTCAACTGGATCATTGGGGTCATTAGTAACTGACCCGAGAGGCACAAATTGCTCACTGCTCAAGGAACCTTTAGCAACCTCTGAAGGAACCCTCGAATGCCATTGAACAATCGTTGAGAAACACTAGGTTAGAACTTTGTTTTTGAGGAAGGGGGTAGGAATGGGTCTGCAGGTCTCAGCAATTTGTAGAAGCTCAGGAGAGAGTGAGGAGAAGTTATTACTGGGACGGGGGGATGTACGAAGGGGTGCTGAGAAGTTCCTGGCTTTACCCAGAAAGAACCCAGGTCCTCAATAATAAGCTCATGGACAGCATCGCAGGTTGCCGAGTCAGTTGAGGTTGGGGGTGCCCACTGTGGGGCTCATCTTCAACAGTGAAATGCCCAGTCTTGAAACGAGATATTCAGGTTTTGACAGTGCTGTAGGATGGACAATTCTCCCCCAGTGTTTGTGGCATCTCAGTGTGAATGTCCTTTGCTGACTTTCCCTGGAGAAACAAAAACTTCATGACGGCCCGTAACTCCAACAATGTGAAACTTGCCATCACCGCTTCTCACTAAAAGAAAAAACAGTTTTAAGAATCTCAAAGACCTTATATTTGCACAGTTGCATACTAAGATATTAGGCTGTCATATGCCCCCACACTCATTTTTCTATTCCATCTGGAAGGGAGTACTTTACTTTGTAATCATAACTATGACAAGAAGTGGGCCATGTGGTTGCAGGTATCTACTATGATCATTTTATTTTGTTAAATATTGTGGTGTCAATTTCTTTAAAGATGTTGCTGTAGTTTAATAACCATACCTTGCATGCATGTTTAAATATACCCAATGCATTGCATTACTGGGTGTTGCGATTAGAGGGCGCCAGTTCCTAGCTTAGTGTGGAACTACTGTGATGTACTCCATTGTTATCATTTACAGCTATAGCAATGTTTGCCTCTCCTTACAACCAGTGGGAGTTCAGTTCACATTTCTCAAGTTATGGCTAACGCAACAACATCAAAGATTGTTAATATTAGTCTTTGTACACTGCTTTTATCACTAGAGACTTTGTTCATTTTCTTAGTACTGTATATGTACCATTATTGTTTTACCTGTGATAAGTCTTTAATCTAGAAAACCCAGCCAAATAGTTTGTTTTTGCATTTTATTTGTAACGTGTTAGAACCTCAGTCAAGTTCTGTTGTTGTCTGTGATTTTGCGTCACTTTCCCACTTGCAGACATGCCAGGAAATGACAGATACAACTAGGATAGTTGTCTCCATTGAAATGTTTTCTTGAAAGTTTTCTTTACCTCCTCAAGGGATAGAGTCTTGTATTTGGGAGAAACATCTTCAAATCACACCACATCCCCATTGTATAATTATGGGTTTGATTTTTTTTTTTGAAATGGGACTTTTTAGGTCTTGACCAGAAAACAAAAACGTATAGAGGGTCTATCCTTTCTCCACTAAATCACAAAGCATATATAGGCTGTTTTAATAATAAATTTGCATCACTTTTTCAGGAAATACTGCGGCTGTGAACCTCGTGTTCTGCTCCTAATTGAATAGAGATGGATTTGAAGGAAAGTCAAAATGAAGGTGATTGTTGTTTTTCTTGGCTTACTTTGTGATTTTACAAAATGGCAGAAACAGACCAGCTGAGTGTACTTGTCACACATTGAACTGGATCCATTTTTTTCCCTCAATAAAAACTGAACTAAGTGGTACTGTACGGGTTGTAGTGCCCCTATTTAATGAACCCTGCATAATGTGTTGGCACTATATAAATCCTGCTTAATAATATTAATAATAACAGTATCCAGTCCAGGCTTTCTTAAACCTTCCTAAAATCAGGCAACACCTTTAATTTCTATATATTTACATCTCACAGTACATTAGTGTGGTGGTCAGTGGGAAGAATGTCACCTTTACAGATAGCCAAAAAGATCATTACTGGCACCTCTGAAGCAATCCTGTTTGAGAAACACTGTTCTATGTGTTGTCTTGGACAACCTTCAGCAACCATTTAGAAGAACACTTTTTCCCTTAGTTCAGTGTAGCAAAATTAAATTTAGGAACTGTCTGCCTTTTTTCTGTAACTAATATAAAAAAAATGCTTTTTTACGCTAATATAAAAAAATGTTTTTTTACGTGTAGGGAAAGTCAGTCAATTTGCCCACATAGAGTTGGGCATGAACATTTATTCATATAAAATAAAACGTAAATGCTAAAAGCATTGTTCACAGATAGGTATTCTTCACTTGTTAAACATTCAAGTCATTTATGTGCAGTGGTACATTTTAGTGTACATCCCCAAAGCAGATATCGAGAGCCTAGAAAAGATTGAAAAATTAGCCTAAAGCTGTATCCTTTTGCTGAAAATTACAACATTAAGTAACCATATGGAAAATTTCCTATTTGCTTGACTAAATAGTAAACAGATAGGATAATATTTTAATACTCAAACATCAATATTTTTTGCTCACATTTTCTATTTATCTTTTATAAAGTACAATGTGTGTGCTTCATATGCAAACATTGGCTTCTTATTCTGCACTTCTAACAGTCCCCATTTACTGAGGGAGCAGAGGGTTATAGTAAAGAAATATGTAATCCCAAACACTGAAATTTTGTATAGTATTTCACATTTATTCAATTTCACAAGTTATTTTCAATACTTTTAAATATGCAGCTATGCAAATGATACTTGGCATTCTTGATATCAAAGTCCATGTTCAAGCCTTTGCTTAAAGGATGCTTTCCCTGTCTTTTTAGGCTTTGGCAACTTGTTGCTTGGCCTTCTCATCAAGACAACAAGTGACATTTTTAACACTCATTGTGCAGACATAGTCCACTGTTGTCACCATCCAGAAACGCGCCCTGAATAATACTATTATTAATAATTATAAACCATTTTTATATATACTGCCAACATATTATGCAGCGCTGTACATTAAATAGGGGTTGCAAATGATAGACACAGACGGTGACACAGGAGGAATAGAGGACCCTGCCCAGAAGAGCTTACAATCTAGAAGATGGGGGAAGTTTCACACAATAGGAGGGGGGCTATGGAATGTTGGGAAGTAGCGAGGGTAAAGGAGACAGAAGAAGATGGGTAGGCAAGTTTAAAAAAAAAAGAAAATTCCTTCCTGATTCCATGAGGCAATCGGCTGTTCCCTGGCTGTTATCTTTATTTTAAAGCTTTAATGCCCAGTTATATTCTGTCCTTCAAGAAAAGCATTCATCTTTTTCCTAAAGCAATCTATAGCAGTTGCTGAAACTACTTCCTGAGAGAGCCTATTCCACATTTTCACAGACCTTACAGTGAAGAATCCCTTCCTTATCTGAAGCTTAAACTTTTTTTCCAGACGCAAAGAGTGCCTTCTTGTTCTTTGTAATGATCTCAAAGTGAATAATTGGGAAGAGCGTTCTCTATATGTACCCTTTATATATTTATACAGGGTGATCATATCCCCCCTTAAACGTCTCTTCTTAAGGAAGAATAGATTCAGTTCAGCTAATCTCTCCTCATAGCTGAGCTCCTTTATTTCTTTTTTTAGTTTAGTTGCACTCTCTCTAATGCCACTATGTCCTTTTTGTGAACTGGTGCCCAAAACTGGACTGCAAATTCCAGATGTTATCTGACCAATTCTTTGTACAGGGGCAGGAATATTTCTCCATCTCTGTAGTCTATTCCTCTTTTGATACAAGAAAGTATTTTGGTAGCTTTTGATACTGCAGCTTGGCATTTGCATGCTGGTAATAAGCAAAAACAGAGTCAGCCATTAAAGAAGGGCTGTACATTTTACCCTATATTTTAGTTACATAGTAGGTCAGATTGAAAAAAGACATAGGTTCATCATGTTCAGCCACTAGGAAATAAACATATCCAAGATATGAAACCCTATGGACAGTTGGTCCAGAGGAAGGCAAAAAAACCTGGTACAATTTGCTTCAACAGGGGAAAAAATTCCTTCCTGATTCCATGAGGCAGTCAGATATTCCCTGGATCAAAGGTCACTGTTATTTTTACTTTAAAGCCTTATTACCCAGTTATATTCTGTGCTTCTAGAAAAACATCCAGCTTTTTCTTAAAGCAATCTATACCAGTTGCTGAAACTACTTCCTGAGGGAGCCTTTTCCACATTTTCACAGACCTTACAGTGAAGAATCCCTTATCCATAGCTTAAACTTCTTTTCCTCTAGACGTAAAGTGTGCCCTCTTGTTCTTTATACCCATCTTAAAGTGAATAATGAGGAAGAGAGTTCTCTATATGGACCCTTTATATATTGTTATAGGGTGATCATATCCCCCCTTAAATGTCTCTTCTCAAGTTAGAATAAATTCAGTTCGTCTAATCTCTCCTCATAGCTGAGTTCCAGGATTCCACAATGTCCTTTTTGTAAACTAGTGCCCAAAACTGGACTTCATATTCTAGATGTGGTCTGTCAACTGCTTAGTACGGGCAGGATTATGTCTCCAACTCTGCAGTCTATTCCTCTATACAAGAAAATACTTTGCTAGCTTTAGATACTACAGCTTGGCATTGCATGGTATTATTAAGTTTATGATCTACCAGAACCTCCAGATCCTTTTCTATTTATTCCCCGTAGACAGTAGCATGCATGGTGTTAGCACCCAAGTGCACACATTTACTTAAATATCATTTGCCACTTGGTTGCCCAATTAAACAGTACTTCCTGTATGTAGTTATGAGTGAGGAAGTCATTATTGGGTCATTGGAGGAGCAAAGAGAGTGGCTAGGGGAGTATTTTTCTACCAGGTCAGAAAGGTAAGTGGGACAAAAACTGTGGAGGAATTTAAGGCTAAGCACATGAGCTTGAAATGTGAATAATGACATTCTAAATCACATGTAGACAGGAAATAGATCAAAGAGGCTTTAGATGGTCATCAGAATTGAGATGCTGCAAAGAATGAAAAATGGCAACAAGTACTTTATTAAAATGAAAAGGCAATTCTTGTGTACACAGTGTGTTTGGAAACTTTTAAACAGATTTTAACCTAAAAAACTGAGCAGGCAGGCAAACTTACTTACCTATTCAGGCATACTTTGCCTAAATAACCTCCTGTGTGCACGCACAAGAGTTATATCATTTATGCTAGGCCTGCCAAGTTGTCCAACGATACCAAACCTAGAAAAGAAGCTGGCTAGGATGTTGGCACCATTGAGATAGACAGAGAAGGTGAGTTAGCTTAGCTACTTTTAGAGCTGAAAGTGCTTATTAAATACAAATATACTAATATAATATTTCACTAGACTTTGAAGATTTTTCTTGTTCACAACTGATTTCCTAATTGTAGTAGGTGAAGGTGATGTTGAATGTTCTATATTTGGCTACATGCGTGCATTGTATTGCTTTGCATACTTCAAATGAATCTCTGAACAGCTGTTCATTACAAAACATTTCCTGTCCCTTTTTTTTTTCTGGGTAGCAAATGGCCCCATAAACTGGACTTTTCTCAAAGAGTTTTTTTTAAATGTCAGGATGTAGACACTCATCACAAGTTCCTGTTTTATATAGATCAGGGAATATTATGAGGTCAGTCAGGGAGCATCCTCTCAGCGTCCATCTGTTTACAGTAGACTCTGGAGCAGAGTCTGGAGCATAACCCAGAGCCAACAGATTGATCATTTATTAGTACTAATGTATGTGTATGATCGGTCACAGATCAGATGTGTTTACTGACCCCTGGCCTGTGGATTTAGGGGAAGTTCTGTAATTCCTCATAACTCCACTTAATGTGACTCTTCTTTGGTCCCTTTTCCTGTATCCCTCTCACTTCCTATATTGACTTTTTCCCTCTGACATTTTGTCTATCTGCTATTCCTGTTACCTTGGCAAGGAGTCCAAGCAACACACTCATTTAGGGCCACCATTATTCTAGTGTCTGGTTACTTGTAGAACTTGATAAGCTAACTCAGTCCTTGACATTTTATATGTTTTGGGTTTTTTTACCAGTGCAATCTTGGCTTAATTCCTGTATCTGACCCTGTGGGAGATCTGGTTGTTCCAGCAAATTCATTGTTCTACAATCAACCCAAGGGGTCCATTTACACATTGCAGCTATTGCGGTTCTGTGCATTTTGAATGCCACCCAAACACATCTTCGCAATGTACCTGCAGTGCAGCATGCGATAACATATTACTGTGCATTTCAATGTAATAAATATAAATAATAATAAAAAATAATGCTTGTGCTTTTTTTTAATTTTTTTTTTTAATAAGGAAGCGTTAGCACTTCTGGGTTGTACTGATTTTCAGGACTGTGTTAGAGAGGTTTCCTCTCACTTTCTTTTTTAAGGAGAAAGCCTTAGAAAAGGCCAGCATTCTTCTATTTATCCTAAAATCATTTCTTTTACCCGAGTTGCTGTATCCTCCACTTCCTACCTGGTGAAAAGAAAAGTTTTAATTTTAAATGCACTTTAATCTTGTAAATCCATACAAAGTCCATGTCACTAGGTCGATTATTTTAGCAGAAAATCTAATATTCTACTTGCATTTATTGTGTTTTATGCATTTTAACAGAGTTTAGCCATAAAAATCTCCCTGGTTCAGACATCCAAAATCCATGAGACTGCTGCTGGGTGGTGCAATCTGTGGAATGATGTCAGCAGGAGAAAGCTATGACTTATGATATTGCTAGGGAATATACACTTCCTCGACTAGTCTATCTTTCTAACAGGAGAATGAATAAAAAAAAAAATATATGAAAAGGGAAAATGATGCATGTATTTTATCTTATTTTTCTATGTCTTAACCTGCAGTTTTTGTGCATAGTAAGCTATGCATATTTTCTCACTATGGTTAAAACTTCCTGGCGGTGCAAAAATGTTTGTTTGGTTTTGCATTGAATTCTACTTTGGGCTGGTAGCAGGGTTTTTCAACTATCACCTAAAAGGCTGGAACAACAAAAAATTATGTTTTAGTTATAAGAGATACTAACAGGCCTTTTCTGTGTCTTGGATACTGCAACTTTAAGTCGACTTCACACATAGACTTTGCATGCTAGGAGACTTCAACACACACTTTTTCATAATATACAATATTTGGGTTGCCTGTTTCAATACCTTGAGTATGGATTTGATTGACTGCTCCTATGGTTCTTAAAAAAGCTGTGAAATGCGTCGAAAATAGGGGGCTTCTGGTTACAGTAGGTTTATTATGATTCACTTTATAATTGATTTTTGTCTATAAACTGTTTGTTTATGAATTGTTTATGAATGACCAGCAGAAGCCTGGGGAGTATGGCTTTGGGGACATTCTTGGATGTATTTAGAACCATTTTGAAGCACTTATAGCAACCATTTGTTATGTCATTGATGCATTTGTGTATTAGTATTTGTAAATAAATGATATGGTATTTTATTCTGTATTATATTTTGAGTTCTTTTGATGTATAGTGAGGGATCCAAAAAAAACCCTAATAATTTTTAGTAATTATTGAATGAGCTCAATTTGAGTTGGGGTTGGACCCTGCTAGTATACATACCTATCTAATGGCACTAATCTAAAAAAATACAACTGGTTTCTGATCTGCCGTTCTGACATTGTTTTCTGCTTCATTTAGGGACTGACTGCTCTCTGATTTTATCTACGCTACATCATGCCTTGGCCCAAAAGGATGTTGAGCAGGTAGGTCATTGTTTATCTCTAAGAGACAAGTAATAAATATGACCACAAACTAAAAAAAAAAAAAAAAAAAAAAAAAAAAAAAAAAAAATTTGACAAAATGTTCAACTGTTTAGTAATCCCCGTAATTTGCAGAGTTTAGCTCACCCACAGTAGTTCCTTGATGGCTAGTGGACCACCCTCTTCTTAGCCAAAAGTCAACTTTATTAGTAGGTCTAATGTCTGCAGGGACTGTAGATGAAAAATGGTTGCTGATAATTTTCTGGCATTAAGGCTGCTATTTACTGCCATTTAAAAAGGGCACAAGAAGAAATTTCTGCGGAGCTGGCTGCCATCCCACTGTTGGGATATAAGGGGCAGAGATTTTATATTAGGTCCATCTGACCTCTCTGGCCCAAGATAGCACCTTCTAGTCTTAGGTAAAAAGAATGCCTTGATTTATTAGTTACAAAGAAACCAAAATGTACAAATTCAGGAACTTTCAATGCTAACTTGTCTTTAAAGGTACAAAATCTGACATTCCAATTCTATCCCCACATGTGCAATATGAGTTTTAACCCCATTCCAAATACAGAACTTTGATATTCAATTCAATAAATTGCATATACTTTCAAGGCAGTTTACCTTTTTCTATCTCTATTTAAAAAGGAACTGCAATAATCCCAGGAACCAGGAAACCAATATGCCTAAAATTGACAATTGCTGTGCCTTTATCCATACATTTATAGTATAGTGACAAATAGTTTTGTCACTAGAACAGGAAACAAGGAATCCGTATAGGGACCCAGACAGAATTTTAAATCTGGGATTCTATTCCTTTCTTGCTCTAACAATTAAAAAAATGTTTTGAACAATTTGGTCTTTACTGTGTAGATTACCAGCATTTGTTATTGTTAGAAGACATTACCATGAAGGAGACCCCTTTGCCGGGGATTTGAATCACCCCGTCGATTTAGACCTATGACTTCAGCATTTCTCTATAATTCATCTCGCCTCTGGGAGTTCGGTTCCCACTGCAGTGTGGCTCATCCATTTGCTGATGTTTTCTGTGTCCTGCAGAAAAGTAGGGACCAAGGGTATTTAACCCTTAAGTATACAGTAGGAGAAATCAGAAATAAGACACATCCACAGTCATCCATTGTGTTTAGATATTGGGAGGTAAGTATTAAACACTTTTCTTTTCCAAGGTCCTAAAAAAAAATCCCATTGATTGGGGAGATTGACTGCTTGTTTCCTAATTGGACTGATGGGCTTTTAGATTGTGCATTCATTTTATTTATGTATTGCCCTGGGAGCAATGTATTGCTGAGAATTTGAAGCTTTATTGTATTGTCTATTGCAGGGAGATGAGGAATCAAGTGCAAGGTTTTTGGTGTTGGGACTCGTTAATATGTGATAGGTGTGATTCACAATTATATTCACCCACTACTGAAATCTGAAATTTGGATATAATAAGATTTTAAACCACTGTTTAACAGAACCTGTCACAACACAAATGAAGGAGTGGCTGAAGAAGTGGTTTATCACCTTTCATTTGATAAGGTCTTACAACAAACCGTGACAAGCCAAAGAAATGTGCAGTAAATGATGACAGTTCCTGAGACTTAATCTTTAAAACAATTCATCCATTGCAATTTCTATTTTTATACCACAACAGCTTATTATTATGTTTCAAGAGTAAAGTCACTAAACAGTGGCCACAACTATCATCCCCTTTTCTACCTATCAATCTACAAAGTAGTTATATTGAATTGACCTTAAGGGTGATATCATTTGTATTTGTCATTTTGCTGTACTTTATTTCCATTATGTGCATATGTGCTTCTAAGCAGATTTCTTTATGCTCTGACAGGCACGAAAGAATGTGAAAAATTTCCTTGCTACTGTAGACGACCCACATACTGCTCTCCTTGACTTATTGGAAGGCTGTAACATCTCAAAGGGAAAAGGGAATTCTCTGGCTAATTTAATTGCTAATGAAGCTCAGCAATGGTTGGTGGAACATCCTGAATACCAGCTGGTAAGAATTAAACACCAACCTGTAAAAATATATATATATATATATATATATATATATATATATATTATATACTATATTATATATAAATATTTATATATATAATGGAAGGAGATCTTTTTTGTTCCTCATCAAGATCTTTTGATACTGGCATGTGCCTAAATAATCCATGCAATGTCCATCCAAAACTGATATGCTAATGAGCTTCTGGGCTAGAAGGTCTCAGATGCTCATTTTTACTTCTAGTGCTGCCAACATATTGATATTTGGTCACATGACCTATGTTAAAGCGGTGCAACGCTGGTCCTTCTGTTAGCAGTGATCACATGACCAAACTTTTATACAGTCAAACATATAGCCAGCAATGGTGGAAATTTGGAGTAGCTTTTTCTCCATGGAGGATAAGCATTTCAGGCTTTCCACTAACAAAACTGGTAACAGTCCTGTTCAAATTCAACTTATCTACAGGAAAACTGCCATTATTAGTTGATTGCATGCATCACAAATAGACATGCAAAAACTTTCATTGAGAGAGCCTGTGCCCTTTGGAACTTGATACACATGGAATGTGCAAATATGTACTTTTGTGTTTTATAGGTACAGAGCTCAGGGTGACTGACAGTACTCTGGTATTGATGCTCAGAAATATAAAAAGTGGGCTCAAAGTTGGCACTGAGTTGGCAGTATTGCATGCTTAAAAAACTGCTGCCATTTTCCTTATGCTATAACCATGCTGTAGCCATACAGTGCAAGATAATTGGTTTTATGCAAATCTTTTAGCTTGACAGCCAGTTATTGTATATGCAATTCAGTTCTGTATTGAGATGCATGTCACCAGTCATGGTTCATGGTTATCTGGTTTGATATTTTCTATTTCCAGTCTGAGCTGAGGTTGAGAAAGGCGCAGGCTCGTGTTTTCAACCTGGTCACTGAAGGGCAGCTGGTAAATGTCCTCATCTACATTTATCGTCTGGAGGAAGCTGACCATCCTTTTCTGCTAGGTCATGTCATTCACCTTCATCAAATGGGCAAATATAAAGAGGTAAGGGCTAAAGAATGCTTTTAGGGGCTTGTTTGTAGCAAAAAAAAAATTATTTGTGATATGGTCCTTAAAGTGGACTTAACATTGGAATTGTAGTGTCCGCCTATGTAACATGGCACAGCTCCTCATCTCAAAAGGCCTCAACAAAAAATGTACTTACCTTACACCTGGCTTCTGCCTATAAAACCTAGTCCTATGTGATCACCCTGCTTTTGGAAAGATCCCAGGGAATGCACCATCTTGTGATATTTGGGTTACTAGGCCCAAAAACTGGATGTAAGGTAAGTATATTAACTTTTTCCTTCTTTTTGTCCTTACTTTTTGCAGCTGTTTAACATTGTGTTATGAGTGCAAGGTCTGCTTTACATCGAACAGCGAAACAGGTTGGTGTTTACTATACAGTAGCTTACACCTTCAATCTCTTTTGTTTTTTTTTTGCCTGCAAGAATAAAAGAGAGAGATCAGGAAGGGGACAAGGGAGGTAGCAGTTGCCCAACATCTTGAGGATCTTAGCTCCAAGAAGTGGAAATTATCTTTAAATTTGTTTGAATAAGGCAGAATAAATTTCACTGTAACTAGTTATTTTAAAATTATTCTCATATATTTTAAACCCTCCAGAAAGTGATACCATCAAAAGGAAACTGTCTGGTTTTATAATTTTGTAATTTGTTATGACACAATTAGCTGCAATCAGGGTCACATTGTTTTCATATTAAATATGTACTAATAACTCTTCTAGAGTGCTCCACTAAAATGGCTGGCTGGAACACAAAATGTAACCTGGAATTGCCATTATTTTCTATTACTATTACATATTTATATAGCAACAACATATTATGCAATTATTGATACCTGCCTATGTACTGCTTTTTACTGTACTCCAAAAAGAGGCAAGTACAGGTTTTTGCAGCATGATGAGAAACTTCAACTATATATTTCCTAAAATGGCTCCCAAGATATTCAAGATGGCTGCAGTTGATGCATATTCCTTCTTTTCTCTTGGCTTATTTCTCCAGCAGGCAATAGTGGAATTCAGAGCACAGCCAAGACTCATATAGTGTGCAGCTATTCTCTGAAGACCCCCTGAATGGAGAAGGAGGTGCTTGAGAATATTAAGGGATAGGCGGAAGGCTGGCTAGTGTTTCATGGAAGTCTCATGTTACACTTCAACCATTTGAAAGAGTGACTGTGGCAGGCTGAATAAGACTTTCCTGCACTCCAAAAGGCATGGAAGAGAGGACAAAGATGCCTCTTGTCACAGGCAGGCCCCTCCTGTTGAGAACAACCATTGTAACACAGACAGAGGTCCAGTCTGGCCGTCTGTGCATGCTTCACTGCTTTCTGAGCTGTGCAGCAAATGCATTTAGCCTTTTGTCAGCTTGGAGTAGTAAGGGCTCCCCACGAATGAATGGCCTGTGATGTATTTAAGTGTCCCGGAGTGGCCTCTGTCTGTGTAGACTGAGTGTGGTATTTTGTGGTGTGTTCTTGAAGGGTCCGTGCTACCTTTAAGTGTCACTTGAGTCTATTGCTATATCTTGGGTGTCACTTCTAGAGATATGTGACAAAATTCCTCTGTCTCCCTGAGCTAAATTCCTGTATGAGAAGCTTCGGATGGAAGTGTCAATGCTCTGGGTCTTTCCTACTGATAATGTTGGTTTTTAGCACAATCCAGTGGCAGTGTTGTGCTTTTAGCAACAAAAACTAGTGGGAAAAAAAACTTTTTAACATTGTTGTTAAATTTTACCCAGGATAGAAGTAATAAAGATGCAGTGCATGCTCTGGTATCGGTCGTCATATCATCCTGATAGAGAAGAATATTAGATTGGAAAGGGCAGACCTAAGAGCCAATCAGGCTTCAGATAAAATACATGTATTACCAAGGTACATTCTCATAGAAGGAGGAAGGAGAGATATGATCTCTTGGTGTAGTGCTGGTCCTTCATTTTACAACCAGAGTCAGTTGGTAGGGATGTGGGCAAGCTGCACTACTTATCAATAGAAAAAAAAGCCTGTAACCACCATATGTAATTACTTAAAAAACAAGTACCAGGAGATCTGTCATTCAGTGAAAGAGTGCAAGAGTGAATGGTAAGTAAAATTCCTATTTAGATTGCCCCAGTACAAAGGAGCATTTAACCACTGTAGTGTGAGAGTAGCTTTACTGCAAAGGAATATTTTTTTTTATTTATTCTGACACATTTGTACTACAACCACCCTCTCCCCCTTTTCTTTTTTGGCGCATCCTATAACACTGGTCAACAATCATTTTCTTGCCAAGCAGATTAAAGTCATTTAAGGTTATGTTTGATGCACAGATTACAAATATGGTATTGGTTTTGCTAGATTAGCTCTAGTTTTTTAAATAATGACCTCAATAATAACTTCATAGAAAACTAATGAAAAATAAAAATTAAGCAAAATAAATTAGATATGCCTACGTATACAAAATAAAATTTTTGAAATACTTAATGTCATTTTTTTCTATTTACAGAACTAATAAAAAAAGCCATTGAAAAACTCCATTTGTATGATTTCCTTTTATGCTGATGATCAGGACAATCACGTTGAAGGCTCCAGCAGTAGTCTGCCATCATGTGTCTATCCCATCTGCCCTGATACCTTTCTTCCATCACCGTTATATCTTGATGGAACCTCCCCCCTTGTTCCTCACTGAAATTGCCAGGGTTTTCTGGAAATTTTTGCAAATGGCTATGGAGATAGTGTACCTATATGCTCATGGTAGCACCCAATTTTTAAAGTTTAAGAGCAAGTTTGTAACAGTTCTTCATATTTTGTACTTTGTGGTTACCCAAGAAGTTCTTGACAACCATGACATAGCTGTGCCAGGCAGAAGCTCGGGTATCAGCCATGTAACTTTTGAAATTTGAATAATTTATGAGTTTATCAGTTTCTGGGGTCCATCAAAGATTCCTGCTTTTAATTTTTCAGTACTCAATCCAGGGAAGAATCTACAAATGTATTTTAATTGGTGCTCATGATAGCAAAGCTTTTGTAAGAGCATTTTGATGTTTTCATATTCTTCTTTAAGTTTTGTTGAGTGGCTAATTGAAATTGATGCAAAACAGTTGCCATAATGCAGTAAAACAGATTGCAAACTTTGAGTGGAACTGTCTATGAAAAGCTGCCAGTCTTCTGCTCAGTATTCTGATACTCCCATATGGGCTAGTAGTCCAGGGATGTTACAACAGTACATAAAGTCTCCATCTTCACTGAAATATGGTAGGAGTGTCACCTCTCTTGTCCTATAAACTGTTTTTT
The DNA here is from genome assembly GCF_032062135.1 of Pyxicephalus adspersus. Lineage (NCBI taxonomy): Eukaryota > Metazoa > Chordata > Amphibia > Anura > Pyxicephalidae > Pyxicephalus > Pyxicephalus adspersus. The sequence goes on along the minus strand of NC_092871.1, from coordinate 55,923,269 downwards.
TACCTTCCAATCTCAGACAGTTCTTTTCTTTTAGCCTGGATGCTAAAAGTTCAGATGCTTGTTTAGACAGATTTAGGTCATGTAATAAATCATTGAGCTCTTCTTGGGAGAACTTCTGGTTTGAACACTTCCTTCATATTCACTTCCACTGCTAACTCCTGGATTACACTCCAAACCGTGTATATCCTCCATGTCGGATACAGGATCGGACTCGGGATCGGAATCTTGCTGATTCCAAATCAGGGTACTCTCACTTGTTTTTCTTGTAACGATTGAAACCTTTACATTCACAATCATTATGATGATTTTTGGGCCCTCGCCATACCATAGGTACACCAAAATTTAACCCTTTCAGTTTTCCATTTTTCCACTCAACACAAGTTTTGCATACCATATGGGGAGCCTAATACTTATCTTGGTCCCCCAGTTTAATACCAAATGCTGCAAGATATGCTTGTTTCACAAATTCTGTAGTGTTTCTTTGTTTTTGCTGAGAATATTCACCACAAATGTAACAAAATACATTGGGGTAATTTAAACAATTTCTTCTTAAAGAACTCATATTTCTGTAAAAAAAAAGAAAACGTATGAATAAAAAGAAAGCAAATGAAAGTTTCATGAAAATAATGCTACATTTAAAATATGAAATGCAAAACATCGGTACAAATAAAGATTGATAATAATATGCTGTGTTAACATTTGTTGTTGGTGAAATCGTCTATTCCCATTCCTGTATCACATAACTGGAGCCAATTTGAATGAATCTGATGAATCTGAATCCAGTGTATTTGACATACACTAAATATATTGAAAAATCTGTGAAAAAACTTTTTGTTGAGCTGTGTAATTGTTTGCTTGTAAAAGCAAGCTTTTATATGTATAGTAAAGAATAAAAAATAATTGAAACCTAAATTGTAAACTTTTATCCTAAATGTTTCATATAAAGTGTTACTGAGTATTCTTAATTTCCCCTGAAATGTCTTTTATCAAATGCCATGGCATTGATATGGTGGTTTCAGCTTTAGTAACATAAGTGATTAGGCTTTAGATCGAGTGAGCCATTTCTTTGAGCTTTATTTATATTGTTTTCTTGTTTGTGCTGTGGAATATGTTTGCTAAAAAAATGGTATTGATAAAAATATTTGACTTTATTTTTTTGGCAGGCAGCCATTTTATGTACAAAGTTGAAACTTCAGCCACATCTGGAAATGGAACAAGTAAGTAGATAACATCCTATTCTAAATATTACTTTAGAAATAGCTGAGTCTGACCTGTAAGTTTAAAGCCGAACTTTATTTAAAGTTTTAGGTCTTGTTTTGGATAGATTGGGGAATAGTTATAACTTGTGGATGGTTTTTGTTGCTGCCAACATTTTGGGTAGTTTTATTTGAATAATAAATCTCTGACACCAGGATAAGGACTGAGGCACATGGAAAGCATTGAGACAGGAAGTTATTCTGTTATTATTCGGCCCTCCCCTCAGGCACGTTGTCTTGGTGTCACCTTTGACTCGGCCCTCTCATTTACCCCCCATATTCAGAACATTTCCAGGTCCTGTCACTTTCACCTACGCAACATCGCCAAAATCCACCCCTACCTGTCCCCCGAGACCACCAAACTCCTTGTACACGCTCTTATCATCTCTCGTCTGGACTACTGTAACATCCTTCTTGCTGGTATTCCACTAACTCGACTCTCTCCTCTACAATCTATCATGAATGCTGCAGCCAGACTCATTCATCCTTCCCTCCGCTCCTCTTCCGCTGCATTTCTTTGTGGTTCTCTCCATTGGCTTCCATTTCACCTTAGAATCAAATTTAAGCTCCTGTGCTTTGCCTTCAAATCCCTACGCAGTTATTGTCCCACTTACATTTCTGACATGGTTAAAAAATACTCCCCCTGCCGCTCTCTCCGCTCCGCACTTCCTCACTCATAACCTCATCACACGCACGGGTACAAGACTTCTCTAGAGCTGCCCCAACTCTCTGGAATGGTCTTCCTCGTCCTATTCGGCTTGCTCCTACTTTCTGCTCATTTAAAAGAGCGCTCAAAACCCATTTTTTCAAACTTGCCCGTCTTCTTTTGTCAATTGAAACCACCACTACATATCTCCCATCCTATTGTGTGTGAAATTCCCTCACCTACTAGATTGTAAGCTCTTCGGGGCAGGGTCCTCCCTTCCTGTATCACTGTCTGTATTAGTCTGTCATTTGCAATACCTATTTATATGTACAGCGCTGCGTAATATGTTGGCGCTATATAAATCCTGTTTAATAATAATAATAATAATAATTCAGCAAGTAATAGTGCTTTTGTTGCTGTTTTCCTATTGCAAAGGTAGTTTAGTTTAGGCAGGTAGTATAGAAAACATTTCCCAAGGGGCAGAAAAATAACCCCAGACAGATGTTCTTACCTTTCCCTACTCTATTAGAAGCCGAAATATAAAATCTAGCTGAATTTGCGCATTTGTTGCTCATAACTATGAGACTGTGTTGCTTGATCTGGTTGGTTATGTTTGATACATGAAATGATGAAAGATCTGTGGGTACTGTAAAACCTCTGCACAGACCTTTAGGTTGGTTTACTTTCTATACTGATGACCAGAGCTAGGGATTTTTTCTGACATACCCTATGGGAAGGTTTTTTTTTCACAAGAAATATGTTTTGGCAGGCAGATTTTACTCCAGATCTCTTTGTGGTCACATGTCCACATGGCAGAAAAGGACATGTGTATTACTGGAAAGATAGGAAGGCACATGACTTGCCCTTGTACTCCATAGCCTCAGCTTCCATCATCATCTTCTTTATTTGTACATCCTATTTATTATTAATAATATTATTATTAATAAACTGTATTTATTAAGCTCCAACCTATTATGCAACGCTGCAAATACCAGACAAATACAAATAATGGTTAAGAAGGAGGAGATACCCTTTCCAAAGGAGCTTACAATTGTACTATACTGTGTATAGCAATAAAAATGTTCTTTAGAGGCATGCATACACATATGCTTTTCATAAAGTACACTAAGTGTTCAAAAGTGTGCACAGATGAGTATTAGCTCATGTTTTCTTGTGAAATTGAATGGAAATGCTAATAATTTCCTGGCTGTAAAGGTTTGGTCTAAAATGTTCTTACAAAACAACATAAACACAGCCCATGCACCCATGATCAAAACAAATTAAGTGAGGCTTAAGTAAAGAGTGGGGTTTAGAAAGATGTCTGGTAATTCCTGCCATGTGACTAAGACAGGCAGTAAGGGGCAATACACGAAACGTAAAGATGCAAGTTCTATTCCATTTGTTTACTGTGTTGTTGATATTGTAATGGTTTACGGACTCTGCAGATTTGTACCCCATTGCTTTTGATGGAGAGGTTTAATCTGGTAGAAGCATATGTGGCTGAGTATCCAGAGCTGCAGACCAAACTACTCCAAATGTTGGACCAATGGAGTTTATGCAGATTTAATCCCAGGAAACTTTGCAGGTATGCATCATTTGTATATGTTCGGTTTTTTAGATCGGTGGAGAGGCGGATTCTTCATTTAATAAACTTTAGATCACTATCCCTTTTAATGCCCTTCGTCTCCACACTTTGCATCCAAAACCAAGAACTAGTCTAAATATTCTAGCCTCCTTTTGTAACATCACCTTATCATGTATTACCCATTTTACGTCCTCCCCACCTTTTGTTTATAAACACATACCCCCCTCCACCCTTTTTTTATTTACTTATTCCAAAGCATAAATAAAGGCACTTTAAAACAAGCTTTCATGTATGTTATTTTGTTATAAAAAAATAATATATAGTTCACAACAGGAGCACTGAAATCTTGTCTCTTTGCCTATATTTTTTTTGCTGGCACCCTGCCAGCCTACCAATGTAAACAATAGGCAGGCATGCAACTATGTTGTGATGTTGAGAATAAGTTACTTTGCAATACATGCCACTAGAGTGGTTATTGAGGGTTTGTTTTACTTCATTAGATTGTTATTGTATTGTCAGGGGATACAAGTAGGGAAATCAGCCAAGTGGTAAAAGGCAGAAATGGAACTGAAATTATCAATTTATACCAATTCACTAATAAAAGTAGTGACTTATGGTTGAAGTAAAGATGGCCTAACACCAGTTAACTACATTCATACCTTATGCTCTGCCAGGATCCTCTTTGGGATCGCATTTAGTTTTTGGGTGCAACAATACTGCCTTGGGGCTATCCAGCTGCAAGACTGATTTCAGTTGGTTTGCAGCAACTCTCTGGATTTTTGGTACTTGAACTGAAAGAATTATGAAATAGATTTGTGAGTTGTAAAGGCCTACATGATCTCTAGAACATATTAAGTTCTTGTTTTATTAAAATACTCTTTTTGAACAATCAACTTGCAGAGAATACAAAGGTCTTCCACATGTGAAAACAGACAAACTTAATCCAAAGACTATCGCTAAGTTGGCATTTCGACTGCTTGACCAATACAAATTGGATCCAGGTGAGCGTGTCTCAGATGATACAACAAATGTAAATGATAATGATTGCCGTAAATAAATTGTGCCCTTACTTTTGAGCTCATAATGTCCTTCCCTCTTCAAGGAGGCAAAGAGCAGTATGTAAAACACAACAACTCATAGGGCTCTATAAATAAAACAGACATTCCCTCAAACATTCCCTGGTGGGAGTCAATTACTGCTATTGAAACACATTGACCTGGAAGATTCCTACAAGGGAATGTTTGAGGGTATGTCTGATGTATGTCCCTGTTTTATAAATAGAGCCTAAAGAAGCCAATCAGAATAACGTTTCAGACGCAGTTAGCAATAGATGCATATGTTTGTGCAGGTAACTGTTTTCTGTTGTGCAGGTCATGTTGTTTACATGTATGTGTGAAAGTGTGTTTCTAACATCTTAGAAACACCTGTTATGTGTTTACATGAGATTTGACTTACTGTAAAGTTACTGTAAGTGTATGCCCAAAGATTTTTTTAATTCACAGCAGGGAGGGGCTAAATGAAAAATTTTGTAAGATTTTTTTTTTGTCTGTGTGCACCCTGATAGGGAGATAGGGACATTTCCCTTTCATTTCTGTTCTCAATGAGAAGACATCTCCCCAAAGTAAACATTTTGTTTTCACTTCATCACTTTCATACCAGAAACTTCTTCCTGAAACACGTTTCCCCTCACTTGAATTGTCCTTCAAGTAACAATAGTCATCAAAATCAAAAAAGTGGGTGAATCTTCCCAGCAGGAAAACAGTAATAAAAACTCAAGAGAAGGTAGCCCTTACAATATTTATAAACTAAAAAACATTGCCTTTACAAACATTTACATCTCTCCACAATGTCTATAGATTTAGTGGTAAATGGGGGCTTGTTTTAAAGTGCTCTTAGCGCTTGTTGAGACTATTATCCATCCACCATTGCACAATTCTTCAGCCATTATGACACCAAGGTAGTCCTGATTTGAAAGGTGTGCTGTTTCCACCCTCTTCACCTTCCAGTTGTCAGTAAGACAGGTAATAAAAGGCAAGAAAGGCTGGACTGGCTTTTAACCGTGTTGTCAATGTAGTACTGCGCTAAATTGCTCTGTCTATTAACAATACCTGTGACCACTTGTAGCTTCACACTGATCATACAGACATGGGGCCTTGTGACTCCCCTGTGACAAATAGAGACAACTTTTTTCTAATTTTGGTTCTGTACATTACCACAATTCATTTTAAATGAAACAACTCAGATGCAGTTCAACTGCACACTTTCAGCTTTAATTCAGTGGGTTGAACAAAAAGGTTGCATGAAAATGTGAGAAACTCAAGCCTTTTTTTTTACACAATCACTTCATATTTATTTCATGGGCTGGTGTGGGCAATTCCTTTGTTATGTTATTATCAATTAAGCAGATAAAAGGCCTGGAGTTGATTTGAGGTGGGGGGGGGGTGCTTGTATATGGACATGTATTTTGTATGTATTCTGTTGTGAACAGACAACATGCAGTCAAAGGAGCTCTCCATGCAGGTGAAACAAGTCCCATCCTTAAGCTCCTTAAGCTGCTGTTGAAGACTTAACTTCGGACAGAAAAGTCCACAAACAAACAGCAACTGAGAGGTGCTGCTGTAAAGGCCTGGCAGAGCATTAAAAAGGAGGAAACCCAGCATCTTGTAATGTCCATGAGTTCAAGACTACAGGCTGTCATTGCCAGCAAAGGGTTTTCAACCAAGTATTAGAAATGAACATTTCATTTTCAGCTTTTAAATTTGTTCAATTACCTGAAATGAAGTGATTGTGTAAAAAAGGCTTTAGTTCCTCACATTTGTATGCAATCTTTTTGTTCAACCCACTGAATTAAAACTGCAAGTCTGCAGTTCAACTGCATCTTAGTTGTTTCATTTAAAATTAATTGTGGTAATGTACAGAACCAAAACTAGAAAAAAGTTGTCTCTGTCCAAATATTTATGGACCTAACTGTACATGGGGTTTATGATACTGAAAGCACATGCAACACATGAAGCTTTACACTGGTCATGTAGACCCTGGCTCCGAAAGGGATCTCATTAAAATGTATGTAAACCCTAACAATGAACTTTATTTCCCTGCTTTGGGTCTGGTAAATATAGCACTGAAACCATTTTTATTGGTTTATTTGTGCACAAAAATACTTGTTGATGCTATATTTTCATTGACAATATTCAGCTATGCCTGCTGTCATCCAGGACTAATCTCATCTAATGTCATCCAAGTTAATCTCTATGCTGTAAAAACGATATAAACTAGAATAGTAAAGTAGCTTGGAAAACGGCAAGGAGCAGGGCACACCACAATAGGAAATTAAGAGCAGTTCACATTTCTAAAAGATCAGTAGTAATTGTTCTGTACCTGCAGTGTCTTTAAAGTGGTAAAACATAGTGGATGTGCATGTACTCTGGACATACAACCTCTACTAATTTATTTTCAGGTCACTTTAGGTGTTACCTGCAGGGATATAGAGTATATAGACTGTTGATGTATGTTCTAATCTTATATTTCTATTAAAGTTCAAGCCTGATCTTGACTTCTTACACTGCTATTGGTCAGGGAATATTATGTATGCAGCAGGGACATTTTGACCAAAATTCAGGATTTGTACAAAACTTGTAGCTTAGAAAAACAGCACAGTTTTCTTTATCTTACTGCTTTTCTGATGAGTACTTTTATTGGTCTTTCACTGAAAAAAATATGTATTTTAGGTGAGTTATTATTATTATTGTTCATCAAAGAAGCATCCTCTACTGTCTGACACAACCACTACATGCATAGTTAACATATCTATTAAATTTCATCCTGAGCCAAAAAACGTTTTAAAGTCAATAGTTAGTTTTAGGTAAACTGTACAATAAGAACTCATGTCTACTACCAAAAGGCCTTTTCTGTTCATTTGTTGAGATGTTCTTTCTCCTTTTGTTTTTTCCATTAAAAACTGAACAAGCTCCCTTTTCCCCTCAGCTCTCTGTTCGAATATAATTAACCAGCGTCATATGGGTACCCTGAAATACCTCATGCATAAGAGATTTGTGGAGGTAGGTTTCAGCCACTGGTGGGTTGACTCATTATATCATTTCCATTTTGTATATTATGCTGCCAGAATGTCAGCATTTTTTCACACATTGGTGGTGTCAATTAAAGATAACAAAGCTGTCTTCTTACTTGTTCGGTCTGGTTACAAATTGGCTAATTTCCCTGTGCACCTAATGCCCTGTGATGTTACTTTAATTTTTAGCATAGTACAATATGGTTCAATTGCAAAAACACAGTTTCAATAATATTTCCCCCTTTTCTTTCCAGAAAACAATGACAGAGGAGAACTGGAGTGACCATGTGCAGGTAATTCTATCACACCCCACCTGTGAGGTGAATGTCGTATCAGTGGCAGGCTGTGAGAAGGCACAGAGGTCATTAAGGTTCTGTCTGTTTTCTTCTAACATCTGACACAGGGCTTTTAGTTCAGGCAGTGGCTCTTCAGCTAAAGAGGCAACAGAAAGCCCAAAAGCTGTTGAATTAATGGGAAATAAACTTGTTTATGATTGTGTCTGTAGTTAAAATAGTCTGCATTGCTCCAAAGCTGTTGATCATATTCAGACTTTAACTAGTTTATCAATATTGGTTGTATTTTCAAGGGTGTGAGATTACTAATCTCCAAATAGAAGTGACACCACTGTTTCCTGTATTTATACTTAATGCTGACATATTACATATCTCTTTACAGGGTAACATAGGGCAATCTGTAGCTACTATGTCAGACAGGGACTTATGTGAATGGCTTGATCACATTCATAAACACTTGATTGGGGGGTATTTATAATATAGAGGGGAAATCTCTATTAGCTCTCCAATATACTTGGCCAAGTTATGTCATACCACACCTTGTATTCTGCTTCCCATTCATTGTGACCCAGGTGTGCAGCCTGTGGCATGTCATGGAGTTCCTTCTTCTAATGGAGAAGGAACTCTGTGATAGTGGGAGCAGGTGACATGGCTGTAACAGGTTACGTTATTCATTTTATTTGCACTCCCATGTCTTTGGATTCCTGTAGCCAACAAAGCACATTGTACATTTGTAAAATACAGCACTGTACTGTAGTGCCATAATGGCTGTCAAGTAGAGCCACAGTACTCACACGGCAGAGATATACTGTATATTTATGTCAGTTATGTCATATATGTTTATTTCCTGTCAAAAGTTTAATAATTCTTGTAAAACACTTCAGCTAATCAGTATGAATTTATTTTCTCTCCACTTGGCCTGAAACAGGCAAGCATTAGAAAAGTAGACAGGCATTTTTCACAGTTCTACTTTAACTGCAAAGTATTCAGGTTAGACTGGAAACTGTCTTTTTTTGCAGAGCATAGTAGCAAATAATGGTTGGCTCCAGGAGCAATGTATGGGCCTGTTATTCCGTTACTGTGATGGGCAAGCAGCTGGAATCTGGGCTTTGAAAATAGGAATACCTATGGAGAAGCTTCCTCGAGATTTAGCAGATATTCTAGAAGACCTTTGTATCCCAGAGAGGTAAGTTGCATGTCTTCCACTCTGTTACACAGGCATTGAAATTAGAAATATAAAAAAGGGGTGGTAAGGGCATTAAATAAAATTGGAATTGATATTTGTATAACTCCTCTGGTAAATCTATGTTGATTGGCTTTCCAGGGAAATTTATTGTCAGCCTGGTGCTAGACTGGAAGTTCTCAATGGATGCTGACCTGCGTAAGCTAAAACAGGAGATAGGACTGTGTTACTTTACCACTCTGTCAAGGAGAGAATATAGATAAATAATCAAAAATGACATAATCCTAGAAAATAAAGTGGAAAGTCGAGCTATACATTACTGCCAATTCCTATTGATGATTAGTTCTCTTACCTTAACAATGTGTATACTTCTATACCTCAGTTGGAAATAGTCTCATAGTCCTTGTACTAAAGGCATGGTCTGGACTTCATTTTAATGTATGAACAACTTTACCTTTTGCTGTAATGAAGTCTGTTCACCTGCTGAGGGTGTTGGGCAATTGGCATGAGCAGATTGTTGAAGCTGAACCGCTAATGCCCAGCCATTGCAGAATGATGGTCCTCTGATGCTAATGTTCAAAAGTTGCTGTTTGAGCATCTTTTTCTAGCTTACCCTATTTCAAACTTATCTTGCAATGACAGAACCCAGAATCCTTTGCGGCAAACAATTACCAATGCTTAGGTGCCAAGAGTCAGGTCAGGGCGTGTGAGAAAGGCTATTCCCAGGCCCTGAATCTGCAGTGTAAACAAGTACTCTCACCTCTGCTTGGCACTCAGGGCTGGTCGGGATCTTAACCTGAGCGAAGATGCACACCATGGCTAAATAGCTAGCACAAATATTGACTTCCCCAGGCATGCACATACACACAAAATGCCCGATGATGTTTGCGCAGCAGACCTTAGTGAGCAATCGGCCCTGAGCTGAGGACAGAGCCTTATCTGTGAAGGTGAAGGCAGCGTGGGAAGATCAGAGTCTGCTGCTCAAGGGATGAGACAGAGCAACACACACACACACCCTCTCTCTCCCTCACTCTTCCTCTCACTCCCTCTCTCTCTCTCTCTCTCTCTCTCTCTCTCTCTCTCTCTCTCTCTCTCTCAAGAGAGAGAGAGAGAGACACTTTTCCTCCTGGGAACATGTTAGTCTTAACAAGTCTGCAGCCCTGGCCTGGGACCTGTGTAATTCACATGGCTGAGTGTAAGTGATTTGAAGAACTACAACTCCCAGAAGGAAATGCACGTAATGTTACCATGCAGTTACCACTAGCAACTTGCAGCCAAATATCCACTGTTTGATCTGATATATTGGTATATTGAAAGTTCTAAATAGCTTGTCACTCCATAAATTGAATAAGAAGTAAAGTTTTAGGTACTTCACTGTAAGAAGGGCACAGGAGATTTCAGAATTAAATCTGTAACTCTACCTATTATGGTAACTTATCCAGCCAACCACAATGTTTGTTAAAATGTTGTATATCTATAGATAAACTGCAATGTCTGCATCATGGTTCAAATGTTTACATCCACATCAATAGAACATAGAATAATAATCTTAAGGTTGGCAGTAGAAACCAGTGAGGGCTATGGAAGCCTGTGAAGAGTCTCCTGGAAAGGTCTGTTTCTCTGCAGACTTTGAGGAGAAAGGATTATTCCTCAGGACTGAAGAAGTGTTAGGCAGTGTGGGCACAAAATGTAGAAATTGTTCCCAAATTTCTTTTTCAGGTTTCGTTTTATTTGGAAAGTTCAGTAGAGCATCAGGGTGAAAAAAAAAAAGAATATACCCTATCCGTTATTATTTTACATTATTCCTCCACACATTAACAGCACATTGTTTTAACTGCTTTTAATCATTGGGGATCAGATAGAATCTTCACACGAGGTCTAATAAAAGGACTTTAAATCAATTGGCTTGCTTGTTCTAAACTGGGGTAATCTCTATTGTTTCCTTTGATGTTATCTGCCTGTTCCACCTTCTGTTTTTTGATCCATCTGGAACAAGTAAACCAAGAGTGCACAATTTATGACTGTTCTTAATGAAACATCTTACTTTATCAGCCATGTGTAGTGCATCATGCAGAGTCCTGTTATCTAGTACAGCTCTTTATTTAGGTGGACCTTCTCTGCCACCACCTAATTGTTCACTTGCAGTCAGTTCTAGTAATTTCATTTGTTCAGCACCTCGGAAGGAACTTTGTTGTGATCATCTGAAACACTGATCAGAATTCCTAGCACAAAAAGAAAGGTGGTTGATTGAAATCTGGAGGCTTATACAACTAAGTGATGTCAGCTACAAATGAGAAGTGACTTTTTTGGGTAAGGAGGAAGAAAAAAAACTTTTGTTTTGAAATAGCATAAAGAAGTTCAAAGAACAACGGTAATGAGCAGTCCTTAGTAACCCATAACATCCAAAGACTTAGAAATTTCCTGATTTGTGATATATAAATTTGTATTATTTGCTGCACTGTGCACCTATTATTTGTGTTAGTAAAGCTTAAATAGTCTATCAGTCTGCAAAAGTTCTTTGTGAATTAAACTAGGGACACCATATCTGGTTTGTACATTTAACCTCTTTCTGCAGTTATGAACCAGTGCTCTGGTTTCCTTCCAGTCAAAGATATGGTTTTTCAGCTATGTGGCCTAACTAGCCCTAAAAGTTTATGTATGTGTATGAGTGTGGGAGTAATGTTAAGTTAAGTTCCTTTATATGGTGGGGACCGATTTGTGAAGTCCCCACCTCACTATAATTTCTAATTATATGGGCTAATAATTTCTCACTATATAAATGAGGAATTGGCAATTAGTAATGGCAGATCATTTGCATTATATAATAAGAATGGTAATTTCCAGAATAAAGAAGTCTGAGGAACATCCTGTAAGGTTGGTAAGGTCGCTACTGTGTACAGCGCTCATTCATTTATCTGTCACCGTAAACATTTTTTGGCAGCAATACTCTGATGTCCAACAGACAACTTTAGTGATGTCAACAGTTTCTAGTGATTTGATAGGCTGTGTTCTCAGTGATGTCACTGGTCTGTAGTGAATTTATAGGCTGTGTTCTCAGTGATGTCATTAGTGTCTAATAAATGGATAGCCTTCTCCCTTGGTTATATCAGATAAATATTTTAAATGAATAAGCTGTTTTCAGCTGTGATGGTAAGACATCCGAATATTATTTAAACTATTGACTGTAGCATAAGTGTGTTCTGTTTCCGTATAAAACATTCAACCCAGTTCAATTCTTAATCTGGTTATCATTTAATTTGGTGATGATTCAACCTAGTTAAATTTAATTTATTAATACTTTGAAATAATTTATTACATGAAGTTCTTTGCCTTTGAAAGCTGGATTGAGCTAAAGATGTTGTTATTCTTTGCATATTCCTTTGTTCTATGCACAGTATTTTGTCATATTTTAACACATGCCTAATATGTCATAAAATTCATTGACATCCTATTTTCTCTCACACCCCCCCCCCTTCCCAAGCTCCCATTTTCCAAAGCTTTTATTAATTATTTGCCCCCATGCTGACTCCGTTCTATGTTACAGGCTGTCAGAGAAGGAAAAAATCACTGATGATTCTTCACACCTGAGGAAGAACCACTTTTACCAGCTTCCGACTCCCAGGAGCAAAGTTCATTTCCTCCAAAGTCACACAGCACTGCCATTCTGCCAGGACCTCATCCTTAAGGTAATAGGAAGTTTCCCAAGCTCCAGCCATGGTGACAAAGATCAGATTGTGCATCCTTTGCATACTCTCTTCTGCTTGTCCTAAACCTTTATTAACATTAAAATGTCAGCTACTCTGAGAGGCAGTTAGTGACATGACTATGAACTGTAAGGAGCTGCGTAATGTGTTGGTGCTATAAAAAGTGAGAACAATAATGAATACTCTGTCTGTGCTGCATGTTAAAATGAGTAATGTGGCAAGGTTTTATTAAGGATTAAAAAAACATGAATGCAGAAAGTTTGGAGTTTAAGTAAAACCTTTGTTGGCTGACTTTTGTTAAAAAAGAAAGCTTTCAGAGGTGATTGGGTTTATTGGAACATTCCAAAAGCTTTCTTTTATGAGTTAAAGGGGACCCTTACCCTTTAGGTTAAAAATGTAATATATGGGTCATACCAATAAAGGTTAAAGTTTTATCTAAAAAAAAAAACATATTTACGAGACTATTTATGCCCCCCTTGCAGATTAGGTTTTTTTTACACTGCTTCCCTTCTTTCACACCACTGTCTTGGATTGTGGAAAATTTTAGGCCGCCTGCTTTTTCCTGACTATATAACAGGCAGGTCGCGCTGCTTACCTTGATTAAGTTACTTTCCTTTGCTGCTTTCCTCAGCTAAGTTACTTTTCTTTGCTGCTTCCTGCAGTTATATGTTTTGCCTGTGTAGAGTGACATAGCAGCACTCCTCTATACCACTGCAAATGTATAAACCTACGACCTTGTGGAACACATGGCATAAATATTTCGGAAGTCTGCTGGTAGCCAAGGATAGAGAAAGAGAAACTAGGAAGTAGGAGGGTGGAGGAGAAAAACTATAAGGTTACCCGTTTTTTGCTCGAAATCTTTTTAAAGCTGGGTGGGAAGAAGCTGTAGCTAGGTGATTAAAATGTTATCAGGGAAACACGTGACATATTTACTGTTCCCAGTTGTTGCCATAAGACCAGTAACTCCTTTCATTCTGTCATCTTTCTACTGCCCCCCTGTACTTTGTTCCAATTCTCTGTTGCCCACCACCTTAGTATGTCTCCATTTACTATCGTCTTTGGATTATGCCCCAAGTGTTCAGGGCCCCTGAACAGTATTGTATTGTGACCCAACTTTTTTTTAGTAACCACCCAAAAATAGCTGGCTAATATTGTACAAAATTCTTCTACTGGTATTGAGAACTAAAACCTTCAAAAACCTTTTTATTCTGGTATAAATCTAACAGGGAGTTTCAAAAGCCTCTGTCAGGTTGGTATAGGAAGGGTTGGGTCTTTTGAAAATTGTTTTTTTATGCCCCTGCCTTTCTGTTTTGGTGACAACCCCTCTCCTAATTCTTGTAAAAGTATCAAGGTTCCCTCTTAATGCCCTAACAGTTTATTTGTACTTCTGGGTATATAGAGCATTTGTCTCACTCCACTTTGTCATATGTGATGGCAATTTTGCTTAACAGTGGGGCCTATTGGACACCTAGTACTGTCATTTTTGTACAAAGAGAATGCCCTCTAATATGTATAAGCCCCAAGTGGCAACCAAATAATTTTGAGTTGCAATATTTATTACCATAAAAATACAAAACCGTGCACAGGTTATTACACATGAAAGTATCAGTTAAAATTAAGACGATTGATATAACTTGTGTGCTATAGCTGCAGAATGATGTCTATTCAAAGGGTAGGGTTTCTATTTTGAAATTTTTTGACCCTTCGTTACGGCAGTACCTTTTTTTTACATAGGGGGAGAACCCAGCCACTCCTTTGCACATCTGTCACTTACTTACTTTTTCAAGTATAGGTTTGGTATTAAAGTAAAAGTATTAAAGTATTAGTTTTGTATTAGTCAATTTGTAAAATTTACTCTTATTTCCTATTATACAGGATGGACAAGTTGTTGGTGTGGATATGGAGTGGAGACCCTCTTTTGGGGGTCTTGGAAAACCAAACGTGTCTTTGATTCAGATTGCTGTAAAGGGAGATGTCTTTATTCTGGATTTGCTGCAGGGTGACCTTCTCCAGAGTGGTGAAGAAGAGGAAAAAGATGTTCCACGGCTAATCAGATTTATCAAAGAGCTCTTTTCCTGCCCCATAGTCACAAAACTGGGTAAAAATGGATTTGATGTTGCTAAGAGTTTTCAATTTCATTTTACAATTTGCAATTTAGTATACAAGCATAATATGTGCAAGATACACCCTCTTCCATTTGAAGAATTTTCAGTTAGTAATTTTTCAGATTTTGTACCATAGTTCCCTAGATTGTAAGCTATTCGGGGCAGGGTCCTCCCCTCCTCCTGTGTCACTGTCTGTATCTGTCTGTCATTTGCAACCCTTATTTAATGTACAGTGTTGCATAATATGTTGGTACTATATAAACTCTGTTTAATAATATTAATAATAATAATAGTATAATTTGCAAATGAAGAAAGGGGATGGCCTACTTTACTCATCTTGTCAGCCCAGCAATTTACCAGGTAAGTCCACCTGAAAGTAATATTTCGGGTATAGAGGTCTGGTGGAAAGGGTTTCCACATGCCTTCTGATGTGCCCTGTAAATTCCAATGTTAAGATCCCATTGTTGAGTTTTTAACTTAACTTCAGAAAGATATTTAGAAAAATCACTACTTCAGTTATGATTTACATGAAAATAATGAAATGTATGTTAAAATGTGTATTTTTCCATTTTTTGCTGACCTAAGGGTGGTCAGAATTTTTATGTATTGGTGACTTATGGTACAGCTGAAAGATCACTGGGCAAGCATTTTTCTGTTCTCTAACTAAATCTCTACTTTTCCATGCCTGTTCAGTCTCAAGCAAGGATACAAGGATACTTTATACTCTGATCAGTCCATCCCTAATCAGGGCCCAAAGCACTTCTATTTAAACAACAGGCAAGGTCACGTTGGGACCCTGGTCACGTGCCCAAATCTCAAGTGCCCAAATTATAAGTGCAATGGGAATTAATCCAGGGAATTCCCACAGGAATTAGAACAGATTTGGACATAATATTTTAATCTGCCACACCAATTTCCTGCCTTTGGACTGATTTATCAACCTGGACTCCAACACATCCTCTGCTGCTGGTATTTCATCAAACCATCTCTTTAACTGAATCATCATATCCCACTCCTTGCAAGTTTGCAAGCCTCATTTGAACCCATATTAATGGACGCATATGGTTGGCAGTTATATGTAAAAATGTAATATTCACCCTGCTCTCTCTTTGTTGGCACTATTCCCTCTCCTCCCCAGTCTGATAACTCATTGTCTCTCTGCTCCTTCACGCTCTTTATTTCTCTCCCCTCCCCCTTCCATATACTCTCAGCAAGACACTTCCTTCTCCTAACCTCATCCCCATTCACCCTACCCATAAGTCCTTACCCCCTCTCTCTGGCAGTCTATGGAATGCCCAATCTGTTGGCAATAAATTAACCTCCATACAAAACCTTCTCCTTTCTAAATCTCTGAACTTTCTGGCTCACACTGAAATTTGGCTTTCCTCCTCTGACTCTGCCTCTGCTGCTGCTCTCTCCTATGGAGGCCTGCATTTTACACATACCCCTAGACCTGACAGCAAAGTAGGGGGTGGTGTGGGTCTCCTTCTCTCCCTAACTGTACATACAGTCCTTCTTACCCCATCCTCTCTCATTTTCACCACTTTTGAAGTCCACTCTGTCCGTCTCTTTTGCCCCTTACCCCTCATTGTTGCTGTTGTCTACCGCCCCATTGACCCAGTACCACAATTTGTGGATAACTTTGCATCCCAGCTCCCACACATTCCTTCCCATGACCTGCCCACCCTCATCCTTGGTGACTTTAATGTTGCAATGGATGAGCCCAACCTTCCCTCCTCAGCCAAACTGCTCTCCATTATCTCCTCATTTGGACTCACTCAGAACATCAATGGCCCCACACACGGACACACTTTAGACCTGGTATTTTCTAAACTTTGCAACCTCACCCTCCTAGACAACTCACCATTTCCCCTTTCTGATCACAACCTTATCACCTTCAAGCTATCGAACTCCTGCCCTCCCTTGCCACATTCCAGACCTGGTCAATGGCAGCGAGATATCCGTAACCTTGACCACAACCTTTTCTCAAACTGCCTTGCATCCCTAACCCCTGCCCTCTCCAAAATCACCTCCCCACATGATGCTGCCACCATGTTAAACCACTCTCTTTCCTTGGTTTTGGATAAAGTAGCCCCTGCCACCTTCCGCCACCCCTGCCTTGCCAACCCCCGACGCTGGCACAACAATCACACCAAACAGCTACAAAAGACTGAAAGTTTGTGCAACTGGGCGTAAGTCGAGAAAATCTGGCCTCAGCGCTGACTTCAAGGACTACAAAGCCAAGCTACAAAGCTTTATCACAGAGCTCACTGTCACCAAGCAAAATTATTTTTCTGCAGTCATTTCCTCTCAAGCTTCCAACCCACGCAGCCACTTCTCAACAATTGACTCCCTCCTAAACCCCACACCTGCTCCCCCCACAACATCCTTCTACGCCCAAGACATTGCCACCTACTTTAGAGATAAAATAGACAAAATCAGACATGATGTCTCTGCTCACCGAGCCACTCTAACCATACCCACCCCTTCCACCTGTAAATCATCACTGACCTCCCTCAGCCCTGTCACAGTGGACAAAGTCTTTTTCTTCACCCAACATCTCCATCTACTACCTGTCTGCTTGACCCAATTCCCTCTGATCTACTCCGTGCTCATTCCTCCACCCTGGCCCCTGCCCTGACCGAACTATTCAACCTCTCCCTTTCTACTGGTAAATACCCCTCAGCTTTCAAACATGCCATAATTCTCCCTATCCTAAGGAAACCCTCACTGGACCCCTCCCTACCCTCTAACTACTGTCCTGTCTCCCTTCTCCCATATGTCTCCAAACTTCTTGAACGCCTTGTCTACAAAACACTCACCCATTACCTGAGCACCAACTCTCTCCTTGACCATCTCCAGTCAGGATTTAGATAGGCCCATTCCACTGAAACAGCCCTTACTAAAGTGGCCAACGACCTCATCAGAGCTAAGTCCCAAGGAAACTTTTCCCTGCTCCTTCTCCTTGATCTTTCCTCTGCTTTTGACACTGTTGATCACCCCATTCTAATACAAATCATGTGCTCCATTGGTATCAGTGACACTGCTCTCTCTTGGTTTGC
The DNA here is from genome assembly GCF_032062135.1 of Pyxicephalus adspersus. NCBI lineage: Eukaryota > Metazoa > Chordata > Amphibia > Anura > Pyxicephalidae > Pyxicephalus > Pyxicephalus adspersus. Next base: position 55,905,366 of record NC_092871.1, on the reverse strand, counting down.
TTTCTATCTGTTTGACAGCTCCTTTCAACTTTCTTTCAATGGTTATTCCTCCTCTCCCACTCTCCTCCGTGTTGGTGTTCCCCAAGGGTCAGTCCTTGGACCAGTTTTCTTTTCTCTGTACACCTCCTCTCTCGGTAGTCTCATATCCTCCTTTGGCTTACAGTGCCATCCTCTCCTCCTGTATCACTGTCTGTATTAGTCTGTCATTTGCAACCCCTATTTAATGTACAGCGCTGTGTAATATGTTAATGCTATATAAATCCTGTTTATTAATAATAATAATAATAATAATAATTACAAAGGACCACAGCTCTGGAAATTGCATCCTACACTTTTACTACCAGTAAAAGTTACTGGTGTAACTTTCAGAATTATGGAAGCACAGGGATGTAAACAAACAGCAGCCTATGATTTACTTTCATACTAATGCAAATCTGTTAACTGATCTTCTCTGGGTGATATAAATCAATAGGCTACATCCGTTGGTTCACCAGAGACATAATTCTAGGGCTATCATTTATGGGTATATCAAAATAAAGATCTGTAAAGCATTGCCTGTGGATACGTTTTGGTCAACTTTATTATGAAACGTGTTTCTATAATGTTTTTGTGCTTCATTATAAGCAACTTTATTACTGATTTTCCTTGCTCTTTCAGGAGAGGATAATAGGGAAGCATGCAAATCCTTCCACTCCTTCTGAGTGCTAGTTGGGTATTTTTTATTGTATTAGTTGCAGTTCCTTTTTTTCCAGTTGCTTTTGTGTTTTAATATGTAAATGGTAATTATGTCTTGTGCAGGATATGGCATGCTTGGGGATTTCCAGAATCTGGACGCCACACACGCTGCATTTCGTGGAGTTGAATTACTCAATGTGGTGGACCTCTGTGAGGTGCATAAGCAGGTAGGAGGTTTTTTATTAAGTGCCATATTTCTGACATTTAGCTCTCCACTAGTCAGAGAACTGGATGGTGTGTGAGTGTGATAACAGGGTGATTTTTTAATTATTATCTTCCTTTAAGATAGAAAGCTCATAGTACATTCCTATGAACTATGAATGTCCTAATATATTATCTGAATTGTAACAGAAGAAAAACCTGAGCTGCTATGATACCTAGTTCAGTTCTGCCATTTATAAACTTTGCTCTGGTTCTGTTTCCCACAAGGTCTGCAATAATGGTCAGTCTGTTTCTTTGGTGATTTACCAGAATTACAAACTTTCAAATAAATGTTGTGAACCCAATGGCTTTGTTTGCAAGATTCACAAGCAAATATTTGTAGTCTGTAACCATTCAATACCATGTCATTGGAGTTTTTTATTTTATCTTGAAAAAGAATGTGTAATCTGTTTTTGTTTGAATTTTTTCTTATTCTCTTGGAAGTAGATCAGTGTGATGTACATCTTATATGACAATGCTTGTGAATGAATGTATTTTAAACAATTGTTTCTCATGATGTATGTATATAGTGGCAGACATATTGTAACACTGCATACACAGGCTGGGGTTCCTGCTTTGCAGTACTACGTATTGATCATGCTTTACTGCCTCCTCACACTATACAGGTCTGTAACTGTGTACACTGTGTATGCTCAACCAAAGTTTCTGGAAACAATCAATAATGAACATTTCCAGTGACATTTGAACAAATAGGCAATGCACAGAGTTGACTGTTCATTTTATGGAGAGGGGAGAGAAGGGACGAACAGGAAGCATCCTTCTCAACTGGAAAAAATAGCAGTCATGCTGACATTTGTTTAGTGATCCAGGGGGACAGATTACTAGACGACATTGGAAAACAGCAGCACAGACTTTTTTTTACTGAACATAATTACTAGCATTTGTCTTGACCGACAAAAATCTATCTATACACAACAGCTGATACCATGAAAACAATGCACGCCATGTGTGGCTGATATCTTAATAAAACTGATAAGTTGGTAATCATTAGGCCAGTGAAAGCTCTCCCAAATGGTTAATCCTCAAATTTCTGTATTCTGTATCTACAAAACCAGTATTTTTGGACAAGAAAATCTGTTTTAGATCAACTCTGCAGTATTTTAAAGTCCCGCCGTGCGTGTACAATCTATTTTTTAGGATGTGTTTTTTTGTTTAGATTCAGAGCTGTCGCATTCAGGTGAGGACTTCTGGTGGTCCAGTGGAAGTCCTAGAGAACAGACGAGGTAAAGAAGACTTTCGACAGCCTGAAAAGGGGCTAAGCCTACTAGTAAAGGATGTCCTGGGCAAACCACTAGATAAGACTGAGCAGCTTTCAAACTGGGACAAGAGGCCACTCCGGGAAGATCAAATCACCTATGCAGGTACCTCTCTATGGCACAGATCAAATCTAATTGATATATCTCAGTCACCAAAATTCATCAGATACACAAAAAACAGGCAAAGATAAGTGTATCCTCTCCAGCCATGGAGAGCTTTATTAAATAAGGGCCATTGGTTGAGAATGTTGTAATTTGAATGGTAATGAGTAAATGTCAGTTAGAAAAAATAAATCAGCAAATGTTTGTGTGGTTTCTCTCATCAAGTTCCAATGAAAGTTGTTTTTAAAAATTGACCCCTACATTGGTCGATTAGGTTTTATCTAAAATATATTACATTTTTATTTGTATCTCTTTGCCAGTTTCCTGTTTTCTTTCTTATTAAAAGAATAGATTGCTTACTAGATCAATATTTACCACTGTAGTTCGGTCACTCCTCTTCTACATATTGGCAAGTGCTTTCCATGAGAGTTCATGCTTGTTTGTCTATGTATCAGGGTATCTTATAATAATAATTACCATTAAGGTCTTGTTCACACTATCAGAATGTGCTTTGCTGTGTTTTATTCTGCAATGCATGATAACTCACAGCCACCTGCTTGCTGTACGTTGTGACGATAACCCCAATAATTGTAATGGATAGGGTAGGGCAGTGCACAAAACAAACAAAAATTTTTGTAGCTGTGTGTTGTGTGCATCATACTGTATTGCATCACATGTAGTAAGAAAGTCAGGCATAGCTTTTTATGCAATATTTGATGATCTTTCATATCCCATACCGTGTGAATCTCAGTGTACCGCACTGCACAGCTTAACTGCATAAATATATATTTTACATTGCTGTATTTAAACTAGAACTTCAGATAAATTAAAAAGTCTTTGTATTATTAAAAAAAAATAAAAATACTGTATATTTTTTAATACAGCTTTTACCCCTACCAGTATCTTTCTGTTTGGTATACTTCCACACTTGGCTCAAGCAAAAAAAAAAAACAGACTGTAAACTCTTTTGCTTTGTACACTGCTGCAATTTTAGCATGAAAAGGCAAATAAAGGGAGGACCTTAACACTGTGATGATAATCCTTCTTTGTTCATTTGAGCAGACAGGAAGGTGCAGTTGCTGTCATTTATGCTGCTGACTGCATCTCCTGGAATTTTTAAAATCTACATTTGTCAGGTATGGAAAGGCCTTACTCAGTGCCATCTTAGCTTGCAAATTTGTTGCTTGCTTTGTTTTTATTTCAAAACTGACTTCTTATTCTACATTCTAGATTTTTATTTTATGTTACAGAGACTGTACCAGGAGGGGCTGGGACTCACAAGCTATGTAGGAGCATCTAAAACTCCTTGATGAAGAGAAATGATAGACATTATGAAAGTGATCTAGGTGTTGTAAAAAAAAGAAGTCATATATTAAGCCAGGAGATTACTTAGCCTACCACTGTCTATTTATAACTAAAATACGCATTTTGGGTTGTCTGTCTTTGATGAGAGTACCCACAGCATGGTATCAAAGTCAGCTAACAGACTCTGGATAACTCACAATGTAGTGCGTTAATATTAAAACTTTTTAGTAAACAACAATCCTTTTTATAAGTAGTACCTGGTGTCCCCTCTGTATCCTTCCATCTAGCTGCTGATGCATATTGCTTGTTGGAGGTGTTTGAGACTCTGCTTAACAGCCCTGAGAAGTTTGGGTTGAAGCCAGATTTCCATAAACTGCCCAAAGGCAGACCACAGTCGCAGGCAAAGATGAAGAGATTGCCACAGAAGAAAGAGCCAACAACACCAAAGCAGGTTTGTTGCTGTAGCAGTGCAGTCACAAAGATGGCAAAAATGGCCAAGGATATACTGATGGCCATTTTAAATGCTGGTTCATTGTTTATGAAAATATTACCTAGGAGGAGCATGTAAATTCTTGTAAAAAAAACAGAAAAAAGAAAGGGGTACTGGATTGCTAAATATAGCCATAGATATTAGTAGGTGGTGATGAGATGGTTCTTGCCCAAGACAAATGGCCCTGCTCGTTTTAGGAAAAAATCTTATGGCATGGCAGATTGATGAATGACCTTGCTCTGTAATGGCGGGAGCAGAGCTGTTTGATGCACGCTCATTTTTCCCTTCACCTCTCAAATGAACCTTGTTGAGACAAGGCTTTATAGTGCAACTTCTCCATTGTTCAGATGAAAACACAACCCCCTCCCCCCCAGGGAGATATGTTACAAATGTCATTACATGTTGTTCATTGGATACGTGGTTCCTCCAGGTATGAGGTTTATATTTCAGGTATATCCAGGACTCTTTCCCATTCTTCCCACAGTGCAGCTCAGGGTGCCTGCTGTTCACCAGGCCAAAGCCATGTGGGAGAAGGAGGAGGACCCCTAACCTATCTCTAACAAGTAGGTCAGACGAGGATCTTACGCATGGATTTCCTCACTTGGTTTGCGAAGGCAGACATGGTAATGCAGAAGCACGTCACTTCTTCGTACCATGTCTGTGATCTAAAAAGTATTTAAGGCCTAATGGTCACATGAATCATAATCTAGCATTTTCAGAAGGAGGGTAGAACAGAAAATGCTGTGTAACACATGAACCTAATTCAGTGGTACTATACCAAAGTACTAAAATTCTGTTTCTGTAAATCATCTTAGAAGCTGAAAACACAAACAGATGAAACACAAAGCAATCCCAGTAATAAGCCTTTGTCTCCAAGAGAGCTCAGTGTAATCTGTGACAACATGCTGCAGGGATTGGGTCGCTACTTGCGTTGCCTGGGTGTGGATGTCTTAATGCTGGATAACAATGATGACCACAGGAAAGCTGCAGAGGTAAGTGAACTTTCTGGGTATGCATCGTCTTCCTGCCACACATGTAGTAGATGTAAAAACTTTGATCAATGTCATTGTTCAATGTAATTTGTGTTGTTCTGGCTCTAATTTTAAGATTTGATTGGGGCTGTGTCGAAGATCTTTCTCCAGACGAAACTCATTAAACCATGTCTATATGGAGCTGGGTTTGTGCATCAAAATAGTATTTGGTACAGCTATACAGCAGAACTTTCAGGTCCAATATTTGTTCAATATATGGAAAAAATACCTGACAAAATTGACAGAAATTCTCACCTGTCCTATGCACACTTCTTATGTTATTCCAAAAATTCTAATTAGGCTAACTAGTTCTTTTCTTACAGAATACTTTATGTTATAGAGATGAAATGAGTGGGAGAGTTGAAATAGTTTAGCAATAGACAATTGGGCAAGGCTGATACCACTCTGTTTACAAAAATGATGTGTCTTCATCCCACAACAGGACATAGTAGCTGAGTACTTACTGACATACATTTTAAGGTGTTTCTCCTGAGTTTTTGTTATGCAAGAGGCAATAAAATCCCTTATGACTTTTCGGGCAGTGCAGAAGTGACAATAATTCTGGAGCCATTTATTCCAGCTTCCATGCAGCTACTTTCAGTGTGTGTTTAGTCTGCAAGATATGAACAGGCCATTTGTAACATAAAAGTTCATCCATCCAAAACATTTTCTTGATATGGATGATAATGGGATTGGATCCATTTAATCCTATTTATGACCTAGTTGAAAGCCTTTCCCCACTTCCTGTACTAATCACATGTTCTTGCAATATTTCTTTGTAAAACCAAGGATCCTAAAATGTTATTACTTGATATATATTATTTCCTGAATGACCACATTAACATGTATGGCATTATTCAAAATATAGTTTTTTTTAAAAGTGTAATAAAAAAAATGTCTTTTTTTATCAAAGATTGCCAGACGAGATGGAAGAATCATTCTGACTTGTGGACTGCCCTACCAGACGGTGAGAAATTTGTTTTTGGAATATGTATTGTGCACGGATTAAAAGAAATTGAAAGGGAACAATGCATGTTGGGCTGCTTGATACAAAAGCCCAGTGATAGCTATACCCTTGATGACTGCTTTGCAGACTTAGGTGCTAAATGATATTTGTATTTACTAAAAGAGAAAGAGGAAGGCGAGTCATTTATGTATTCCACACTCACATTCATTAATTGCTGGCTATCATTGCTTAGAGTTTACACAGGGCTGAGAACTTCAGTATTAGTGACTCTTAGTGGTCCACCACCAAGCACCAGTGGTGTCACGTGGAGTCCCACACTCACCATCCCTCCCAGGCATAGGATATTTGTTTTTGAAACCTAATCCGAACAGCTGGGTAGCACAGGGAATATGAGTATGTGTAGCTGGAAATGGCAACAGATGAGTAAACCTGGTAAACATTTTTTTTTAATCTTACAGCTCCGCTCACAAATTGGAGAAGGGAGGTGTTTTTATGTAGACTGCTCAGAGAAAGCTCAAAAACAAGCAATCAAGGTCCTGAAACATTTTAATGTCCGTGTCGCCCTCTCTGATGTGTTCAGCCGCTGCCAGGTAAGGAGTCTGATACTCCATGTTCATGTTAAGTGTTGGCACATGAACACTCTGATTGGGAAATATTTCTAGGAAAATCAATATATGAAAATAGAAAACCTTCTGTATTATTACAAAACTTTTTTTATACTATATTGTATGCTAGTATGCCATAACTGCTGGTGTTGCAACATAGCGGAGAAAATAGAACTTACATTTTTAAAAACCTTGCACAGGTTTGCTGAGCATTTTATAGTTTTGTACTGTTTTTAGTCTTTGTTTCACTGTAAATGTAAACTTCCTTAAAGCAAAAATGTTTTTGACCCATGTGGGGCAAATTAGTTTGCTTTAATACTTTCATCCTAAGCAGTACTTACCTTTCTGCAGTTCAATTTAGCCACCAGGAATAAGGAAAGGAATCCCTGTGTAAGCTCTGAATTAATAATAATAATATTATTACACAGTATTAATATAGCGCCATCATATTAGCGTATAAAGCGCTGTACAAAGTTCATATTCGTGTCACTAACTGTCCCTCAAAGGGGCTCACAATCTAACGTTCCTACCATGGTCATATGGTATTTATACAGTCTAAGGTCAATTTTGGGGGAAAGCCAATTAACCTCACTGCATGTTTTTGGGATGTGGGAGGAAGCTGGAGTACCCGGAGGAAACCACGCAGACATGGGGAGAACCTGCACACTCCAATAATCTTTATAGTGTCCTGGTTGAGATTCCAACCTGGGACCTAGCACTGCAAAGGCAAGAGTGCTACCTTTGAGCCACCATGCTGCCTTGTGCTCTGCATCACTCCAGGTATAAAGTACGAAGGACAGAGAATTCTGTGCCATGGCATTAGGTGTCTGAGCTATATTATGACCTAAATCATATGCCCCCCATACTTGGAAGTACCAGGTATTTTCTGCTCTCCTGGCTACTGAACACAGCAGGAGGTAAAGGTGAGCCTGTACTTCTGGATTAGAGTAAGGTTAAAGCAAACCTGTTGCTTTGGCTTAAAAGGGTTTGCTTTAACTGTAAACAAAACAAGAAAAGTTTTTTTCCCCTAACACTTTTTTCATGATATAGACCCAGGAGCATTTCAGATACAAAAATTATTTCTATATTTGCAAAAGAAAAATGCAGGGGAAGCTGCACTGTATAGAACATTTTGCTGAGCTGACACGAAATATATTTTTTAGAACAAGATTTTCAGGTTTGTAATCCAAACTGCATCGTTCCCTTACACTCGAAAGCTGAGATGAAAGCAAGAGGCGCTCACAGGAAGCAATGACAACCATTGTCTGGTTATTATTTATTCTAACCTTTTTTTATACATATATTTTTACAAGAAAAGATGGATTTTGATGGTTATCTTGCATTAAGGTATGAGGCATGAATATAACATGTTTAATTACCCACATGCTCCGCACTAAGTGGAATTTACCAAGGGTGTGGATCAGATCCCATGCACAGACTGGGGAGACATATATATACATATCCTATTTATTTATTGTGTGATAAACACAATAAATAAATAGGATTGTCCATACAATTAATTTAAATGAAAAGACAATAGTTAAAAAAGAAAAACCATAGACATAGGTAGCAACATTATTCTGAGTTTTCCATAGATTTTATCTCATCACTTGTAAAAAAAATTACTCAAGCAAACAATCAATGTAGAGCTAAAAGGGAAATAAACTTTCATAAACTTACTTTAGGAGTTTTTTTCAATCCTTCAATTCTGCAAATCCACAATAACGGCTTCTTCTTCTGCTATAGACTGGACACGTGAGGTAAATAGGCACCAAGACATAACCATGCCCACTCTCCCATCATGGATCTGAGCCTGCGATGGTAGAGTGAGCGGGTTGTGTCAGGGACACAGCTTGCCCACTTCTACGACCCGGGATACAAAAGGGGGACATGTTTCTCTGCTCTTGCCAGTGCGCCAGCCCTTATTCTGACGCTGCTCGGGCTGGCACCGGCCAGTGATTAAAGAGACTAAAAATGAGAAATAATGTCTTTGAAATAACTATGCTCAGCTCTTTGAGGACACGTGGATGTAATCCATGAGGTCCCAGTGCTTTGTCAACCTTAATGTTGCCCAACTGTTTCTCAATCATATAAATTTTGAGCCATTGTGAACCATTTAAGGCAGTGACATTGCTATTATAAATTTGGACTTGAGCTCTGCCATTTAAGTTTATAGAAGCTAGTTGTGGCTTCTATAAACTTTACCATAAAACTATCTTGTATTAAATTCATAAATTTGCTCCCTTTTGCTGTTCCTGTAGTGCCATTTCTCCAGTCAAGGTCCGGGTCGTTGAAATCTCCCATGAATTTTTGCTGCTTTTTCTATTTGTGCTAGTTGTTGATTCTCTATTTTTTATAGTATATTAATGTTTCAAGAATGTTCTAGTAAAGGACACCAAGGGACCTTTTTCAGGTCACTGCGCTTTTAAAAAATGCATTTTCCAAGTAAACCACTGCCTAGGGCAACACTGCTTAGTGGGGAACCTTCCAGAGTTCAAGTTCACATTTCTTACAATTCCTGTATACATAGTTTTTATCTTTTAGGCATTTAGGAAACAGGAACTGTGTGTTACTATAGATAAAGGTATTTCTTAAGCATTATTCATTGCAGCATTGGTGCGAACTGCAAGCAAATAATCCAATTTGAATGTTATTCCCTGTTCACTTCGGAATTCCAGGACCAGGTCCTCCATTCTGACCCTCCAGGCTCAGCTCGACACACTGGCTCCTTCCCACAGACTGTCCCCTTCTCCCCTGGCAGGTTCTTAGTATCTTCACCAATGCAGCAGAGCTTTACAGCCAGGGATCGGGAAACCAGCCAGACCTGGGGTTTTTAAACTCTGTTCTTTAATTGCTCCCCTTGATACTTCACAGGATGAGATATTTTGTTCCTCACTCCCTTGAGGGCTGTAATCAGAGCTTCTGGATACTGTATGTATGCTAGACAATTCACTCATTTAAAATAATATCCAATCAAAAGGGGAAAAAACAAACAAGCAAAACAAAAAACAAAAAAAGAACAGGATATTTCTTTCAAGTGATCATATGGCTGAAATATGCAAAATGTTACCTTATTCGCCAATCTTAGTGAAAAGTCCTTTGTGAAATTTCACTTTGCTATGTGGGCATCCTTTGTAAATAAGCCATATTGTGTAAGGGGCTCATGGGGCATTTTCCATGTCCAGCTATGCTGAGAACATCAGGAAATGAAAAATCAGTCAGTATTCATGCACGTTACCCCATCACTGGAACCCAGCACACCTTTTATTTTTATTTTTTTTCCTGATTGTACAACTTTTGGATGCATGCTTGGTGGATGGACTGATCTTTAATGAAGAAGGATTATAGATGTAGCCAAATACATCAACAAGAGAAAAAACTTTGTTTTCTGAAGTGCTTTAGGCACTGGTGGAATTTCCTGGTGTGTCTGATAGCATGTTCCTCACATGCAAGGGGCAGCCTTGATAGCAACTACAGCAACTTGACTGGGGAATGCACATCTAACACACCTGAAATTGCCACCTAGAGATCATCAGATAGGTGATCATTATCTTCTTCTTTTACTGGATCTTCGTTCATTTGTTAGACAAAGCTTTGGTGAAGCTTTAAAGTAGTTATAATTAGATGAACATTTCCTGGTCAGTACAGATTGACATTTAGAAGATGCAATGCCACATCCCAATTGATTAGATAAATATTTATATTTATGCAGAAAGACTGGACTTTTTTAGCATAAAGTAACATTAAACAATAAATATTTTAATGGTAGATCATTTTAAAACCAAGATAAAAGATTGCACAATTGCCTATACATCATAAACAATGTTACAATATACATCAAGTACTTTTTTAAGGTCTTGAACATGAATCTCTTTATAACATTTGGTCTCTTATTAGTTCTCTTTTACATCGACGCGTTTCGTGACTGTTAGGTCGCTTCTTCAGGATGAATCAAAATATAGAGACCTACAATCAACAGATATAGTGTATAATCAAAAACTTTATACAATACTTATAGTTCACAGTAATGTGTTAAAAATCAAATCTGCAAATAGGTTCAACATCATACTCACTACTGAAAATAACATTGATAACCAAAAACCAATGAAGTACTTCTTCCCAGTTGTGAAGGCAGATCCACAGCAAGAGACAGAGAGCAATGACGAGCAGAAGGGCAAAAGCAGCGGGTGTAATTGCGGAGGAGCCTATTAAATTAATAAATGGATACTAAAAAATATTCCCTTGAATGACTACCCACTTAGTAAATGGTTCAATAGGTCATAGAATATCTATAAGCCACAAAGGAGTCATATTAATATATCACTTTTTATGTTCACCAATATCACCTCATTGTACTAACACTTCTCAAGGAAGTAAATGTTCCAATGCATCATATAAATATAAGTATACATGGAAATCAAGGGAATAATGGCCGCCAATGAAACCGTATACCATGCCTGTTAATTAACAGAGGAGTGATATTCATACAAGTTCAATCGATATAGTATCTTAATATTAGCACTTCTCAGAGAGGTATATATTCAATATATCATATAAATGTAAACAAAGACCACAAGAAAAATGGCCGCCAATTCAACAATAAAATAAGTGCTTACCAATTGATTCAAGATGAAAAAAAGGGTGCAGAAACCCAGTAAGAAGTATACTGTTTGCAAAATGGCGTCCTGCATGCTGAATTTGTCAGTTCCCAGCTGCTTACCTGCTCACCATCTTCTCTCATGGAGCCGCTGTATGCGGGACTTGCATCTCACACGTGTAGAGACCCACCCCTCCAATCAAACATGACGTCGGGCCGAGCCATGCCTTTGGATTCTCCCATACATCATTTGACGCATGGGAAAGTCACAGACTTGCCCTTCGCCGACTGCACTTGGCAGGAAGGGGAAGCCAGCACCAACAGTGCGGCACCAAGGGACGCCTGATGCGTGGCCCGCCACATTAGGTCCACGCAGGCTGTTACAGCCGCCCCCACCAACAAAAACAACCACACAGAATTGTGGCTGCAGGGGTGGGCGGCTGAACATCACACATCGGATGCTCTCAAGAAACATTCCAAAATTAGTTTATACAAATCAACACTCTAAACAGCTACTAGTTAGATTAACATTTTGTTTAAAAACAAGTGTGAAAAAGACAAAGCTTTTTATTCATAATTACAAAAAATGCAAAATCATGCAAAATACTTTCAAGAAGCAGGGGGTGGGGAAGAAATAAGGGGGGGGTGAAGTGAAGGGGAAGAGAGGGGACAGTGAGAAAGGTAGAAGAGGGGAAGGGGGGGGGGGGAGGGAAGGACAAGGAAAGGAAAGAAGGCAAAGGAGGTAAATCCATTTAAAATTCATTTATTAAGCTCCTCCTCAATTACACCTGCTGCTTTTGCCCTTCTGCTCCTGTCACCGCTCTCTGTCTCTTACTGTGGATCTGCCTTCACAACTGGGAAGAAGTACTCCATTGATTTTTGGTTATCAATGTTATTTACGGTAGTGAGTATGATGTTGAAATTATTTGTAGATTTAATTTTTCATATATTACTGTGAACTATGAGTATTGTATAGAGTTTTTGATTATACACTATATCTGTTGTTTGTAGATCTCTATATTTTGATTCATCCTGAAAAAGCTACCTAACAGTTGCGAAACGCGTCAATGTAAAATAGAACTACTAAGAGACCAAATGGTGTAAAAAGATTCATGTCCAAGACCTTGAAAAAAACTTGTGATGTATATTGTAACATTGTTTATGATGTATAGGCAATAGAGCAATCTTTTATTTTGGTTTTAAAAATTGTCTACCATTAAAATATTTATTGTTTAATTTTACCTTATGCCAAAAAAGTCCCGTCTTTCTGCTCAAATATAAATATTATAGCTTTAAAGTAGACTGAATTAATTTTCACATTTCAGACAATTGTCTGCAATGTTTCTAATTAACTCACTGTGTACTTTTACAAGTTTCTTGAAGTTGACTTTTAAATGAAGCACAATCATGTCAGTACTCATCAATGCTGTGCTCATTACTTTATGATCCCACTGGATACAATGGGGCTAGTTTCAGTGCTCTGCCAGATGATTATAATAAAGAAAGATGGATATTTGACAAATATGATGGAGGAAAGCTTTGCACAACTACAAATTGCCACTTCTGGAACTGGCTGTGATTTCTGCAAAAATTCATTCATGTTATTTCTTGATAAATAACATTTTGGAGAAGAAATACTAAGGTGAACCACTGGTGCACATGGTACAGCCTGTAGATGCCATGTTTCTCAGTCAGTGCCAGAAGACATAGCTCTTCTATGACACTTCTGGCTTACTGTGTGTCCTAGTCTGTCTTTCTGTTCCTGTCATATTTTTATGTCCTTCCTGTTCCTAAACATTTCACATCATTGCTTTACTGAGTAAATTAAAACACCAAATACTCCTTTAGTTTTTAAAATTGTAAGTACATATCAACAGGATACAACCCTTTCTCTTCTAGTTTTGCACAGCTTGGCTGGGATGAGGTCACTGAGAATGTGTAGAGGTGTGGTCTGTTGGTAGAGGGGTTCTTTATACAAGATACACAGCACTGCAGCTCCAAGAACAAAGAAATTGTGCTTGGGTTGGCACTAGGCCACAGAATTGGGAATCAGCTCGTTTTTAGGTACTACATGTGTTGTTTTATACAGGGTTTTTCAGATATACTTAAACTTAGTTTTTTAGTTGTTGCTCAAAGACATATTTGAGCTAAATTTTTAGAAATGAGATGCAGACGGCATGCACAGCCTTCTTGCTGAATAGTCCTGTCCAGTTTTTTGGCAATATAGATAATAAAGACCACCTCATTTTAAAGCAGAAAAGTTTTCATGCACACCCAATGCACACTCCTTATTGTCTCTCAAATACAGAAATTACCGGTTCATTAGCTTCTCACAGCCATCAAACAGATTCTTTCAAACGGAAACATCAAACAGAACTTTCAAAATACATGAATCAGGAAGTCCAATAGTTCTGTGTGGTTCTATCTGTATTCTGTTGCTGGTGGGTTACAGAGAGCTCTGACCAAAGTAATTTTAGTAATCTTTATTTAAATACAATTATATATATTCATGGGATAGATGTAGAATTTCTTATTTGCACAAAAAATACCCCAATATTTGTTGTGTGATGGTATCATTTAGATAGTATCACAGTTCAGCTGTGTAAGGGGAACCTTTTATTCTTTGAAATCCTTCATCCTGTTTTGTTGACACTCCTTTCAGTTCTATGCCCTAGTCCCACTTTATAGCATGAGGATGAACACAACAAAGACAACAAAGTGCATTTCTTTTGCCTCTTTGTGGGGGACCTGTTCACAGGGCTTTTAAATGGACTGGTGCATTTTGTTTGAGGGCCTAATTACCTTCCAATTAGTTAATGAATAAACCTTCCCTGTTCATTCTCCACAGCCCATAGGAGAAAAAAACTCACTTGGCTGAAGTCACAGAAGATCTTACTTTACACATATCCCCCTGTGCTCCATCTACAGTAATCCATTTTGCTATTATCCCAGCTCAAAGACTTCTCAGCTTATGGCAGTGCTGTTTAATTTAAGTGGCTCCAGGGCAATGTTATGGTATATGCCCGGCCAGCCCAGGTGTGCTAATAATGCATTGCATGAACACAGAGAAATGACAAGCTCAGGTATCCAGGCATCAAGTAGGGGCCCTCCCACAGCATTGCAGGGTGCAAAATCAGAAAAACTGCAACAAATAAAAACAAGGCCTTATATAGGTTTTCATAATTTTTTTTTTTTTTTGCTTTTGTAAACCAAAGGCTCATACAAACATCAGATGTGATCAATTCCAGTGGCAGAAAAATGATTGAACGTTGTACACACAACACCACTCTGTTAAATGGACAGGGGTTAAAGAGTCACACAGTGGTCGTTCCCAATTTGCCATCATTCTGCCATGGAGGATTGATGCATGATGTTGTACACATGTCCGATATTTCCCTGAGATGAGCGTGACCATTTGTCTTGGACTAGAATCATTCGATGTATGTACATAGCTTAAAAGTAAATGTTACATGATGCTTGTGGACTTGTTGCTTGTAAACCAGAAAAGCCTATTCTGTTCCTTATTAATTAACATTTAGATAGGACTTTAATTAACTTCATAAGTCCATAAGTGGCCAATAAGCACAGCATATTTAGACAGGGGTGATATCGCATAAGGTGGACCAAGCATATGACTGAAGGTAAACACTACATTTTTTTAGCTGCACCTAGGAGAGCCGACTGATCACAAGTACACAGTCTAGAGAGGCCATAATGTTGCTGACTCTTTTTCTTTTTATCCATGCTAGACCTTAGCATAACTATTAAAAAATTGAGATTAGACTTGAAAACTATTTTCAGTACTTTTCGGTTGATGGTATCACAGTTGCTTTGCACGATGGGTTGACTTTAGTGGTACAGTAGTAGAGTCATGTACCATGTTAGCCATTGATTACTGCAGAAAGTTTGAAGTTTAGGTGATTCCCTTTATTGGCTGCCCTATTGAAGGTGTAAGCTTTTGGGATAATGTAAGATACTAATGAAGGAAACTTTGTTATCCTTTAAAGCAGAACTAAACATGCTATACTCACCTGTCCTAATTTCCTCGCACGGTACTGCCATCTTTTTCACTGCCTCCTTGCCATCTTCTGCCATCTTGATTGGCCAAGCCAGGATGACATAACTACTACGTAGGTTCTCAGAAGTACATTCAGTTCCAGCAAGCACAGGGCAAACCAGGATTGCCAAGTATTCCTGGCAACTAAAGCTGAGCTGTGCTTTTTGACAGTTCACAGAGTGATCAGGCAGGTAAAAACAATTATTGCAGAAGGGACATCTGATCTTTTGGGCGATAATGACCTGCCTGTTCAAACATTTTTAAAAGTGCAACTTTAGGTAAAGCTTACATCATAACATATGTTCGACAATATATCACTTAGATGCAAAACATTCTGCAGTTTGACTTTAAGTGGCAAAGGTAAAAGATATGCTATTCGAGAAGACCTTCTGTTTTTTGAGTTTATTATGTTTCCTGAAAGGATTGAGTAAACTTTAAAATCTTAAGCAGCTTAGCCAACTTAAAACGTATTTATTATAGGTGTGCAATAACTAAAGTTACTCAATTACTTGCCAATCCACTTTCACCATCATGTTCTGCCAGTGATTTCAGACGATAATTGCTTGGCATGGGATGCAATATTTTACACTTAGCACTTACTGCGCTTGTAAATGCAACTGTAAATACCTGCTGTTTTTGGCTTAAACCTATCTTCACTTTGGCACAGGGGAGTCCTTTTTTTCTATTTCCTGGCACTTTCCTAAGGAGATAATTAGGCAATGATAATTAGACAATGACAGTTCAGTAAGCATTGCACCTTCTCCACGGTCCTAGACATTTCTAGACCCTTTGAACATATTGGCCCAGATCAAAGTTATACATTTCAGGCCTATTCAGGCAGTCTCCACCCTCTCCTCCAGTTCCTCAATCCATCTTTCACAACTGTGGTCACTTTTATTGAGGCCACCTTATTTCCATCCTCTAGCAGCAGTTTTCTACCCACCCCTTTCGTTTGTACAGACATTTTAGTGCCCTGAGGCAACAGTTTTAAGAATAACTTTTAAGCATTTTGCCAGAGGTCATTGAAATTGATCTTGGCCACCAGTTTGGTTATTTAGCAAGACAGCACAAAGAGCAACAGTAATACATGTAGTGCAACTCCAATCAGAAATAATGTCATTCGAAAAAGAGGACTGGAAAGTTTCTGCAAATTGCAGGTCATGCATATTACTGCATGAATGACTGCATGTCTGGGGTTATATAACTTATTACTTTGAAGGGTCTGGATTTATGAGAATGTAACTATAGGCAATCTCTATGTAGAAGCACAAGTATATAAGGTATGTAAATTCATCAGCACAAAACCTGCAAATTAGCATTTTATTTGCTCATGTTAAAAATTTCAGATGCAGCTAATTTCATATTTTGAAGTTTAGAAAGGATAGTCTCCTAATGCTATTATTAGCCAGGAAGTTATCTGCATGAAGAAGATAGTTCTAACCAAAATAGCAGTATGGAGATTGTGTTTGTAGTGACTGTACTGTGATCACAAATCACAAAATATGGAATGCTGCAACTGTGTCTAATTACGGTGCCTGCCACATGCATCCAAAGCATTTCCAGATGTGTCCAGTATTTGATGTATGCATTTGCATGTATGCATGTTGTGTGGTCCTTATAGTAAATAAGCAGTTGAGGAATTCCTGTATTTGTTCTCTAGGACTGTGCGCCATCATATAGCACAAAGAGTTCCATGTCTCAAGAGTGCCACAAGTAAGTCACTGCTAAGTAATCTGCATTCTTTTAAACTGTCAGCCTTTTGTCCGAAGATTTTCTGTATCCAGCAGGCCTTAAAGCAGTAATGGTTTATTTGAGAAATAATGTGAAATTGGTATTTATGTTTAAGTGAGAATGTAGCTGCTCATTAACAAGTACCGTATTTTCCGCTGTATAAGACGACTTTTTAACCCCGAAAAATCTGTGCCAAAGTCGTCTTATACGCCGGGTACTTACCTGCAGCTTGCTTCACGTCTGGCGCGGTCGAGTCCCTGCGAGTCATCCTGTGCAAGCTGCACAGGAGAACACGAGCCTGCACAGGAGGACGTGAGCCTGGATTGGCTCTCCAGTAGGGAGCCTGGATTGGCTGTCCAGTAGAGAGCCTGGATTGGCTGTCCAGTAGAGAGCCTGGATTGGCTGTCCAGTAGAGAGCCTGGATTGGCTGTCCAGAGAGCCTGGATTGGCTCTCCAGTAGAGAGCCTGGATTGGCTCTCCATTAGAGAGCCTGGATTGGTTCTCCATTAGAGAGCCTGGACTGGCTCTCCATTAGAGAGCCTGGATTGGCTCTCCAGTAGAGAGCCTGGATTGGCTCTCCAGTAGGCTCTCTCAGACAGGCAGAAGGAACAGTACAATACTGGGCATATACCACGACCCCAACTGATTGGTTAGAGTGGTCTGCCAGATAATTGGCAGACCACTCTAACCAATCAGTTGGGGGTCGTCTTATACGCCCAGTCGCCTTATATGCCGGAAAATACGCTAATTAGGTCAGCTGTGTAATAGTAAATCCTATTACCCTGACAAGCATTCATTACAACATTCTTACTAGGGGTGGCACTGCAGCTACATTTTGTGTACAGATCTTCAACAAATCTGATTTATCATGTGGTTAGTTTAACCCTGCTTTGCTTGGACACTATTGAAAACCATTCTATTCCAAAATGAATGAAAAAGTGCTGTCATTTTCAAAGAAAACATATATTATATATACAGAACATACTTTATACAAAACAAAAACTGTTAAAGAACCAACCAGAAATGTGTTTTTAGATTTCAAAGATAGGAATGATTAGTTTCTCCTATTTTTGTTGTTCTTATCAGTGTTGGGAAAATTTTGTTCTGGATACACTACAGAAAGATGGAGGGAATCTGTGTGAAGTGAAGGACAACCTTCCTTAGCCAGCTGTCACCAGAAATAGGTGTCCTTTTTGAAAATTTCCCATTGGATTCTTGATCTGGTGACAGTTTGTTTTTTAGTCATTTTCAGTTTTTTTTAAATTTTACCATATGTATGTAAATGCATAATTTTCATGCAAAAAATAATAAAAATGTAAAAGTCTACCTGTTTTACAGGGATATTGCAGCTAACGTTGAGGATGTGTTTTTGAAAATGCAGTTTCTAGTATTCTTGCCCTGATCCTGGTGACCTAGAATGCAACCTGTAAAACAAAATTAAATTCATTCCCACCAGCATGATAAAGTACAGGTTTATTTTAGGATTAGGTTCCAGAAAGTGGCAGAAAGGAAATCAGTTCTATGGCATGGAATACTTCTGTGGCTCTGGTGAGATAAGAATGAGAGAAATGACCTTGCCTGATCTATATAACTTCCTGGCTCTGCTTTAGAGTTCCTGGTGATAGCATTACTCTACTGAGAAAGTATATAAAAGAGTTGGTAACTAGTCTGTGCCCCTTCTGGGGGGAAACCAGTTTCATCTATGGGTGCTATACGTCTGCACTTTAAATACTAAAAGTTCATTTTTACTTGGAGCTATTCACATTGACAGGTAAATCTAAAAAGGACTTCGTTTCTTGTAGGATATCTATTTACAGACAGCCTGGTATAGCTCGGACAAAGATGGTAGCTGCAAGCAGACCTAGCAGTCTTAAGCTGCGTACACATTTCCAATAAATGTCATTGGAAACGAACGACTATCGACCGATCGTTAACAGGAGTCGTTAACAAAAAAGGTGCACAACGACTGACCAATGATGCAGACGAACGAAGATTGTCGCTCGTTCTCTATCTATCGTGTGTACAGTCGTTCAGTGATCGTGGATGTTTCTGCAATACACTTTCTCCTTTCCATGTCACTTCCTGCATCGTTCGAACAATCGTAGAGTGTGTACAATATTGTTGGATTATATTTGAGCGATCGTATTGTTACAGCATGTACTAAATTGTGCACAATACGATCGTTTAAATATAATCGTGCATAATCATTGATCGGTCGTAATCACTTGTTTTCTAACAATAATTATTGGAAGTGTGTACCTAGCTTTAGCCAGGTCGGTAACTGCCTCCAGCTACACTCTGAGTCCAGCCACCTGAGAAGGGATCCAGCTGTTAAGTTTATGACACACAGCTGTAATATTGGCCCTGACACTTTCCCTTCTGATTTCCCTGGTCTCCCCACTCCCTTGTGTCCTAATTCTCTCCCTAATCCAATTAAACTGCAGACTTCCTATCTTTATTCCTTAGTGCACCTGCACAAACGACACTAAAAGCACACAAGATGTCATCACAATGTCTTGCTTTTTACTAGAAGAGTTCCAGTGTGTCTTGTTAGCTACCTTTTTAAAAAGGAATATTAGTCAGGCAGCTAATTGTACTGCTAAAAAAAACTATACATCATCCTCTGCCATGCTATATAGCGGCATGGAACAAAACATATATAAGGACTTGGAACACTCTATTATTATTACACAGTATTTATATAGTGCCATCATATTACGCAGCACTGTACAAAGTCCATAGTCGTGTCACTAACTCTCAAAGGAGCTCACAATCTAATGTCCCTACTATAGTCATATGTCATTATTGTAGTCTAATGTCAATTTAGGGAAAATTAATTTAACTGCACGTTTTTTTGGGCATGTGGGAGGAAACCGGAGTACCCGGATGAAACCCACGCAGACACGAGGGGAACCTGCAAACTCCATGCAGATAGTGTCCTGGCTGGGATTCGAACCTAGGACCTAGTGCTGCAAAGGCTAGTGCTAACCCCTGAGCCACCGTGCTGCCCGCTCTACAGAGCATAAGGCTCTACAACATGGTTCAACTATCCCACCTCCTGCCTGCTCTTGCTACTTGGATCTCAATAATATAGAGCCCTTGCTACTCAGGTCTTAGTAGCTTTATAGAAACTGGTGTTTTTTCTTTCCTAAAATATGCTTTTTGTAGGGAATTTTATCTCAATAGAAGGGGCTGGAGAGTGTTATTTTGATGGCACTAGGATATAAAGTCTGTCAGTCCGCATTAGTTAATTGAATGACACCAGGGGTACTGCAGTTGCTGCTGTTTTTTGGTGTCCTCTAAACACTGGTTTTGTAGAGTTATCCGAAATACAGCAATTCAACTTGGTCATTCATGTATAGCACCACATGGAGAAGCATCACTGTGTAAACGTGCTCTTTTTTCCTATTGTTTCTATACATTGTCATTCCCTCCCAAGGGAAGCTCTCGTTGCTGGCCTTTCCTCTATTTGCATTCTGTTGTGAATCTAATATATATATATTCAAATAGTTCTACAACCTGCATGCAAATGTACATTAAGGCCCCTTCACACTAATTAGATTGGAACCTAGAGCATAGCCCAATAAGTGCCAATTTACACACACTGCAGCCTGTATCATAATGCAATTAGTAGGTGTAAATGGGCACAAAATTATTTTGTTTTAGTGAATTGCTAACTAATTCAAAAGGGAATCATTGATATTTTGTTTTTCAGTTCAGAAAAAGTACATACACAGTACAGGTATAATGAATAGACTAAATTTTTGTCATTGCCTTGAGGTCTTTAATAGAAAAGGAAAAAAAACCAAAGTGCACCTTGCAGTGCACATTGTTTAGGCCATCAAACAACAGCAGATGTCTGCTGTGCATTATGTAGTGGGGTATTCTAGGAATTTTAAACAAAGACATTAGTAAAAAGTAGGGTAAAGGAAAGTTCCCGAGGGCTGAATGTTTTATCAGCACAATTGTTGTTACATGAGCAGTTGGCTCCATGGTGGGCACTAGTGAGTATCTGTCTCCCAGCCTCCCGGGCAAATTATAGTCTGATGCACAAGTTCACAAAACTGCATGGGGCCCGAATTTACAGACTGATGGTAGACAAGAAACACCTGATTCCTACGATCTCACCTTTTTATTAGAGGGTGAAATATCCCAGGCCTCGATCCCCAGTCTCAATATAATCCCTGATATACAACATCTGCGCTCAACAGTTTGTTTTTTTTTTATTTCTATTGTGTCCTATTTGAAATATTCTTGTTGACTGTGGTGCATTTATAGTACATGAGTAATATTTGTAATGTGATAATTGACCATCAGTTTTAGTTACACAGTAGAGAAGTCATGGATATTATTTAAGGGGAACTATTTAAGTTGTATTTGATATACATGGGAAAAACATCATCTTTATCAAGAAAGTTCAAATAACTTGTGTTTATTGTTTAACAATAATGCATTCCTTTTGCAGCTCATAAGTTATCTCAACAGTTGTTAAAGCAGTTTTCTGTTGCAAAAGTACCCGTCTGTCCTGTAAACTTTCTTACCTGCCTATTCACAAATTAGGATGTTGGCATTAGCAAGGGACCTTGCAAAATGGTGGTAAGTTATGGCAACTAAACAGAGGGTTTGCTTTCTTAGTAGTATAGCACACTGTTTTGGCTGTACCTTGCCAACCTTAATTAATCATCATTAGTACAAGTTGTGCCTTTCATGCCCACATTTATAGGCATATTCTGTAAAGCAAAGTACAGCAATCCTCAGCAGCCATTTAAACTTCTGACTTCTGGGTGAAACTGAATCTGGGATACTGTACTTTTCATGTTAATAAAGAAAACTGTTGTGTGTACAACAAAGGAATAGTCAGTCAATGATAAGTTATCAAGTCAGCTCTCTACCAATCACCATGCTATCACTAGCACATGTGTATGCAGTTAACCCTGATTGGCCCTTAGGCTTTGTACACACATCATCTGATTTTCACCCAATATGAGCGGTTGGGCTCATCTCAGGCGAGAATCTGACATGTGTACAGAGCTTGCCCAATGTCGTTCATCAATCCGTCCTGGATTGTACTGTGCTACTTGTTCTTCCCCCTCCCCTCTCCATAGAGCAGACCAACGCATTTGTTCATCTTTCAGTCCTTTGTCACTGAAAACGAATATGAAAGATCGTTTCCAATGACAATTGAGCATGTGTATGCAGTCCTAGTGTGGCCCCTCCTTCCTGCAATCTGACGATAATGAAATAGTGATATATTCATATTATATATTTACTTTTTTTTTTTTTTGAAGAATATCATTAGCATTGTGTTTATTTAAATGAACCCCTCAGCATTTTTACCATTAAAAAATAGCCTTTGCAATAAGCAATTCTTTCTTGAACTAAAAAGAGTGGAAATTTTGAAGGGGAAAGAATGCAGATACCTGATCTGAGAGCTAACTCAGTTTCTTTTCCCATATGTGATATTTGCCAGAACTGTCCTGTCCAGCAGTTGTATCTCCTCTCCATCCTCCTGTTCTTCTCACACACAAACATTGAATCCATCATTTCTCCCTCCTTTGTCTGCCCTCAGGGCCAAAGTCATAGTTCACCAACAATGTCACCCACATTGCAGCTTGCTGTGTCATAACTCAGCTTTGCTACCACATTAGGCTGTGCCATGTGTCTTGGTGTAAATTTCATGACACGCCGGCCTGAGAAGCATCTTCTGGTACATATGTTCCTTATGCTAAGTAATTCCCAGCTTGTGGATTTTACAACTTCAACATGTACATTTACAATTAGAGGTAAAGTAGAGTAGTCACCTAAAAGCAAATGTAATCTGTGCATCTCATTTATGTCACAAATATTAGGAGGTTTATCTTTATTTTAGTATATTGGATAGGGCTGTGTAAATTAGGTGAGATGTAAATAAAATGTGAGAAACTAAAGTAATTGGACAACTGACTCAAAGGCTATTTCATGGGGTGTGTGGGCAATTCCTTCCTTATGCCATTATCAATTAAGCAGATAAAAGGCCTGGAGTTGATTTGAGGAGGGGGTGCTTGTATGTGTAAGATTTTGCTGTGAACAGACAACATGCGGTGGAAGGAGCTCTCCATGCAGGTGAAACAAGCCATCCTTAAGCTGCAAAACAGAAAAAACCCATCCGAGAAATTGCTAGTGGCAAAATCTACAGTTTGGTACATCATGAGAAAGAAACAAAGCACTGGTGAACTCAGCAACGCCAAAAGACCTGGACTTCCACGGAAGACAACAGTGATGGATGATCGCAGAATCATTTCCATGGTGAAGAGAAACCCCTTCACAACAGCCAACCAAGTGAACAACACTCTCCAGGAAGTAGGCATATCAATATCCAAGTCTACTATAAAGAGAAGACTACATGAAAGCAAATACAGAGGGTGCACTGCAAGGTGCAAGCCACTCATAAAAATCAAGAATAGAAAAGCTAGATTGGACTTTGCTCAAAAACATCTAAAAAAGCCAGCACAGCTCTGGAAAAACATTCTTTGGAGAGATGAAACCAAGATCAACCTTTACTAGAATGATGGCAGGAAAAAAGTATGGAGAAGGCGTGGAACAGCTCACGAAGTATACCACATCATCTGTAAAACATGGCGGAGGCAGTGTGATGGTATGGGTGTGCATGGCTGCCAGTGGCACTGGGACACTAGTGTTTATCGATGATGTGACACAGGACAGAAGCAACCGAATGAATTCTGAGGTGTTCAGAGACAAACTGTCTGCTCAAATCCAGCCTAATGCAGTCACATTGATTGGGAGGCGTTTCATAATACAGATGGATAATGACCCAAAACATACAGCTAAAGCAAACCAGGAGTTTATTAAAGCAAAGAAGTGGAATATTCCTAAATGGCCAAGTCCGTCACCTGATCTGAACCCCACTGAGCATGCATTTCACTTGTTGAAGACTAAACTTCGGACAGAAAGGCCCACAAACAAACAGCAAATGGAAGACGCTGCAGTAAAGGCCTGGCAGAGCATTAAAAAGGAGGAAACCCAGCATCTGGTGACGTCCATGAGTTCAAGACTACAGGCTGTCATTGCCAGCAAAGGGTTTTCAACCAAGTATTAGAAATGAACATTTTATTTTCGGCTTTTTAATTTGTCCAATTACTTTTGAGCCCCTGAAATGAAGTGATTGTGTTAAAAAAAAGACTTTAGTTTCTCACATTTTTATGCAATCTTTTTTTTAAACCCACTGAATTAAAGCTGAAAGTCTGCAGTTCAACTGCATCTGAGTTGTTTCAATTAAAAATAATTGTGGTAATGTAGAGAACCAAAATTAGAAAAAAGTTGTCTCAGTCCAAATATTTATGAAGCTAATTGTATCTACTAAATCCAAACCTAAATACTACCATATAAGACCAATGGTGGGTGAGCATGCTGCCCAGCATAGGTTTTCTGTAATATCTTCCTATTGAATTAGCAAATTAAATGCATAATATAAATGCATATTATGCATAAATGCATAATCAAAATAAAAGAAGAGACTACACAATAGCCAAGGGGTGAGGTTTTCAAAGAGCCTAAATTTATGTTTTAGGTTAGTTAGTTTTTAAATATGTCTTTTAAGTTAGAACTTAAACCTTGAAGTGCATACAAGAAGCATGTTTTTTCCCTTTTAGTTGTTGCTGTGGAGCTGTAGTTCACTAAATCTCTTTTGTCTGTGATTTGGTATCTCCTTTTACTAACCTGTACTTTTTTATTTCTTCCTTAAAAAAAAATTTTAACATGCAAATGCACTGAATTTATAAATTTTTGTTATTCTAAAACCAGTGATAATCTTTTAATAACACACTCCTGACATATTTAGGTATATACTAGTTATATAGTTATACTGTTTATGCAAGAGTAATCTTTTAACATGGGTGTATTTATTTTTCATTCAGTATATATTACCTCTTAGACCAGCGCTCGCTAAACGGTGTCTCTGGAGTGGGTGGGTTCTGGCATCATGACGTCACTATGAGGGAATTTTCTTCCCCTTTGAGTAACACCCAGCTCCCTGTGCATGTGCGGTCCAGTAAATTTAGTGGTCTGTGGGTCCGAAAAGATTGGCAACCACAGTCTTAGACAATCCCTCTAGCCATTCCTTCAGCCTGCCACATGCAGAAAAAGCAATTTGGAATATTTCAATATATCAGGGTACAATTAAGAGTAATACAGATGAAAGTAACACTTGCATCTTTGCACAGACCACAATTTCACAGCATTCTTTATTAAATAATTCCGCACATCCATATTCTATGGAGTAGCGCTTATTTTCCAATATGCTGAATGCTATATTCAAAAGATACATGTTTTGCTTTTCGGGGAGATCTGCTTTTGTGTTTTTTTTTTTAAAGGATGAAATAAAAAATAATTTGGTGCTACTATAGTGTGATTCCTACTACCTCTCCTAGCGGCAGATACTATTTCGGAGCAGACTTCCCGACAGTAATTGAACCACTCAACCACAGTATTTGTGGATCTACCAGTATGCTTTGGCACTTCTTCCACTGACATTCAGATGCTCCAGAGGTAAACTAGCTCTAAAACTTCACAGAGCTTCAAATTTCAGTGGAGTCTTCCATTCAAGTCAGTGTAATGGAAGAATTTGTTCCTCTTTCTTACTGATTGAACGGACTGACAACCCTTTCTTTTGCACCTCCATTCCGGCACATATGTCCATGAATCTTCTTTTTCATCAACATCACTGGGCCATCGCACTTGTGGCAAGAATTTTCCTTAACCAAGAGACCATGTTAAAGGAGATATTGTGACAACGTTTCTTCAGTTTGCACCACTTCAGTACAAAACTCTCATAACAACACTTTTTGTAAGGGTATGCTTGTTTCTACTGGTTTCAACAGCTAATATTAATGGGAATTTTAATGAAACGGAAGGTGAGTTATTTTTTTTTTAAATGGGAATCTTCATGAAATAGGTGAATTAGTTTTTTTTAGTAGGGGCAGTTGCTATGATGCTATGCTATAATGGTTACTAAGGTAAACAAATAAGTTTCTGGAGTAGTAGGCTATAAATAGAATGTGAGGTGGGAACAAAAAATGATGGTAGGAGTCACACTATAGTAGCACCAATAATTTTTTACCTTTACTTCACTGTGGAGGAATGAAAATGGCCTAAAAAGTCCCAAAGTACTCTTGGCTGGAGATGTTTTGTTTTTTTATATGTTTGTATAGGATGCTATTTAATGTACAGTGCTGTGTATTATGTTGGTGCTATATAAATCCTGTTTAATAAACATAATAAAATGTTGGCATGCAAGAATTGATCTATATATAGAATCTATAAGTAATTGATCTCGTACATTTGTTTGAACCTGTTCACTTTTAAATTTGTCCCCACCAGTTGCTATTCTAGTGTTGCTTCTTGTTCTGTTTGGATACTACAGACAAACAGACATACCTTACATGTCTAGGTATCAGGAGCATGTGGCTTGCTCTCTTTACTGTTATATGGTTTTTGATGTTTTGATGGCCCATTTAGGTATTGTGATTAAAGTTTACACAGGGGTTTTTTTTCCAGAAGAACAGTGGCTATATTGTCTAATTGTATTACTACAAATGAATGGGGTCCCCTGTAAGTGAACACCTAGGGAAAAAGGACTGGTAGCACTGGGCGGTAAGGACCCCTCTCCCTTCCTGCTCATTCTTACTTCATCTGTCCCTCCAGTTTCCAATCAGTCTTGCTTTCTTTGATCTGGCTTGAGTTTTCCCATTCTACCAAAGGCCAGCCCTCTGACACCACTGGAACACTATTATTTCTCTAGGTTCTCCTGGGAGCCTGCGGGAATCGCTAAGATATGTGGATCATTGTTCCCAATGGCTGCTGGAAAGTAGGTGAAGGACTCTTTAAGTCTGAGAAAAGGAGGATATGTAGAAGCATTGCAATGCAGAAAGCTTGTTGGGAGGGTATTGATAATATCTGAAATGGTGAGGTGTGTGTTGAAAGGAGAGGGAACAGGTGTATATAAGGTGATGAAAGACAATCATTTAATCATTTAAAGGGAAGCCTATAAATATTTTTGCATTATAATATATGTGAAAAGTGGTAAAACAAAATATTATTTTTATCCTTCTTTGTAACATGTTTCTGTACAATACATAGGGGCTGCTCATGACAAACCTGGATAGGTAAAATGTACAATCTATGACAAAGGTAAAGAGGTAAAGAGTACCCCACAAACTAAGATTATTTTTTCAGAATATTTTGTGTATGTAAGTATAAGTAACCTTTTTTTATAGTTTGTCAATCTATTTCTACTTACAGCAGTTCTGACAATCAGGTCAGACAAAACCCAATGCACTAACAATCTGTCTTTCTGAGATTTTTTTTTTTTATCCGCAGTGTTAGTACACTAAGCAGGCTCTAGTCTAACTCAAACAGACGGAGAATTGCAAATTGTGTTATAATATAGCAATAGAGGTATGGAAAAACAAAACTGTAAATTGTGAAGGTTACATTAAAAAAAAAGGTGAGCTCCAGAAAACTGCATAGTAAGGTTAGAGCTTTTTTGAACAGGAAGTGAGAGGGAACATGGGCTACAAACAAACTTTTAGTAAAGTGTGGAAGAGTTAGAATCTGCTTATTGCTTTTTTTTGCTGTCCATGGCTTCCTGTCCAAATGCCAACTGCATCCCCTTTTTTTATTTTAGGGTATGACAAGCACATAAAAATTGGGAAAATCCTTCTCAGTGGTGTCACTATCCCCCACTGTTAAAGATGAAACTAGGTGTATTTATAGGAAATATTGGGGGATCTGCCTACCTATATTATAAACTTCCCAGCAGCCAATGACAGCACTAAATGAATAAAGAAATGGCAGGTGCGCAGACCTAATCAGCAAAATGGAGCCCTTTTGTGATGGGACATCTACACCGCGCCTTGTTAAAAAAATTTTAGTGCTTTTTTTATATGGCACAATTGTTACATAGAAAAGGTTGCTGCTTTTTGAAGGTATCTTTGTTTAGCTAAATAAAAATTTAAAAAATGTTCCCTATCAAGTGTAAAATCTTTTTCACCTGCAGTCTTATATACATCTTTTTAGTTTTAATTCCCTGGGAGATCAGATCTAGTGCTTGGAGCAATGACAGCGACAATCTTGTCTTGTTTGTGTGTGGAGCTAACACACCTTAAAGTGGTTAACCCCAGTCTCTAGCTGCCCTCCTTTCTCAGACACCTTTCTGTTCCCCCTCCTTCCCTGCATGACTCCCCGAGCTCCTGGGAAAGAACTTGATCTCAAGGTTAGACTGTTGTGCAGCTTGGCCCAGGTTCAAGAACCGTGAGAACAGCCTAGGCCAGACACAATAACAAATACGTCAGCCGGGGGGAAGTGCTTCCTCCCGGGGCCTCTCGTGTTCCAAAAGCTCTTTGTGTACAGAGAGAGCGCCTCTCCGAGAGATGAAGGAGTTGCATGGGCCAGCAGGAAGCTCCTGGGTTGTCAGGTTATAGGAAGATGTGAAGCATAATTTCATAAAAATATACAGATCTGTTTTAGACAAGCCAGACTTCCTCCCCTGCGCCATCGCCTTCTCTCCTCTTCCCTGCCTGTTGTTTTTGTCTTACTTTTCAATCGCTATTCTATTATTTTAGTCGATAGTTATTAATTTTCATGTTTTTCTTTAAACTGTGGTTTACGTGATTATCCTATTTATGTGTGTTTTATAGTTTCTTCTTTTTGTTGCCAATTAAATATGTAGGGTGTAGTCATTTTTGTGTGTTAAATATGCAGGATAAGCATTTCCACTTTGCTCATCTAGTGCTCATCTATCTGTCTATAGAGACTATTTAAAACAATTGAATTTTTCACTTGGCTTGGCTTATATCTTCAGCATATGTTCTACAGGGTGCTGATTTCACTGCCTTACATACAAATGGGTACTAGATGGAGTCTGTGCATTTGTATAACTTTGTATATCAGAATCATGGAATAACACATAAGTCTTATCATAGAATATTACTGGGTACACTTTTCAATTACTTAAGTGTAGAATAATTTGTGGCTGTTTGGGTTAACCCACCCATGAAGTTTGGAATTGTAGTGTTGATGACCTATAAAGCAAAAGTATCAGACACCTAAAGTTTCTTAAGTTCTTAAATACATGTTTGTGTATATAACATCCATCTCCGTATTGTCAGCTACCATTCATCCATAAAACAATGTTTCCTCCATACAAACTTTGCTGCCATTTCTGGCAAATTATGATGTGACTATAATGCATTGTGTGGCAGTGTCCTGAACCACTAATATCTTGGTGTCAGCTTAGTGATTGATCTGCATTCTTGTTCTGGAGTTAGAAGCACTGACGGAAGCCAGTATACCAGTCAAGCACATAGCATTTTCTGGTCAGCTCCTATATTTTACGGGGTTAAATTTTAGCTTTGGCTCTTTGATTTTCCTTCAGTTTCCTTTTTCTCATATCTCTACAGTGCTTGGATCCATTTCTGATCACATTTAGCAGTGCAATGTAAAGCATGTGAACAGATCTGCTGTGTAGACATAGGTGTTAGTGGTAGTTCACACTTGACCTGCCAAAAATAGAACTTGCTTTAGGGTTTGCAGTTCTCAGACGGTGACTCTGCTTGACCAAAATGTTTTGCAAGTTTGGACTACAGAATTCCTGAAGCAATCTCTGGCTGCATATAACATCCTTGATTATCAACAGCAATATTCCACCCTCTGCCCCCAACACCTCCTTTCTTTTCTTACTAAAGGGGAAGAACTGAAAACTACAGTTAAAAATTACACCTTAATCCCATAAAAAACCTTATGTGCCAAGATAATTGGTTTGCTTTTCAAGTTATCTTGCAGTTAGCTCAAGCCTACCACGTGTAATTCCTAGAAGGGTGACACTGCTATTCAATGCCCCAAAATAGAATTAAAGGCTTTTGTGACAGTCTAAAAAAGTAAAATCTAGATAGTTTGGCATGCCTAAAGCTGCGTACACACGTCAAATTTTTCTCGCCAGATATCGGGCGAGAATCTGGCGTGTGTACAGCCCAGGTCGTTCATCGTCCGCCGCTCCGTCACTCTCCCCCTCCCCTCTCTATAGAGCAGAACAGTGCTGTATGTACAGCACTCGTTCATGCATCTTGCGGTTCTTATCGTTGGAAAGGATAATGCGGCTTAAGCATCGTGAAGTAAACAAAAAAAGTTTAATGACATTATCTAAGCCAAACCATTTATGTGTTCTTACACACCCTTCCCAGACACTGCAGCTCTTACAATGGGAGGCAGTGCTGTAGTAAGGGGGCCGTTCTAACTTCATGATCAATGCAGCATTGTTTCCCCACCATATCAGGAAGCTGCATTAGTTGGAATTTCCTGGCAGCTAATTTTGCAGAAGGGTGTAGGAAAAACTGTAACTTTTGATACCATTTTTCTTGGGAGGTCATAATTTTATCCTGTGTTACCACTATGTATGTCTGCAGCTCAATCAGTGACCTAGGAATGAGTCTGGAATCTTACTAATTAGGTTATCCTTGTGTCTCCATCTCTGTTACCTTGCACAAAATCTCCACCCCCATCCTTCAGTGCCTGCATGTTTTAGGGACATTTTATCTACACTCTGCCTGGTTTCTGGTATGCAGGGGATTTCAGGAAGATCATTTTAAAGTAAAATTCTGTTACACTAGTACAAGTTAGAAATGAATATAACGATTTTGTAAGATGGCATTTCTAAACTAAACAGTGTTTTTTTCCTGCTTCTAGTGAAGTGGTCCTCCACCTCTGCAGTATTTTAGTTCTTTGACAAATTCCTTTGCATGTCCACAGGCTTTGGCCATTTTGTCTAGTAATAAATTCAATGAAAGTTAGCTGTTGCCCTTTGATGATGTCAGGGGCTATACCTAAGGCCCCCTGTATATAGGAAAATAGACTGCCACTACACTAACTGATATAGTATGAATGCTAAACTTTGTACTCTATATGCTTTGTTATAGTCACTTTTAGTAAACGTTGGGCAATCCAGTTCTGGACAGACAGTGCTGTTCTGTGCTATAGCGAAGAGAAGAGAAAGGACAGTTAGGAGGTGCCCTGCTACCTTCTCCCCATTAGTTAAGGATCTGGCATGGTCACGATCACTAAAGAACAGTCAGTGAGTGGGATGGTAGCTGTACTAACACTAGATTTTCCCCTCAAATAATTATGACCCTCATGTCTGGTTTAGAAAACTCCAGGGTCTGTTACAAGGCTTTGACATAAACTTGTTCATTTACACACTTACATTCAATATTCCATTCCTTCAATATTTCTATCTTAAGTTAGAAATAGTTCAAAATGCACCCACTAAAACTTATCTCTTTTAATTAAACCAATAATAAACATTTTTGTAGTAAGTGTTGTAAAATAGACAGTAAGTCTATTGTGAGTAGTCATGTTTTGGAAGAGTACTTCTGAAGCTCATTTGTCGGGATAGAAATATAGAAGCTGTTCATGCTGATTTGTTTTTAAATTGTACTTGTATTTGCAATAAACAGAATAAACCAACCTTTCAAATGTGAGCACTATCTATTATCTAACGATAATGCTCAATATCTTCAGATCTTCTACTATGCCCCATAAATTTTTCAGGCTCACACTAGGCCACTTTGTTGAGGCACAGTGTTTGAGGAACAGTTCCTGGTCAGCCCGGAAATATTGTTTAAGGATATCTGCTCCCACTGATGTCTGTAATTTTTCATGATAGGTGTGCTATATGTGTATAATTTATGACTGTTCTTATAATGCACTACTACATCCCACAAGCACCCTTAATGATCTTGGCATTGACCTTTATAAATCGCAAGTAGTATTTTTCACATCAGGGGTCGGCAAAGTTTTATGGCCACTAGGCCATTTATGGGATGGGCGGGAACACACTAGGCCGGACCCGCCCTATTCGCTCTGCCCACCACCATGGAACGCACCCTGAAGTGAAATCCCTCTTCTCCGTATGCATTGTGGAGAAGAGGGATTTACCTTCAGGGAGGTTTCCCTATTTACCGCGACGGCGGCGGAAGTATCAACACCAGCCCCAGGAAAAAGGGAAACAACTGCAAGGGGGCAGTACTGGAGCGCCGGCGGCTCTGGCTCTGGTAGCTCCCAACGCCCCCTGGCCCGATCCGCTGGCAACTCGGCCGGCATTAGGCTGGATCAGCCAGGGGGCGTTAGGCCGGAACTAACTACCGGCTAGGCCGTATCTGGCCTAAATGCCGGAGTTTGCCGACCCCTGGTTTACATGATCTACATACTAGTAAATAAGGCAGCTACCTATGATGATTTTGGAATTTCCAGGGCATAGTGAAGTTAATCACCATGATCTGTAGACACTAGATGGTGGTTACTCGACCAAGGTAAGAGTTAACATGTTCTGGTACAGTACAGGCCCACTGTAACAGTAAGTGAATGACTCCTAGGATTCAACATTTCTGCAAGGATAAGCATGCAGCCAGTGAAACACAGACATTGATTTGCACATTGGGCCTGGGCACATTGGGTGATCCACCAAACCTCGAATGGATTTTTAAAAGTATTTTGCTATTTGTTAGCAAATGTTTTCAATCCTGGACCAGGTTTGCTGGATCACCCAGCTTTATTGATGAAAGTGTATCCTCTCCAGCCTTTGAGAGCTTTAATATATCAGGGCAATTGTTTTAGGGCCTGGACTTAGAAGTGAGAGCTGCCATTTTTTTAGTTGTCCATCTGCTTTGTGACAGCTTTCTGACAGTAATAATAGAAAAGAAACTTGTTTGCTCCACTGATGGGCCGCAGCTGAACCCTGTGTCTGTTACTTTGTGTGTATCAGTATGTGACAGGGTGTCCATGTTTGTTCAAGATAGTGTTTGTGGTGTGTGTTTATGTGTGTGCGAGTGTGTGTCCAAGTAAGAGATGGTGTTGCTGGCAGGAAGCTGGCCTTCACAGGCACAGGAAATGGCCAGAAGGCTCCATTATCCCTTCTCACAAGCTGAACCCAGGACCACTGTGTTTATTGGCTGCCTTCCGCCGGATGCAGAAATGATGAGGAGAGGCGTTAACGAGCGGAAAGCCCCCACCAGGAAACACATGGCTTGCATGAGAGAAAAGGATATCCCCTGAATTCATTCTTTGGAGATTGAGGATGAGAATCAAAGTGCAGGTATCCAACACAAGTCACAATACACTTTACTATTGTGCCTTTAAATATTTCCAAATGAATCAGTAAACTTCTAATGCAATCTGTGAAAATATTTTTTAAAGTTAACTGCCAAAGTGCCCCCCCCCCACCCTCCCCAAACCGTGAGGTCCCATGTCACTTTATCAACTCCTCTGTCATCCCTGTGTTAGGCCATTTTTTATTGACCAGGTTGGGATGACATATCTCCCTTGAGCTACTCCACCCCAACATGGAATTGTGCCGACACTGTGAACTAAGCTGTGAATGCACTCCCCACTATACAAAAAGAATTTAAAAAAACCCTGACAGGCTTGCATAAAACAGCTTGACATAAGAGACATCTTAGTCAGCAGCAGTTTAGCACATTTTTTTCAGCTTTAAATTTGTAACCAAGTTAACAGGTGCTTTACAATCAGGCTACAGACTCCTGTCACATGATACTTTGCTGTCATAAGCCATTCAGAAAATAATGACAATAACAAATTATCATGAGGGATAACGCAAATGTATATACTATAACCAATTGCTGTGTAAAAGTACGTTTAAAAAATTACAGAAATAAAAATGATTATTGTCTCTGTTAACAAAGCCTAAACACCACAATCAGTGTGCTTACTAAAAATTACATCTTCTCCCGCCCCCATGAGCTGTTGCTCATGAACTAGTGGCATCTATATAATCATTAGAAACAATTGGACTAGCCACCTGTACATCTGTAATTTAGGATGAAATAACAGGTTCACGTAGTAGATCCCCCTACCTCTGACACCTATTTTCCTATCTCGTCTCTGCCTCCCTAAACTTGGCCAAACACTGGCATAGGGGAACATGTGGTCTTTAAGATGCAGCATTAGGTATCTGAATATGTAATTGCCACTCTTTCCACAGTCAAGTGGGTGTGGGTCCTAATGCCAGTGTAAGCTGTAAGGTGTCCTTAGGTAGGTGAAAGGGGTGGTCAGAGGTCAGTATAAATTATTGAAAGGGTGGGATTAGTAAAATATCCTGAT
The DNA here is from genome assembly GCF_032062135.1 of Pyxicephalus adspersus. Lineage (NCBI taxonomy): Eukaryota > Metazoa > Chordata > Amphibia > Anura > Pyxicephalidae > Pyxicephalus > Pyxicephalus adspersus. The sequence goes on along the minus strand of NC_092871.1, from coordinate 55,871,102 downwards.
AGTTTACCCTGAATGGGAAAATCCTTTTGGGCTTGTGGAACACTCTGGAATATGACAATCAGCAATGCATTTTAACATGCATTTCAAGGGTACTCCTTAAAAAGAAGTCCCCTCAAAAGAAATCCAAGTCCACATGGATTAGAAGATTTTACAGCATTTAATTAGTGTGTGTGCATGAGGGCACATCAGTATAATTGTCACAGACAGGGAAACCTTTTTTCACACAATCTCATGTGGGAAGCCGAAATATTGGGATATTCCCCTGGTATTGTTTCATGTAGTTCCCTGCCTGCAGGGGGAGGCGGAATCCTGCACGTTGGGGTGGGGTGAGCTGAGGAGAAGGATGACTAACATCCCAGGTGTCTGCAAGCCAGTGTTGCTCATCTTGTGGGCACATGCCTGCACCAATGGGTATAGAATGGAGTACAACTCAGCTGCTCTATGTTTCTACTGAAGGATGCCAGCTGAAATCATGTAACCATATTGACAGTTCTTCAGATTTTGTAGCAGAAATAAAGTTTACTCATACACTTGTTTAAAGAGCATACCAATGCAGAAACCCATTTTTCCAGCCCTGAGTGTTCAATATTTTGTAGTAATTTTTACACATTTTTTATAATTTGTTACTTTACATCCCCACCATAACCTTTACCTGTCCAGAGATTTGGCACGCTACATGTTGCAATAAAGATTCTTGTCCTACAAATTCAATAGTGATAGTGATATGGAACCAAGTTTAATTACCACATCCCACCTTAATACACATACAAAAGAGTTTAAGGTAGCAAACAAAAATGATAGGGATTTTTAGTGTACACGTGTTTAAAAGCACAATCTATTCTTTAGTCCAATCATAAAAACATTTTCATCATATTCCAGATTTATTAAGTCAAAGTATGGTTTGTATTCAAATAGTATTTATGAAATCCCTTGCCCCTACAAAGGCCATCCTTGGCAAAAGAGCTGTTTTTGCACTGTGTAACAGTACTTATAATAAATAATTATACAATCATCAAGTAGCAAAGTGAAAACACCAATTATCTGCTAATAGAATCAAGACTCCCAGTGTGGAGCTAAAACAAATCATTTTAGAAGTCTTTGTATCTTGCTCCATGTGGGGAAGCAGAGGATGTTCACAGCACTGTAGAAGTATCAACAAATTCTTGAGTGGAAAGTCTTTAATTAGCATTTCTGTAATGTTATATAGAAACAGTGAAAATACAAACTAATTCTCTGCACTCAGTCTGCTAAGGCTAGGTACACACGTGCTATATTTGTTGGAAAACGAACGACTAACGACAGATCAACTATTATGCACGATTATTTTGAATGATCATATCGTGCACAATTGTGTACATGCTGTAACGATACGATCGTTCAAATAAAATCCACCAATAGTGTACATGCTAGATACGATCAATGCAGGAAGTGACATGTAAAGGAGAAAGTGTACTGCAGAACCATCCACGTTCACTGAACGACCGTAAGAATGATAGATTGCGAACAATCATCGCCCAATCAGATCCGCTGGGACGGTCGTTCGTTTCCAGCGACAATCCTCGTTCATCCGCATCGTTGGCCAGTCATTGTGCACTTTAATTGTTAACGATTATCAGACGAACAGTCGTTAGTTTCCAATGATAATACACATGTGTACGCAGCCTAGGTAGAATAAGGACAAATTTGCATGTGTCCAACTAAAACCATTAGGTTTGTAGGTCTCCCTGTGGGAGGGCAGGGAATGTTGGATCTACTGTCCTGAGTCTAAAAAAATTGTTAATACCGGGCATTTGCTTTGCATTATTAGAGCTTTTTAAAGCAAAGCAAATTCATGTTCTTTACAAATATAGTTAATGGTTTAGTACACACAGCACGTTTGGCAAAATTTGTGTTAATATGATCTTCATGCAATGCTTAGCAGTTGTTGCAACTTGCAAAGCTTACCAAACACCTATGTTTAAGCCAGTGGAAGTGTACCACAAGTTCTAAATACAACTAAGGTGTTTGACGTTTGTTTCAGATGTGCTAAGGCAGGACTGTTGTCTTGTTTAAATGCTCCATTGTGAACTAGTAGTGCTAACATCTTGTACGGCAGTTATCTGCATGCTTGAAACCAAAGATCGGTTTTACACCCAGGCAAGTAGCCTAGTGTGCATTAGAAATTACAGCAAGCGAGATAGATCCTACCTCATTTTGTAGCAGTATCATCATGTCCTTTCCTTCCCTCCTGGCCCACCCCATTCATTCATTGAACTTCAGTTCTTTAAATCATGAGGGCTCAGCATCACGTGTAAATTATCTACGAGGGCTGCAAAAGGCAGGGTACTGCTGTGTTTTCAGGAAGCTATGTAAAGCAGAACTAAACCCAGTCGATATTCACCTGTTCTTATTCCATCACAGGCGCTGCTTCTTCTTCCTTCTTCTCTTCCACATTCCAATTGTCAGCCATCTTGATTGACTGGGCTGGGATGATGTACTGTATTTCCCTTGCCTGTGCGGGAGTTCACTTGGAACCAACACCCACAAGGGAAACCGGGATGTAACAGGTATCCTGGCAATCAACTCTGAGCTACACAGGGGGGGTAATTTGGAAGCTGGAATCAGGCAGGTATTAAAATACTTACCTCAGACGGGACATCACCTGTCCCCTTCTACAATACACACCTGCCTGATGCCACATTTTTAAAGTGGAACTGTAGTTCCTAAAGAATCAAATGTATGCAAATAGTAATGTTTATAGATCTCCTATATCAGGGGTGTCAAACTCAAATGAACAGTTAAAAAATTAAAAACTTAGACAAAGTTGCGCGGCAACTTTTAAATTTATTTAAAAAATTGAGGACGTTTTTCCTTCTCATTAGATATAAAACCTTTTCATATAGAAACAGAGGTTTTGCTTCACATTCAATCTGGAGCAAGCCTATAATAGAGAAAGAGGCATAAGAATTTTGTTTTATTTTTTTTATTTAAGAAAAAATCTTATGCCTCTTTCTCTATTTGTAGCCTTAAGTTAAATTTCAATGGTAACCTTTTTGCACAGGCTAACAAAAATAATAACAATTTTCTTCAATGAAAATCCAACCATTCAAGTCCATGCCTTGGAGTAGCAAGTAGCCAGACGTGGCCAATGTAGGCGCTAAATCTTATGAGTGGCCTGCCACTGGAACCCCCTCTTCATTAAAATAGTGCTGCTACTAAATGTCCTAGCATTACTTGCGTCTATAAAACAGTGCAATGCGGGAGCCACGCATAGGCAGAGAGCCCGCTGGTCTATAGACCCGAGTGATACTGGGAATTGTAGTAGTGGCGCTATTTTATTGCAGCAGCATGCCAGCTGCAATTCAAATTAGGAATCTTTTGGAGGCCCAAAAAAAAGAACGATGCAGGCCAGATTTTGCCCTCGGGCCATTCTCCCATACTACCTTTGAAGATAAAGAGGAATCTGGTGACTAGGACTATGTACACACGTGCAATGATTCTCGGGGCCGATAATGGTCGAGAATCTGGCGTGTGTACAGCGCTCGTCGTCCATTGTCCAAACGACCGCTCTGGCAGGTTCACAGACGATGGACGATGAAAGATCGTAATGCAAGTGAAGGGGGAGAGAGCACAGCAGGGTGCCCCTCCTTCGTTCTCCCCCTCCCCTCTCCATAGAGCAGAACAGTGCTGTATGTAAAGCACTCATTCATGCATCGTGCAGTCGTTGGAAAGGATCATAAAAGATCCTTTCCAACGATAATTATTGCACGTGTGTATGTAGCCTTAGGGCACCAGACAGCTCAAAGTGGATATAAATTCAAATGAAAGACTTGCTATGCTTTAGGAGACATGTAGAATGTTTTTGTCTATCACCCCCAGATATGTACAATTCCTGGTGAGAGTGCCCAGGCACTCCTGTACCTATGGCCTCATTGCTTTATAGTTGCATTGAGAGATCCAAGACAGCTTCTGACTACCAGTACATTTGGCATATTATTAACCTCCCTAGAGGTAAACCCGAGTGAGACTCGGGGTGGAGTGTACTTGCAAAAAGCGGTAATCCCAAGTCATACTCGGGGTCCCTTTTAACTGACAAAAAACCCAACTTACCTTGTTCTGTCGCTGTTCCCCAGCATCCTGCTGGTCCCCACAGGTCCTGGGGACCTGTCCTTCTGCTCCGATCTCCAGCTGCGAAGTGCAGAGACTATGGGGTTTCCCGCTGATGTCGGTACATGCGTTGGTGCGGGTGGGAGTATTGGCGGGAAATTCAAATAATTTTGTATTGGATTCAATACAAATAAGCTGTATTGAGTCCAAAATAAAGAAATATTCATATAATATTTATATAAATATATTATATATGCTACTTTACAGTTACATTACATGTTTAAATATTTTTTTAACAGATTTTTGTGTTTTGTTATTTAAAGTTTATTATTAAATTTATAAAATGAATTAAATATCAGTGAGGTATGCCTAAGAATTACAGCCTACAATGAAAAGTACATTTCCATGCAAAAAATTGTACTGCTTTTTGCATGGAAATTTTGAGGGAATTAGACCGCTAGGGAGGCTAATGTTCTGCTCAATATTGCTTAAAAAATTACTCCTTTACTGCATGCAAAAGGCAGGTGCAGGTTACTGTTGGAGGTCTGTCTGCTAAAGGGAAAATGCAGATTAGGACATGTTAATTTAAGCCCTCTGAGCTGCAAGCCAGCTTCCAGCCACGCAGCAGTCCCCAGCTGCATCCCCTAAAGAACCCTTTTAGTCCCAAGTAAGGGATTCACTGGTGGTACAATTCCCTGAATTCCTAAACACATTCTCCAAAAGGGAGTGACTGCTTGCTGTGGTGTATTTCTAGAGCTGCGGGGGGTGTACCTGGCTGGCCTTAGTCCAGGAATGTACACCGGTTGGACAAGTTTACTTATCTGTTTAGCTGTCAGTGGCTATTGGGAGAGATGGGGCTCGTTCTGGAGCCAGGCTCCACCAGTACAGTGTCTTGCACAGGGTTTTTCTTCAATATGACTAATTTTCGTCCCTTGCTGTAATGAAGTTCCTGGGTTTCAGACATTCACATGGGGGGACACTCTGGGTCTCATTTATCATTAGCACATGAAAGCAAAATTTTGGAAATCTCTGCCCCCGGGGAATTTATTCTCATTTTCTGTCCTGATGACCATACATGAAAAAAGGAAAACTCTCACCCAATGTGGACACAAACAATGATAAAAAAACTCCTTGCTGACTATCAGATATATTTTTTTATTAGTTTTTTATATCATTTTTTTTATATTAAGATAAAAAAAGCCATTCCCTGCTCCTTCTCTGTCCTTAGTTCCAATGCATGAACATTTAGCTCTTCCTGATTCTAATTATTTTATTTTTTTGATCATTAAAAACGATTTTGCAGAACTCTTTATAAAATAAAAGTGCAGGTAAGTGTATCAAAGGAAGTATCTAAAGTGCCGAAGTATGCTACACCAAAGTGTACTATGTCTTTATATCTCTGTAGCAGATTTTAATGCTTGATCCCTCTGTCAGAAGGAAATATTAACTGTTAGGCATGAGGTGCTTCTGGAAGGCCTTGAAAATCTAAATTCTCTCACATTGTACATATCGTACAAGTCAAGTTATGTGCAGGTAAATATACAGCTTTCCTCAAACAACAGGATCCCAGCAATTTTTTATTTGATTTTTTTCTTTTCGCCCAAACTGAACAGTCTTTTCCTTTCCTGTGAAAAAGGGCAGCAACCAAATAATTATGATTAAAAATACCACAGATAACATCATACTGGCAGTGAGGACAATGGTGGAAGTTAACCTTTGTCTTGATGCATGACGTGGGCCAGTCTGGGAATAACAGTCTTTCCCAAGATCAGACTGTGTTGACCAGATAAGGACTAGTTGGTAGAAAAACAGAAAGTTAACACTTTACTGCCCTCCACAGTAGAGAAAGATCCAAAAGGACTTGTTTGCTCCTAGAGCCTTGGGAGTTCTGTCAGGCCAGAAAGTGATTGTTTATTCAGTGAAGTATCTGAAATGCACTTCATGGGAAAGGAATATGTTTCATGGCTCTGATAATAAAGGTGTAGTGTGCAGACCATTAGGCCAGGGTTAGTAATTTAACCGTCTGTCAGAAGTACCTTTGCATCTGAAAGTGAAGCCATCTCATGAGTGGCTTCAGTGATTTCTATGAGGCTGACCCAGAAGGAGTATGTAGTTTAGGAAAGCTGACTTTTTTCTGAATAATTGTTTCTGGTCATTGACCTAGTCAGTGGAAGTAATGGAGCTAAGGATGGCCAGGCAACTAGTATTCTTAGATGTACTTAGCAACAAGAATAAGGAAAAGCATCTCTGACTTTGCTCCTGGACTGCAAACTTTGTATGGGTCAGACTTGAAAAAGCATTGAATTTCAAGGATCAATTTAACAACCAGGCTACTAGCAATTTAGTATAGGTTTTTTAGCTTCAACTGCTGTATGTCTCTCCCAGTTTCTTTTATAGCCCAATTAAATACATGTTTTACTAATATTATAATATTTTACATTGTATATTTTGGATGCAGTTAGACTACTCAAAAAGTAAAGAATGTGTCAGACTTTTCTTTTCCAGTGTTTTGGTCCTGCAGCCTTTGCTACCTCTCTGTCCCCTAGTTCAGGTTTGAGAACCAGACCACTGATACATTGGCAAAACAACAGCTTTTTTTTTCTAAATTTGGTTCTGTACAATACCACAATTGATTTTAAATGAAACAACTCAGATGCAGTTGAACTGCAGACTTTCAGCCTTAATTCAGTGGGTTGAACAAAAAAATTGCACAAAAATGTGAGGAACTAAAGCCTTTTTTTTTACACAATCACATTTCCGGGGCTCAAAAGTAATTGGACAATTGACTTAAAGGCTATTTCATGGGCTGGTGTGGGCAATTCCTTCATTATGTCATTATCAATTAAGCAGATAAATAGCCTGGAGTTGATTTGGGGGGAGTGCTTGTATGTGGAAGATTTTGCTGTGAACAGACATGTGGTCAACGGAGCTCTCCATGCAAGTGAAACAAGCTAAGCTGCAAAAACAAACAACCCATCTAAGAAATTGCTACAGTATTAGGAGTGGCAAAATCTACAGTTTGGTACATCATAAAAAAGAAACAAAGCACTGGTGAGGCAAAAGTCCTGGACGTCCACGGAAGACAACAGTGATGGATGATCACAGAATCATTTCCATGGTGAAGAGAAACCCCTTCACAAAAGCCAACCAAGTGAACAACACTCTCCAGGAAGTAGGCGTATGCATATCCGAATCTACGATAAAGAGAAGACTGCATGAAAGTAAATACAGAGGGTGCACTGCAAGGTGCAAGCCACTCATAAGCCTCAAGTATAGAAAGGCTAGATTGGACTTTGCTCAAAAACATCTAATAAAAGCCAGCACAGTTCTGGAAAAACATTCTTTGGACAGATGAAACCAAGATCAACCTTTACCAGAATTATTTCAAGAAAAAAGTATGGAGAAGGCATGGAACAGCTGCTCTGCACAAATCCAGCTAAATGTAGTCAAATTGATTGGGAAACGTTTCATAATACAGATGGTAAATGACCCAAAACATACAGCCAGAGCAACCCATGAGTTTATTAAAGCAAAGAAGTGGAATATTCTTGAATGGCCAAGTCAGTCACCTGATCTGAACCCAATTGAGCATGCATTTTACTTATTGAAGACTAAACTTTGGACAGAAAGGCCCACAAACAGCAACAGAAAGCCTCTGCAGTAAAGGCCTGGCAGAGCATTAAAAAGGAGGAAACCCAGCATCTGGTGATGTCCATGAGTTCAAGACTACAGGCTGTCAAGCAAAGGGTTTTCAACCAAGTATTAGAAATGAACATTTTATTTTTAGCTTTTTAATTTGTCCAATTACTTTTAAGGCCCTGAAATAAAGTGATTGTGTTAAAAAAAAGGTTTTAGTTCCTTTTTTTAGTTGAGTTGTTTAACTCAGTTTAGTTTTTTAGTTGAGTTGTTTAATTTAAAATTAATTGTGGTAATGTACAAAACCAAATTTAGAAAAAAGTTGTCTCTGTCCAAATATTTATGGACCTAACTGTATCTGTTTGTGGTAAAAATATATCTGTTTTTGGAAATGTATCATGTTGGTTTGCCTTAACCTAACTTCCCCAAAGCATAATATTGCCTTTCTTTTGTTCCTTTGAATTTCAGCTTCCAGGAGCAAACAAATCACACTTAACTTAGCTATAGAGCAGTATGTGACTTACTTCATGGGACAATGTTGAAGCTTATAGGTTGTCCAAGCTCTGTCCTGTGGTGAAGAGGGGGAGAAGAGAACCCTCACCCCTGTGAAAGCAGTGACTGGGAGAAATTTGAACCTAAAGCTAGGTACACACATGCAAAAATTATCGGTTGAAAGCGAGCGATCAATGATTATTCCCGATTATTTTGAATGATCATATTGTGCACAAATCTGTACATGCTGTAACTATGCAATCCTTCAAATATAATCCACCAATATTGTACACACTATCGTACACAATCGTTCGTTTTGAACGACAATTATTGCACGTGTGTACGCAGCTTAACACAAAGCTATCTTTCTTCCCTTCCATGACTAAACAGAGCTGCAGAGGAAGGATAACAGAATGTGTTGCTGGGGAGGATGGATTAAAATAAGCTTGTTGATCTGCCCTGTATCTGCCAAATGCACAGGTTCAAGTTAAAGTAAAAATTCCATAGCCAGACATTTTTTGCTCGTTCAGTAATTTTGGAGAAAAGTTCTAGCTGTTATTTCCATGTCTAATATAAATCAAGTCACGTGCGCATGTACACATACACTCAAACCCATATACAAAAAAAGAAAACTGTTTTTTTTATGGCAAAATAGACTTTATTAGCTAAAATATAATGCCAATCTTGCTAAATATATTAATAATATTAGCATTCTAATACAGCATCAGGACACTTTCCATACTTGAAAAAAAACACAACATATAAAGCTTTGCTTTAAATAGTACTCCATGTGACTTTGTCCCCGTCATTAACTGTATCCTTACTCTAGAGACATGCTCTATATATCTCACAGTGCAGCTAAACACTCTTCTAGCAAATAGAGAGTGAAGCTATGTGCTAAACGCAGGGTCATTTGTCAAGCAAGTCTCGGTTGGAAAACTGGGACCCCAGGGCTGCCCCTGTTAAAAATGGAGTGGGAAAATGTCCCAGAGAACCTAGCAGTGCCCTCGCTGAGAGAGTTCCCACAGAACCGCCACGCAGATCAGCTTAACCCTTTATCAGGGTCACCCAGGCTCTGTCACCCAGAGAAATGGTGTACAAGCAATGGGAATTGCTCAGTGTGGCTTCTGGCCACATCCGTTCATCTTCTGACCAATTTACCTTTGTCATTGCTTGTCATTTTTCCGATCTTTAACAGAGTGCCACAGTGTGTGCGAAAATAGGAAGTGGAAGTAATATTTTCATATTTAAATTCCCAGTATAAATAAAGATGATTCTTGGCTGGAAATCACTGTGTAGAGCCCACAATGCAATGCATGGGAAAAAAGGTGATTGGCGTTTTTTTTAAAACAAGAACTCCAATTCTAGCCACATAAAAATCATTTTCCTTATATCATTTAGAGTATCAGATTCTCAGTCATTTTTAGAGTTCCTCCTTTGTTCTCACCTGGTGCATTCCTTTTGTGTTACGGATGTTCAGATCAGATATTAAAGTATATGTATAGATAATTATCTCTTTTGGATATCATACACAATGATTTTAAAGAACTTTTTTTAATTTTATTTCTGTGTGTATTCTGACTTTGTAGATTTGCCTTGACCATTGTCTCAGAATAAAAGAGATGGAGAAATAAATGTAACAGTTGTCTTTAGAAAAGGGGGCACATCTAATAAGCACACTTATGCCAGTGACAGTTAGAGGAGAATTGCACTTCACTCTGTGTCTTTGGGACACGAAGTAAAGCAGAAACCCAATAGAACACATTGAAACACCAAAAAATAAAAAAATAAAAAAAGCAGTTTAATCCTCTCCTGTTCTACCCACACTGGGTAGATTCAGCCTTCAGTAGAGGTGATGAATCTACGCAGTGTTGACACATTTTTAGTGATTGTCTCTAAAAAATGGAGGTTACAGTGGGGACACCAGGTCTGATAATGGCTATCAAAAGAATTATATTTTTGGGAAAGAAAATGAACAGAAATGTCTACAGTGAGATATAGGCATTAAAAAGGAACTAATGTTTTAAACCTTTTTCACTATATGCAGACTTAAAAAAAGTTTTCATATCCTGTAAAACTCAGTAACTGTCAAAGGGGTGTTTGTGTTACACAGGTGACACACACAGTCCCTAATTTCACTGCATCAGGAAGGCACTTTGCATGTAGCCTTCTCCAACCCTGACATTATGCAGTAAATCAGCGTCATCATCTGTGCAGTGAGCAGGGACACAACCTGGAAAAAATGTATCTTATGTATTCAAATTTTGTTGACATGAAACTTGAAATTGAATGTGGGCAATTGTTTTAGTAGCTCAGCCACGCTTTAAACTGTCCTACAACCATTAGTGACCCATAATTAATGTTGTCCACACACAGGCAGTTGTTTCTTTGTTTTGGCAATTTAAATATTTATGACCAGCCTTTGATCACAAAAGCAATTATTGTAGCCTACCACCAGCAGTTTACCTTTATATAGGGGTAGTTTGAACTAGATCCTTTAGAGTGTTTTTTTTTATGCTTAAGCAGGGGATTTTCCCATGGTCCTGGATGATTCAGAAGCTTGTAGCTTGGTAATCAGCACTTGGCCACATCTAGTCCTACCTACCGATATTTGGACTGACTGCATTATCTTTGTTCATGAAACTCTTCCACTGTGAACTACAGTGATTCTGGGGGGAGCATGTTAGACACAAACAAAAAGAGGAACTTAGGGAAGGTAAAGGAACTTTTGTGCTTGCATAGTATGTTCATCAAGTAGTAACTGGATATTTGTGGATATTTGACCTATTTAGATTGTTATATAATAGTCATATTTTATATTAATAGTTTATTATCATGCCATAACTTCCAGTTATTTGTTTCTAATGCTCTAATTTTCTCAAGCAGCTCATCTATAGCCTGTCTTCTCTTTCTCCTTTCAATAGCAGAGAGTTGTATTAGAATTCCTCTCATATAGGCCTTATGGGCACACCACAATGTAGATGGAGTAATCTCCGGGGAGTCGTTTAGATAAAAATATTCCTGTAAATTTTTAAGAATTTTTGATTTAGTAGAGTCACGTGCAAACAATGCTGCATCGTTTCGCCAAAGAAATGAAAACGAGGAAGCATTGTCCCTTTACTGTAAAAGTGGATCCATTTCGAAAAATAATAAGCTTGACTGGAAAACCCCATTTATATTGAATACGGTTATCACGTAAAACCTGGGTAACCGATAGAAATTTCTTTCTCGCTAATACTGTGGCTTGGGAGATATCTAATATATAAAAGGGATATATTAGAGTAGGGATCCGGAAGCTTAGACTCTTGTCTCGATTTCGCCATAAGTTGCTCTTTGATGTGGAAGAAATGAATTCTCGCCAACACATCTCTAGATACTTTTTCAGGTAGGTGCGGAGGCTTCGGAAGCCTATGAGCTCTATCTATCAGGAGCTCAAAAGGGGCTGCTCCTGGAATCAGCACTGAGATAAATTGAGAGAGATAGTTGCTTAATTCAGCTGGAAGTATAGATTCTGGAATACCTCTGAACTTGATATTGTTTCTCCGTGAGTGGTCTTCCATATTAGCCAGTTTCAGTTGTACTTGTTGCAATGTATCCTGCGTGTCGGTAAGTGAGTCCACTAGATCATTATGAGCTCCAGCGTATTCTCCCATCTTATGCTCAATATGGTCCACTCTGTCACCTATCTTATGTACATCCGTTTTAACCTGATGCACTAAAGTAAGGAAATCTTGATGTAATGAGCTACGGAGCGATATCAGCATCTCCTTAAGCGTAGTATCTGAGACTGGGCCATCAGATGTAGGAAATGTCCCTATAGGGTCAGAGATTTCAGCTTCTTCTGAGATAGGAAATATAGTAGGGCTTACCCCATTCACTCCATCTTCTGCATATGTCAGCTTCAGTCTGGCTTTGGCTGGGCTTGCTTGTGAGGATGAAGATTGAGAAGTATTCTCTGAGTCCCCCTCGTTTCTTTTTGTTGCTTCTCCTGTGGCCTGAACTCCCAAGCCGTTCGTATTCTTACTGTGTCTCGAGGCCCGCCTCCCCGCGCCATCTTGGCCATGCTGATCAGATGTAGTGAAGAACTCCGTTAATTTCCGCGGAGTATAGCCAGTTTTCCGCTTGCCCATCGTTGTGTGGTGATCCCCGGATCGTTCACCAGGAAGGAGGAGAAGAATAACCTCCGGTATGAGTCGCTAATTATTCCGGTGCTTAACCACGCTACAGAGCTTCAAGCTAAAGCGACCATCCGCTTCCGGCCACGCCCCCAACTTCCAGTTATTTGTTGACAGTTGTCTCCAAGTTTTGTCACCCCATCACATTTGCCCCCTAGTGGAGATTACAAGTGTTCAATTAAGGTTAACAAAGCACCAGGACCAGATGGATTACATCCACATGTCCTCAAAGAGCTGAGCTCAGTTATTTCAGAGCCATTATTTCTAATTTTTAGAGACTCTTTAGTCACTGGCATGGTACTGATAGATTGGCGTAAGGCCAATGTGGTTCCTATTTTCAAAAAGGGAGCAAAGTCATTACCAGGTAACTACAGACCGGTTAGTTTAACGTCCATAGTTGGAAAGGTCCTAGAGAGTTTGATAAAGAACCACATAGAGGAGTTTCTGCTAGAAAATAATATTATTAGTGATAGCCAGCATGACTTAAAGAAAGACCAAAGTTGTTAAACAAATTTATTCTCTTTTCATAAGGAAGTAAGTAAACAGGGAGACAGTGGAGTAGCAGTTGATATAGTGTACTTAGACTTTACTAAAGCATTTGACACAGTACCCCACAGATGGTTAATATGCAAGTTAGGGTCAATAGGTTTAGAAAAGTCAATCTGTAAATGGATAGAGAACTGGCTTAAGGACCGCATCCAGAGAGGAGTGATTAATGATTCATACTCCGAATGGTCTAAGGTTATTAGTGGTGTACCCCAGGGTTCAGTGTTGGGACCTTTACTTTTTAACATCTTTGTAAATTATATAGAGTTTGGGATTAAAAGTACAATTTCTGTGTTTGCAGATGACACCAAACTATGTAATAGAATTAAGTCCATATAGAATGTCTATAATCTACAAGCAGACCTGGATGTACTGTTTGATTGGGCAGCCAAGTGGCAAATGACATTTAATATAGATAAATGTAAAGTTATGCACTTGGGGGCTAACAACATGCATGCCTCATACTGTCTAGGGGAAATGCATTTGGGGGAGTCAGGCATGGAAAAGGATCTGGGGGTCCTGGTAGATCATAGACCTAATAACATCAAACAATGTCAAGCTGCAATATCTGAAGCTATTAAAACACTTTCTTGTAATAAAATAGGAGTACACTGCAGAGATCAGGACATACCCTGCCCCTGTACAAATCATTGGTCAGACCACATCTGGAATATGCAGTCCAGTTTTGGGCACCAGTTCACAAAAAAAGACATTGTGGCATTAGAGAAAATGCAGAGAAGGGCAACTAAACTAATAAAAGGAATGGAGGAGCTCAGCTATGAGGAGAGATTAGCTGAACTGAATCTTTTCTCCCTTGAGAAGAGATGTATCAGGGGGGATATGATCACCATGTAAAAAATTATAAATGATCCGTATAGAGAACTCTTTTCCCAATTATTCACTTTGAGATCATTACAAAGAACAAGAGGGCACTCTTTGCGTCTGGAGGAAAAAGAAGTTTAAGCTCCGGATAAGGAAGCAATTTTTCACTGTAAGGTCTGTGAAAATGTGGAATTGGCTCCCTCAGGTAGTAGTTTCAGCAACTACTATAGGTTGCTTTAAGAAAAAGCTGGATGCTTTTCTAGAAGCACAGATTATAACTGGGTATTAAGGCTTTAACGTAAAGATAACGGATAACAGAGACTGTTGATCCAGGGAACATCTGATTGCCTCATGGAATCTTGAAGGAATTTTTTACCCCTGTTGAAGCAAATTGTACCAGGGTTTTTTTGCCTTCCTCTGGACCAACTATGTCCTATAGGGTCTTATATCTGGGATATGTTTATTTCCCTAGTGGTGGAACTTGATGGACTTTTTTGAATCTTTTTTCACCCTAACCTACTATGTAACTATGTCAACACACATTGTTCCATGGCCCATCACCATCCAGCAGCCGCTCGAGAGCAATGTGATGTCGATTATGGAACTAGTTTATTTAAATAGAAAAAGGGTTAAAGGAAACTTAGAAGATCACCCACAATGAAGCACAAAATATTTTTTGTTTTTTTGAAGTTAAACAGTAATTGATGTAAAGAAAAATTAGGTTTATTAAAGAAAGTTCCTTAAAAAAACAAAATACTCTATTTTACATATACTTAAATTTTCAAAACGAATGCGTTTGCCTATTCTCTCTTCCCCTCTTTTAATGTATATTTTAAAAACATGCAGCACCATAGCTCTTGGCTGCATGACCTTATTCAGTTTAACCTTGAAGAATGTGTCAATATTTGCTCTTTAAAGCTGCAGTTCTCAGACAGTCTTCAGGTAATGCCCTAATCTTTATTCATGTGGATACCGTCTGCTCCATGAAGCACCATGCATTACCATCCCAGGCTTATCCAAAGAGCCAAGGGTTGAAAGTGGCCCTGTGTTTTCACTTCCTGTGCATTTGGTTTTGTGTCCTGTTTTGCTTCCTCATCCTTTCCTTGCATACCCCCTGTCAGATGTTCCTTTGATCTTTTTTCCATTTATTTCTTCCTTCCTTCCTCCTTCTTTGGCATTTCGAAGGCATCATGTAGCCACTGATTTATGCAGTTATCAATAGATCCATGGATGATAGTGACTGACAGCTTTGTGTGTAATTAAAGGTAAATGTCAATCAAACATTAAAATATGGTGTTTAAAGTCACTCAAGAAGCACATCCTGCCTACCCAGTGGCTATGCAGACATTATTAGTTGTTCATACACCATCCTCTTTATAATAAGTTTACTTTCACATACCATTTCCAAAATGCTATATAGAAAGGTGCTCAGGATTTCTTAGAAGTGCAGGCTTTTAAAATAAACATAATCGTTGAAACATCTCGTAAAAAAAAAAACACCAAGGAAGTAAAAGTTACTGTACATATATCCATGTATTAGAATTTAAAAAAAGAAAATGGGAAGTAGAAGCAAGGATACTTTTCATCTGCCATACCCTCTAAGCAGAGGGACGGGCATGAAATACTATACAGGCGTAGTCTTTGTCTAGCATAGACAAATTTCCTACTTCAAAGACGGGTGCCATAACGATTCTTAACTGTGTATATGATTATGTTTTGGTTTGATTGCATATCTGTGTTATAGTTCGCACAACACGGAAATGTAAGTATGTGGACACACTTTTTTGTTGTGACTTTAACATTTAATACAAATGTATTATTTTTTAAGTAAAAAACACCCCCTTCCTCTTTACTACTACTTTCCTTCTTCCTTTGTTTCTAATACATGGATTTAAACACAGGGTGTTTAAATCCATGTATTTCTTACACTGCTGTACATATTTTTTATTATCTTTTAAGTGTCCTTTTGAATGCCTGTTACCAGGTGATGACTGGGAACCTTTGACCTGGGGGCACGCAATCTCAAGACTCTTGCCAACTAAGGAAAACATGCCATGCAAAGTGTGCCATGGTACTTCAGTGATTGGTAGGTATGGTGGAAGATGAGTGTTCCCCAAAGAATTTTTTATTGTTACAGACCATTTTATGTCCTCCAGCATCACTTTTCTTTGAAGTTTTAGATTTTTGGTCACATCTCAGTTCCAAGCCAAGAAGCTGGAAGACTTTTTTTCTGCCAGGTGCGGTGATCATAGGTTTTAACAGGAAGCAGGTAACTACATAATGCCCAGCATGTGTAATGCCAGAATGATGAAGTATGTTCACCCAGCCACTAGCCCAAAATTTCTTGTTAGTACTAGCCTAGTTGGCAAATGACTCTTGCCTAGTTTTCTCTCTCTGGATCACCCTTACACTCCTCAAAGTAGTTCTTTTTGTCTCTCAAATCGACAGAAAGGACTAAGTATTTTTAGACTTCAACCAAAAGGTTGACTTTTATGTTCTCCTTACCAAAATACGTCTACTCAGCCTTCCCCTTCTGTTTGTTCAGGGTCTGTGAGATTCTGTTTGTTTAGCCTCTGTAAATTAAAAACAAGAGTTTACACGTCTAAATTTCTCCCAACCTAGGTGACAGCACGGGACCCTGCACCAGCAATGTTGCATCATGGAAGCTACCTGCTTTTTTTTCTTTTTAATATCTGGATGTACCAAGTAAAAAATTTGCTCCTGCTGATTAAATAGATAGTTGGGGAGCAGAGAATTGTGAGCATGTTTTGGAAGGGGGAGGGTTCAGGGTTGGTATAGTAAGCATAGGTTGTGAGAAAGATGGGACAAATAGTTCCATGGTGTAAACTACACAAGTAGCATATAGTAGTGCATAATCTCACAGTGCTCGATTTGTGTGTGAATAATTGCTAATACCTACTACTTGTACATTTAATTTAATTGCTAGAGACTTTTGTAGTTCAAATAAGCAAGTACAATTTGTCCATGCATTCGTCTCCTTAAATGCAGAATTCATCAATAACATAACAAATGTATTGTGATTTTTAGGACTACCTAAACCTAGACCACCTGTGTCTATAGTTTCACTCCATTATCTGGACAAATATATAAAACTGCTTATGGCTGTCTCACTGCTGTACCCAGAGCAGAGAGCTGAAGCCCTCTTTATCCCAAGGGTATAAAAGCATTTTAACTCTGTTTCCTCCTGGGATCTTGTTTAGAGGGGACCTTGCTGGAAAAGGGAGGGTTTGAGTAGGAGAAAAAGTGTTTTCCCACCAGAAAGTTAAGTCCTATTTTTGGAGACCAGAGATGACATCAGTCCTAACGGAACCTTTATCAATTTGTGTGTTGGCTGCTTATGAATACCAATCTCGCCGGCCTTTATCTGGTTCTCTCTCACACACATGCATTCACAGTGGGCTTCACAAACCGTCTTCTCCTTGTAGACTAACATTATCTGGAACACTGATGTCATTTAGAAGGGTATTGTGAGGCAAAGCACCATCTTCCCGGGCTTTAAAATATTCTCCTATCTATATGTTAACTATAAGAAAATGCCCTTTTAAATGTATTTAAAAACATTTGTTTTCTCTCTCTCTCTCTCTCTCTCTCTCTCTCTCTCTCTCTCTCGCAAGTTAAACCTAATTGAAATTGGCTTTATTCATCAAATTTAAACATTTTTATATGGCATATCAAAAGTTCATTTCATCAATGAGAAGAGAAAATAGCAGCCACATGGCTGAAAATGACATTTATTTGGGAAATAACCATTTAACTAGTTTATAGCTTAGTTATTTAGGATTTATGTGTATAGTTTGTACAATTTAAACAAGGATCACTCTCATTAACCCAAATACATTTTCCAGCCTTTTTGGAAATCTTTGATAAACCCTAAATGTAGCTTCATCGTTCCATAGGGTCCAGAGTCTCACAATGCAACCAACAGTTGGGTGTCATTTGACTGTCATTCATGGGGAAACATTTGCCAATCTATCAGCCATTCTCTGGACTTCTGTATATGAACATGTGTTAAAATCCGTGAGAATGCATGGCAAGTACAGAACATCAGAGTGCAGAGTCTAGCTAGTTTCTTCCAACTCTGGTTTTCTTGAAACAATCTTTCAGCAAGATGCCTAATGTCTTTCTTAATTTTATTAATATATATATACAATGTTGTTCAAAGTGGGGTTAGGAAGCTCACTGCTAATTTATTTTTAAAGGTAGAATGGCTGTGATTTTGACCCTGACTACAGGAGATGATGACAAATACCTGTAAGTCAGTCATGACCTAAAAAAAGAAATGCCTACTACTTCTACGTATGGAGGAACACATGAGTCAACCCTTCCTTTATAACAACTGGTGCTGATTCTTGCCTATTGTCTTTCATAGCACACAGGGGCAGAGTCCCTATCCTTTTGTATACTCTGAATCTGCCAAAGATAGCTCTAACCAAGAGCCTTTTATTTTTCACTACTAGTGAAAAATTCACTCCTGGCGAGTAGAGCTATAAGGGGAATTAAGTATTTATAGAAACTACTGCATTGAGCAGCATTAAGAGTGAACCTAATTTTGCGTTGTATGGGCAAATCATAGGTTTGCTTTAATGTCACACTTCCAAAATACCCCATAAACTACATTATAAAGTGATTGCTTCCAAACCAACCTCCTCAACAGCTTCTTTCCCACATTGATGCCATTACACTGAGGATCTGGGTAAGTGGGTCATGTGGTCCCCTGTGTCTGCTAAAATATACTTCATTACTGCTCACTGATTTAACAGCTACATCTAGATTCATTACAGCATTTTTTTGACAGCTTGAGCTGTGCTGGCCTCGCATAATAAAATAAATGAGGGGGAATGAATGGAATGTGTATATAGTCTCAAGCACACAGTGCCCACTGCATACCCCGGGTATATTGCCTGGACCGAGCTAAAATAGAAGAATGCTGTGTGGGAAAATCTCATCTTGAAGTGGTTCTCAGAGGCTGACGCTGGTAGTGTCTGGCACACATAAGCTATTCATGATATGGTTCTACCTTCCCATGACTAATTCTAAATGTGGCTTGAAAATGCACCATGAAGCCGGACAGTATTGCTCCTGTAAGGCTGGGGGCTAGGTGACCCGGCCATGTATCCATGTGGGAGGGAGAGCTGTGAATATCCTTACCTTATCATCCCTTGAGATATACCCAGAATCTGCTTCTTCTATTGTGTACAGTTTTAGAAATGTGTCCGTTCCTCATCGCTAATAGATACAAAAAAAATCCTAATGCACATAAAAGGCACTTACTTGTTTGTATCATATCACCCTTTAATTCATACCCAGAATCACATTCCTCTGTGTACAGTTTGGGAAATATCCATGTTTCCTCTTTCAAATATATAATACTTATGATGATTCCAACACATGCACCCACATCAATCTTAAATGCATACCCAGATTCCTCTCATTTACTTTGTATAAATTGAATCTCCATTATCCTTCTCCCTTCTACCACATCTCATTTGTTTTTTACTAAATTAGATGAAAAATCTGCTGCTATTCTGTCTGTATATAGCTAATGAAATATGTTTAATGTACACCTAGATATTGTTTTTTGCTGGATTGCAATTAAGTGGGTGTGATAACCACTATTTCCTGTCACCCTGGTATGGTATCAGAATCCTCTGATTTTTTGGTCTGCATGTAAACCTTACAGTTGGATTGCAAATCAGATGCATAAGCTGAGATTACCGTGTTTTTTGTTAGTATAAGATAGATGTCCTTTAGAATCCCTTTCTGTATACATGAACTTAAATGTTAATGTCAATTAATAATTATATTCCTTTACTTTACTTGTATTTATACTGCACTGAATATATGTTTAAGAGAAAACAATGTGTTGCAGTTTTATGCAGGATGGTCAATGCCCATACCAAACCCTCAGAATGCTCCTTTTATTTTCCTCTACACTTGTCATCTTTAGGTTATATCTGAAAATCTTTTCTATGTAGGTCAAGGTTTCTGCATGATGTATACCAGAATCATTTCTGTTTTAGCATGTCATCTGGGTTTTTTTTGTCCTTGACTCCTTTTGGGGAAGTTTTCTACCACATCCCATCCCTGTGACATTAGGACTCAATGGGTAAATATGGGTACAGGAAGGAACAGGCAGCAATAAAAAATTTCCAGTTCTTCTTTGATTGGATTACAACATAATCAAAAAAGGTTTTAGATGTTATATGTGTTACACTGTTTATGGTGGCTTATGAATTGTTTTGTATTGTTCGTATTGATTGGTTTCATCATTCGCCCATTTTGATAAAAAGCCGGAGACAAGTCTATGTTTAGTGTTTAATATATTTTTCAGGAATCTGGTAACACTCACAGATATCACTGTACTTCCCCTTGCTAAAATGTTATAGTCTGACCAATAGGGACGTAGGGAGGAACAAGACTAAGAAAATACTTCCTCTTGCCTGCAGAAGATTGATGACATCATCCTAGCCTATGCAAAGTCACTTCCTCAGGAGCACATGGATGACCTTTTAATGAAAAAGGTTGTTAAAATTTCTCAAAAAATATTCCCAGTCTTAAATATATCATGTAACAGGTTCATTTTTTTTACCAGAATGTTAAAATACCAGCTGGGGTTTCAAGCCTTCACTTAGTTTAGTTTTAAAACAGATTGATTTGTGTATAAAGAATACAACAGGGGGAGAAAGAGGGTTTTTTTGGCTCTGTAAATTAAAAGTATACAAGAATTAAATAATACAATGTAAATAATTGAAATTATACAATCTTATAATATCATACTTGTAGGGCCCTTCCTCCATCTGCATTACAGTCATGCAGTGAGGGGGGGTCTTTTGTCTTTAAAGCTAGACAATAGCATCTATTTATGCTGGTGAATCCTTGCAATATGTTACTGTAATTTGTCCCTTAATCCCGGTGCATTTCGCCCTACTAGGCTTCCTCAGGGGGTTGGGAAACCTTAGAGATTATCAATTAATTATATGGAATTTTCAATCATATATATAAAGTTGAATGTATGTATGTTCCACCATCACTCGAAAACGCATGGAGACATTTCAACCAAAATATGCTATACATATGGGACTCATGTGAGTGCACCAGTCATCTTTATACAATGCTGTGCTATATGTCACAGCTATATTTGGATGTATGTATGTAGGAAACGCATAGAGACATTTCAACCAAACTTGCTTTGTTCCACCATCACTCGGAAAGGCATCGACACATGTCAGCCAAACTTGCTAGACATATGACACCACTGATGTTTGTACAGTGCTGTGGTATATGTCAGGGGTTTATAAATGTAAAATTATTGTGTGTACAGAGACTGATGGGTCTAGCGCAGTGTTTCATTGTACAGTATACAGTACAGTAAATGTAAGAGCTATATAAATCTATATATATAAAATTGAATGTATGTGAGTATGTTCCACCATCACTCAAAAACGCATGGAGACATTTCAAACAAACTTGCTATACATATGACTGAGACTCATGTGAGTGCACCAGTCTTTTTTGTACAGTGCTGTGCTATATGTCAGAGCCATATTTGGATGTATGTGTGTATGTTGTCACTAGGAAACGCATGGAGACATTTCAACCAAACTTGCTGGACATATGACTCAGACTCATGTGAGGTATATGTGCATGTATGTATGTATTGCTCAGTGTATTGACAATGTGCCTTTTCTCTTTATTTTTACTTACTTTTTTTTGGCCAGGCTATTATTACTGGCCTGTAATATTGCCTTCAAGAAAACGTAAGGCAATTGGCTGAGTGCAATCAAAGGCAAAAAAATGAAACAACAAGAAAATCACTATAGCTTTTTTTGATTCCTTTTCCTGTATAATATAAGATTGCAATAAATAAATACCCGGGCAACACCAGGTAATCAGCTAGTTAATTATAATTATCAACTAATTTCATATGCTTATTGTGCTGATTTTATATTATTTAACAACTTTTATTATAAAATCAGCACAATAAATAAGCAATTCTAATTCATTGATTTTTAATCAAAATCCATATATCTTATCCTCAAGGGGATAAATTCCATTATCTGCATTTTAATGGCTCACTTTTCCATGTCCAGAACAATCAGCTTATTCCACCAGCCATTTTTTCATTCAGTGCAAGCAGAAGTTACTTACTATTTTATCTGTGACCAAGCATCAACAAAAGTAATATTACAAGAACATATTGCAAGGATTCACCAGCACAAATAGATGCTATTGTCTAGCTTTGAAGACAAAATATCCCCCCTCACTGCATGAATGTAATGCAGATGGAGGAAGGGTCCTACAAGTATGCCACTATAAGATTGTATAATTTTAAATAATTACATTGCATCTTGTATACTTTTAATATACAAAGCCAAAAAAATAAAACCTCTTTCTCTCTGTTGTATTCTTTATACACAAATCAATATATTACTATTGTACTATTTGGGGGTTGCCTCTAGGATCAAGACTGATTACCAATTCACAACAAATACCAATAAGCTATATAGTTTTAAAACAGACTGGATACAAGAGACATCTTCTCCATTCTGGTAAATGTTGCAGCTCTTGCCACCAGCCTAAGTCCCAGAAGTGGAGCCTGCTTCCTTCCTTGGCTGCTCTGTATCTCTATTGTCCACAGAGAGACCCACACGGCCAGCCTCCTGTTCTCCCACAGGACCTAGTTCCCACACTCATGATTTGACGGGTCACCAGAGACACAAAAGCAGGCGCTGGCAGCCAGGGACTCTGTAGTGACGGGATGGAGAAAAGACCCAAGCCATCTTGGTTGGTGTTTAACAACGAGGCCATGTATTAGTAGTCCTCTGGTACCTCTATTATTTACCTCGGTGCAGATGACAAACCACTGTTCCTGTCTGCCCTATTGAAAATGTCCTTAACCACCTGAGCGTTACACTGAGGTCTAGATTTCTGTTCCAAAAGCGTTACAGGTTTTCAGGAAATTTTTTTTTTAAATTGTAGACCTGTAACTTACAGAAATATGTCCGAACAAGGGTTCTAGTAGATATCATGAATATGTTTGAAACACACAATCATGTAAAAAAAAAAAAAATACTTTTAATAAAATTAAATAAAAGACACAAAAAATCAGCTTAAACAAGAATACATAAATAAATGAAAAATACTGAAAATGCGATAATTCGGTATACTGTATAGTAATATATTTTTCTAAAACACCTCCCTAGTGTCCGTCACATACCTATAGACAAAACCACATAAATATATTTTCTATTATTTTGTATTGGATTGGATACGGGAGTTTGTATCCAATCCAATACAAAATATGAATTTGAATTTCCAAGTTATTTACTTTTCCATTTTTTTTTTTTTTATTATTTTGTATTGGATTGGATACGGGAGTTTGTATTCAATCCAATACAAAATGAGAGTTTGAATTTACCAATTACATACTTTGTATTTATTTTGTATTATTTTGTATTGGATTGGATACACGAGTTTGTATCCAATCCAATATGAATTTGAATTTACCAATTACATACTTTGTATTTATTTTGTATTATTTTGTATTGGATTGGATACAGGAGTTTGTATTCAATCCAATACAAAATGTGTTTGAATTTGAATTTCCCGCACACGCGCCGACGTCATCACCGAGGGACACGCACGCAGGGAGAAGCCGGACGGCTTTTTTTTCTCCACCGGACGGCTTCTTGTCTTAGAAGGCACCCGATGCTGGAAGGGGAACGATGCTGGATGGCCGGTGGAGAACAAGAAGCCGGCCAGCGGAACAGAAGATGCCGGTCGGCTTCTTACCTGGTCCCGCTGGTTCTCGGAGAAGGCACCCGACGCTGGAGAGTGAGATCGACGCTGGAGGACGACGCTGGAACACGAACACGACGCTGGATGAGCACAGCGGGACCAGGTAAGTGATGATTTTAATATAGGGAGAAAAGTTCGGGGTTATCGAAAATAGTAACTTTTTTTTAGCCCGTACCAAGGTCGGGCTTATCGGTCAGGTGGTTAAAGAAAGGATCTTTGTGTCTTGAAATCTTGAACGGTCTCTGAACTTGGGTAAAATTTATAGTGCACCTGATGCTTCCTGAACATGCTGAAGGCAGGTTTTTCTAGTAGTAAAGCAGTGGTTACAGAAACCAAGGTATGTCCATTCACTAAAAGCCAGCGGAAGGTGCTTTAGATCTCCTACAAGTGATACTATAGCCTCAAAAGCAGATATAAAATAGGCAGCTACATGTGATTAGTGTGTTGTTTTTGTGTAGAATTTCATGGGGGAAGATGTATTTGCATATTACAAATGCATGCTCTTGCTTCCTGCCTATTTGTGCCAGACAGCAGTTTTACCTTATCTTTCTCTCTCATGAATACCAGTCATGCATTCACTTTATGCCTGAGATGTTTTAATGTCTGTGTAAAACCCTGCATTTTACAGTGATGCAGAGTACAGTGCAGAGGTTAAAGATCTTTTTTTACTTGTTATACTAAGCATTTCCGGGCCCACAGGCCAACGCTGCTAAAGTGGTGAAAGTGCTTGAGGTTGCCAGTGATCAATCATGCAGAAACCCCAGTGGTCAGAGCAAGGAATTTCGATTACTATTTAATTGTTCCTACCACGTTTATATGCGTTTTTACGCACTTTTACACGTTTGAAGCTTGCCTTTAAAACGCTAAAAAAAACTCCTATAATTGCCTATGACACCTTTTACCATGATTTTACATAAGCTTTTTACTTTTAACCCTTTCAGGGAATTAGTATATTCCCTGAAAGAGTAAAAAAATAAGCCCTAGTAGTCTTGTGGCATGTGTTCTTGGGTGCAGAACACAAACACATACCACAGCTCTGCTAGGGCTGTGGGAGCAATCAGGAAAGCGGAGCTGTCAGGTAAGCAGAGCTCTGCTGATTGCTCCCGCAGCCCTAGCAGAGCTGTGGGGAGCACTCAAGAAAGTGGAGCTTTAAGGCGAGCAGAGCTCTGCTGATTGCTCGGCATCATTATGGACTGAGAAAAGTGAACCCCTGATGACGGCTCAGGCATCATCAGGGTTTTCCTTTTCTCAGCCAATCTGTTGATTCCGCAATTGGCGTAACTCTGCACCCCCAACAGCTCATGTGTCATCAAGGTTTCCCTTTTCTCAGTCATTCAGCACTAGAGCTGAATGGGGAGACTTGTCCTCATTTGCCCTCTAGTGCCTGGGGATCCCATGTTGTCAGGAGTCCCACAGCTCATGTCATGATTGCAACTGTGGGAATCATTTAATTGTGGGATAATCTGTAAAGAAAAAGGTTAACACAGGCAAAAAACGCACACATCTAAAAAATTACTTTAATTTTAAAGCCTCGTCTTTACACATAACCCTTTCAGGAAATGAGTAGGGGTTTTATGTACTCCTGTACTCATTCCCTAAGATGGGGTGTAGGTGTTCTGCGAGTTCCCTTTATACCGGAGGCTTAAAAATGGTTATAAAAGCCTCTATTGTTTCAGTGGAAATTTTCATAAAAAGCTTAAAAACTCTTATAAAGCCTCCATTGAATTCAATGGGAGCTTTCATTGACTTTTTAATTGTTTATTAAAGCTAGAAAACACCCCTATTGAAATCAATAGGGGCGCTTTCCCGCGTTTATTCCCGAGTTTACCCCGCCTCAAGGAAAAAGGTGTTATATGGACACATAACTTTGCACTGTATTGAGTGCACAAAGCTAGCTGTGCTGGTATTCCTATCATTAATCAATCAGGTTTCTGCTGAAATTTAATCAATATTTAGTGAATTATTGCAAGGAGATAGCGATTGTTTACCTGATTGATTGAACATTTTACAGTGCTGGGCCATCCTTATCTTTTTTTTTAAAGGATCAGGAAAAAAATATGCTAATCGGTTCAAGTTTGTTTACCTGGTGTATGTTAGCTAAAGACTAAAATTAGGCTTGCAAATTGAATTTGTAGGCCAATGGGAAGGATGCTGTTGTAAAAAGAACCCAAGGTGGGTGTCAACAGTGAAGTGATGTTCTCTCATTTTCAAGGTGTGAGGTGGGGCAATGGCACAGACTGCAGACTTGTTTTTATTCTCACCCTGTTCTGTTCTATGGTATAGAGAATGGGAGGGAGAGGGGATGCATAGGAGTATTTGCATTATTATACAAATCATTTGGCACCCTTTAAATCTGTTCGACTGAAGTCTCTTTAAAAAATTTCAGTCATTTTATTGATCACATTCTTCCTTATTTAGCTGTCTCAAACTCTGCGCACA
Organism: Pyxicephalus adspersus; assembly: GCF_032062135.1. Lineage (NCBI taxonomy): Eukaryota > Metazoa > Chordata > Amphibia > Anura > Pyxicephalidae > Pyxicephalus > Pyxicephalus adspersus. The sequence goes on along the minus strand of NC_092871.1, from coordinate 55,845,087 downwards.
GCATTTGTTGTTTGGAAGTGAGAAGCTACTTACATGCTCCATGTTCCCAGAGCTGCCAGTCAATTACCCTTCTATTAGAGGCTGCCCCCATCATCCTAATGGGAGCACAGAAAGAAACAGTAGAGCTGGAAGAGCATGGGATTAGAAAAGTAGCAGGTTGCACACTTCCTCTTTCTCAACCTCGACTCCTTATCTTTTCTCAGACTCCACTGAAAAATACGACAAACCAGCTGTTCCCACGCAGCCCTGGGAAAAAGATGGCACTTGTACCGATCTTGGGATTCAGCTAAAGCTTAATATGTATACAACTTATACACTCCTTTTCATCTTTCACCTAATAATGATTTAGGTCGTGAAGAGTATTCACAAGTTCCAAAATTGTAAATAGTGGGAATTTTGGTGCTTAAAATGAAGGATAGATTTTTGTTTTGTGTGTGTATGTATGTATAGGTTTGTGTGTGTTATTTTTTATTTTTTTATTTTAATTATTTTATTATTTTAATATATAAATATAATTAGGAAACATTTAAAACTCTTCTCAATGTTTCATACCTTTGCCCTTACCCTAAATTACCCTATGCTTCCTGAAGAAACAGGAAGTGTGATCAAATCTCTCCAAAATAAGAGGTTATGCTGTTAGCCAATTTTCAATTGAACAGGGGATTCCCCTTCTGTTCCAGAAACAATTGGCAAACGCTTGACTTCTAATCACGTTCTACCCAGATGACAATAGTCACTGGTGCAAATAGGAAAAGTGACTTCTCGGGCAAACCCCAATAAAGAAACACATGGAGGACAAAACACTTTATGAGTTGCTTATCACCAATCTGTTTTTTGGGGCACTATGCTCCCCCTACCCTGTCATATCAGTTTGCAGAACAGAAACTTCCACTGAAAGTCTGGTTTCTGCTTTTAGCTGGTATGTTGAACAGAGAGCAATTTAATGGATTTGTAAGAAATTTGTAGCTAGCTAGCCAGCTATATGGTCAAAAAAACTAAACTGTTTAGCGTATCTAATTTCTTTTTCATGCCAGTACAGACAATCAAGTTGTAACATGTGGCTGTTTTTTTGCTGAACATTTGCAACTTTAGTCGTCATTAGGTGTAAAGCATGTCACACTAGCAGTGTGCAAAATGCAATAAAAACTATTGTGGTGTGAGAACACTACCTGATGTTGGTAAGTGACAGGTTTTCTTAAACAAAATCTATATTGAAAAATACCGAAGCTTTTTTTGCTTACCTTAAAAATGCTCAGTTGCCTGATCCCACACATCTAGTGCTTTGTCAGGCATTGTTCAGGAAAATGTATTCCGATCTGGAGTTCTGATTTCACACTGACTTTTCTTGCTGCATGCTTGTGCCAGTTTGACAACTCAGAAATCAGGGAGGTCAGTGGCACTCAAGTAATTACCTTTGCAGCAACAGCATAATCTGTATGTCTTTATCAACAGCTCTTATTTCATAAATACATTCAGGGGGTTTTGTAGACAGAATGATGGCGGGAATAGAACAAGGACAGGGCTGGTGTGTTGTTTTGAGTGACTTTGTTTATGTCTAGAAAAGGATTATTCAGCGGTTCTGGTTTGCAGTCATTTCCCCAAAACACTGGAGATTTGATACCCCTGTGATATTTCTCAAGGATTTTTTCTTTGAATTTGTGGTTATAATATAATATTATGGGGTTTACAGCCTTTTGTACTGTCCTGATTTACACCAAGAGTAGGTGCGTTATTATCGGTATATTAGAGATATCATTTATAAAGGATATAAAATAATGACTGATACAGATTGTTGATTAAATTAACCCAGCTTCTAAATGTCCTACTTGCCACCACACTAAAGCTACGTACACACATCCAATGGTTCTCGCCTGATAATCGGCTCAGGGCCGATATCGGATGAGAATCTGGCATGTGTACAGCGCCCATCGTCCAAACGACTATTCCTGGCAGATCCACGGACGATGGACGACGAACAATCGTAATACAAGGGAAGGGGAAGAGCACGCAAGCGGGGTGCCGCTCCATAGTTCTCCTCCTTTAATCACCATAGCCCAAAGGCAGGCCATTCGTAAATGCCTTGAAGTGCTAATTAAGATGTGAGAAGAAACCACTAAACATTACCTTGGTCAGGAACCTCTTCAGGATTTAGCACATACTACCAGTCACTGTGGATATCATTAGGATGTGAACTATCCCTAGTAATTATGGTATAATGAGATGGGACTGCCAAGAGCTGGCTTGACATTCATGTGCTAATACACAAGGTTTTGCAATGTACCTTATCCTTAGATTTTTGCAAATGCCTTACCTAAGGGATAAAATATTGGGGGGGAAACTTTTTTCAGGTAGCCTGTTTCCATGTAGATTGGAAGCAGACAGTTTCTGTGAGCACAGGTGTATCATTAGTATACCCTTGACTTGATGTTCCATACATTGAATATTGTACCTCATAAATGTATTGGTCTTTCTTGTTGGTCACCTTCTCTGGTTGTCATTTTAAACATTTTTTACTGGGACAGAAATTTGGGATAAATCACTGGAACACAATGTGAAAGAAACAAGTCTTGACACAAGTTCTATCTGTTATCTTCCTGATCCAAAGCTAAAGGAAACATTTTTTGCTTTAGATTTACACTGTTGATAACAGTATTCCCTTTATCAGCAACAAATAATATTGGCTGTTAAAAGTGTTTTTTGAATACAAAATAGCTTTGTGCTACAAGATGGGTGTCACTGCTGGTGAACGTCAAACAGAATTGCAAAGGGTAAATATCCGGCACAAATCTGGGTCAGTGAGCCTGTGGTTTACAAGATGAGAGTACACAATCAGTGATTGTGGGCCCCAAGTACCGTGTGAAAAACTGAACTCTGCTCATATCTATGAAGCCGCAGCTTGCAGGTGTCCTAACCACAAAATCTGTGTGAAAATTCACAGACTGCCGCATAACAAGCGCAGGATAGGTGGGGACCTACTGCAAGAAGTGACTCAACAAAGGTCCCCATACACACACAAAACCACCAGTTTCCACCTCGCTGCGTAAGACAATCCCTCAAACTTAAATCATCCCTGTCCTTCATCAAGATTCTTCAGACCTTCAAACAGCTATCCATACTTTTCAAATACCGGCCAGGGGGCCAGTGCTTGTATGTTGAACTTAAAGTAAAATGTAGTACAGCATGCCGACCACCATCTGAAATGCTATTTGCCTGACCTTCATGCTGCCCTACTGAATTCCAAATCTCTTTTTCACTCAGTGGGACAGGAAGGGAAACCAGAAGGGTCAGAGAAAAGTCAGCAATTTACTTCTGTAAAGTTTTTAGAGGGCAGCAAGGAAATAAGATGGAGGATCAGCATGATAGCCAGGTAACTGGCATGTTTCATTAAAAATTGGTCAGCTATGACAGCCTTTTTTTATGAGGGGTTTATATACTTTTGGATAAATGCCTATTGGTTGAAGCTCTCATTGCTCCCAGCTTTATGGCCACCAGACATTTCCAAGCCAGTGGGCTTGTCAACTTCTTTGTGTTTATCATGCTTTACACTTTCTTGTTTTTTTTATTAATGTGCTTATTGCATCACCTGCAGCTCCTTCTTGTCTTGGTTCACTCTAGCAATAGCTGCATAGCATTTCTCAAGGTGGGTTTACGAATGCCTATTTACCCTTTAAATCTAAATTGAAAATATCTGTTACAAAAATTAATTATTTACAAATATATCAAAAAGCTGTTGGTGCGGGTTAGCTTGGTGCCTTTGGTGAAAAAAGCTAGTATCCTCTATAATTCTTGGTCCGACCATGACCCAGTCTTTATGCAGTTGACTAATTTGAAAATGTCTAGTTCCTCATTCAAGTGGAGACCTATTGAGAGCCTACTTACTGATCTGTTGATTAAGGATGAAATACATCTGCATATCCAGAATTTCTTCTCTTTCAAAAAATCTGCAGATACTTCCCTGTGTATTATTTGGGAAGCTCACAAAGCCACGATTAGAGGCGAAACTAAAATAGGAGCTATGTTAAAGAAAACCCAAAACCAACAGATAGATCTCAAATTTAAAGAATACCATAAAATTCAAAGACAATCTTCTCCCTGATTCCCAAGCCCAATTAGAGCCTGTTCACTTTGAACTTAATATGCTACTCACCACTGGAGCCGACAAATCTTTATGCTGGGCGGTTAATAATTTTTATAGATGACGTGATAAACTAGGTAGACTTCTAGTCAACAAATTATATCCTGGACCCAAAGGTAATGTTTTCCCTAAAATCAAGCTAAGAGGTAAATTGTCACAGCACCCTGAGATTAATTATTATAGAGCAGCGCAATTAGCTCATATCTCACTGTGTAATGTCTCTGGTCCCCGGCCCCAATGCATAGACTTGGGGGAGCTAGCTTGTCCACAGCTTTCTTTATCTGCCCTTTTATGGATTTCAAAGAAATATAGACCTCAGATAACTTGCCCGGCACTTGTCCATTCTCTAACAATTTGGGATATTCTGCAGTCTCATCCACAAATATTCTCGTTCCATGCTCTTTTAACTCCACTATGGAATAGACCAGAGTTTTCCCCTGGTAAGACTTTGACAGTTTTGAGTGGTGGATATCCAAAGGTTTCTCGAAAGATTAGACATGTGTTGGATGTGAAGGGAATGTTTGGCTTTGATTACCTAACTAGTAATAGTGAACTCCCAGCTAGAGAATATTTTAGATTTTGACAGATTGAGTCTTTCGTCTACTCCAAACTTAAGCTACGTACACACTTCCAATTTTTATCGTTGGTAGACGAACGATCCTGCACGATATCTGCGAACGATCGTATGGCACCGATCCTGTACATACAGATAACGACACGATCGTTCAAAGATATTGTACACACGATAGATACAGGAAGTGACGTGCACCACAGGAAGTGAGCGAACGTTCGTTCACCGCGCATGCTCAGACCATGGACGATCACTGAACGACCGTACACACGATAGATGGTCAACGATCGTCGTCCAATCCGATCCGCCGGTCCGGTCGTTCATTTCCAACGACTATCCTCGTTCGTCGGCGTCGTTGGTTACTTTTTTACAAACGATTTTTGTCCAATCGGTCGTTCGTCGTTCGTTCGTCATTTGTCATTCATTTCCAACGATAAAAATTGGAAGTGTGTACGCAGCTTTAGAATGGTTTCCCCTCCTTAAAGATCCACTTCTTTTGAAAGCTCTTGCTGATCTCTAGCTGATACGAGAGGCCAGATCTCTTTGCTATACTCAGTCCTTGCTACTCCCAGTGCTAAACCTAAATACATGGAACAATGGGAACAGGACCTAGTATGTGTATGCTGGGAAAAGGAAGACTGGGATGAAATACTTTTTGGCTTTATCTAAAGTCTCCCTAAATTCGGATCAGGTTGAAGCTAATTTCAAGGAATTATTGAGGTGGTATCTGGTTCCAGACCCAATGGCAAAATACACTCCGACAATTTCTCCATCTTGTTTTAGAGTTTGTGTGTCTAGAGGCACCTTGTTTCATATTTGGTCAAAATGCCCAAAAACCCAAGTGTTCCTACAATATCGATAAAGCTCCGGAATCTGCATTGTTTAGCAAATTGGATTGCCCTTTACCTTTACCCACCTGCTCGAGAAACTTGATTACCCTGCTTTTACTAGCTGCTCAAATCTCTCTGGCAAAAGCTTGGAAACCACCTGATATTCCCCTTGATCCCATAGCTGCAAAATTGAACCAGATCATTGTCAATGATAAGTTATCTAGCATACTTACCGACAAAATGGAGACATTTTAGCTCATATGGTCTATCTGGATTAATTACAATTCTTTTTAATGCCTTCTGACGATCCATATTGCTTCATTTTGTTTTTGTTTTTCTGTCATTCTACATGTAGGTCTCCTCTCTTTTCTTTACCCTTTTCTTTTTGTCATGTTCCTCCCTTTTCCCCCTTTGTCTTCTGTCTTTCTCCTGTTTCCCTCCCCTTCCTTACCCTTTTTCTTCTTTTATATAAATGTATATCTAGTCCAATTTCAGTTGGATCAATAAATTAATGTTTTTATTTTCTCAGTATGGGACACTTTTTGGTTACCCCACACTATATATGTTGCTTTAATCATTGCCAGAATTTGTCATATGTTAACATTGTTCATTGTTTGGAAAGTATTTAAATCTTTTTTTTTTTTTTTTCTTTTGTCGCCATTAAATGATTTTATAACCTTGTCAAAATTTTCAATAAAAAGATTAAAATACAAAAAGCTGCTGGAACCTAAAGTGTAGCTTCAGTTTAGTTGACAAATTTACACTTTTAGCATAATAAGGAAGGTTTAGAACTGCTAAGATTATTTTTATAATAGTTAAATGTCTAGAATTAAACTTTAATTTTAAAATTTTAAAATTTTTCATTTCATGCTGAAAAAATAATTACACTCTGACGTGATATTTATTTTACTGATCAGCACATTTTTGATATGAAAAATTGACTGTAATATTAAATAACTTGTGGTTTTAAGGTTTACATGTATTATTTTTTTTTTTTTCTCAAAAGTGCAATATCACACAAAACTGTGGTTAAACTGGCAGAATATCCTCACATAACATAGGTGTTTGACATTTCTTTGCCTCTGTAGTCCCATTCATCACTGTCCCCAGTTCTATTATGGGACAGGCTGGCAGTGACATCGTGCACCCTGTGTGACAATATATAGACATTCCCACAAGGTTATTCCCCCTTGTCCTGATGAGAGTCGAAACTGGGTTCTTTCCCAGAGATCAGGCTTCCTCTTTCAGTGCAGGCCAGGCTGGGAGATCTGCCCTGCTCAGAAAGCCCGTGGGAAGCTTTTCCTGCTGGACCAGAGGCTAAAAGAGTTCTAGAGTCACAGTGCAGTCCCTCTTCTGGTTTAGCAAGTTAGGTTATCTGAACTATGCAATGGATGCTTCTGGGAGGCCATCTATGTGTATTTATGCAAAGCATAACAAGTATATTTGTATTAACCAATTCATGACCAACAGTTTTACCTTTTTTTTCAGTCAGTGTAATTTTTAAAGTGTATATAAACCCTAACGATGAATGTCTCCTATTTGCTGCTCTCTTTTGATCTGCAGCATATACTGTTTAAACACAGTTCAATAAATGCAAAAATGTACCATTTGATCCCAAATAAATTTTGTGAGCTTATAACTTTCAGTGTGTTCTGTACTTTACTTTTTAGAGAAAAAAGAATGTGTTAATTGTATTTTTTCTCTAATATTTGCTTTGGTGGCCAGGGGTCGCTCTCTGCAAACTGTAGGGTAGTATGCTACTGCACATTTCTGCTCTTTTGTTTTACTGTCTGTTATTTTTATTTGATTGTCTTTTAAACAGTTCTGTTGCTTCTCTATCTAGTGACTGCCAAAAATTCTTTAGCTTGGTTTTGTATAAAAAAGAAAAAAAAAGCCAAGTAATAGACCGAGAGTTTTAGAGGGTGGCAACATTTTGGAAATACTGTTTGCTTTTTATCACATGTTCATATGTGCTTCATACAGATTCAGCGGAGGTGTGTTTGGTTCTTTTAGGTAATTCTCACTACTTTCTCATTGGTGCCCCAGTGAAGTTATTTACTTAAGTATGGAATAAATATTTAAGTACTAAGTACTGTACTATATTTCAGACAATAATCCAGCGTTTCAGACAATACAGTTAACCACTATGAGGAATTTTATTTATAGGGTGTGTAATGGAATGAGAAATAAATATTCCTTCTTCTGTAGGAAGGTTTTAATGTGTTGCACATTTCTTTAAAAGCATTCAAGTCCTTGCTTTATATTACTATAGAGCATCCTAGCTGTATTCACATCAGTAATGATGGGTTTTTTAATAGTAATGTGTGTTGCAGCACATAGGGCAATCAAACCACAGGTAGCTTAGGTTACATACACTCGCTAGATGATATTCACCCAAGATAAAAAAAACTGCCCATCATAAAATTTGTGTGATTAGATTGAGTGTGTACAGTGATTTCCCAATGTCATTTATGAATCTACCCTGAAAGATAATGAATGACTTAGCAGGGATTACCATTGTACTTTCCTTTGGAGGAATGCACAGCATGGTTCCACTCACTTGTCCTCCTTCCTCCAGTCTCCATGGAAACACCTTGTGCACAGCACTCATTCATTCTCTTGTCACTGGAAACAATTGCAAAGATTAATTCCAGAAATCTAAATCTGATGTCTGTACCGGGCTTTACATACCAGTGACCCTAGTTTTCAATATTCTGTGTGCATCGCTACCTCCCTCCCCAAAAACTGATTTTGCACAGGATAGGGGTTGATCCCTATCTATTGGGGACACAGATTATAATATTATTAATATACAATATTGTACATGACACAGATACTGGTCTTTCCATTTACAAGTGAACTTTTTTCCTTTTCATTTTCTGTCATGGTGACCCTACAGGTAGTAGGGAGAAATTTCCCCAAAAAGACAACATCAGAAAACAAATTGCCAATGATGTTTTACAGAATGTGTTAACAACAGACAGAAATATTAAACTTAATAAACTTACCCTTGCAATAACTGGATATAAAATGCAGCATAGAGTTAGAGAAGGTTGCCCACCCAGATTTAGCTCCCTTATCTACTATTTTATTCTACAAGTTTTTACTTGTGAATATAAAGATCTGTCACAATGTGTTTAACAGGTGTAGAATTTCCTGATGTCAAACACAGTAGTAGTGTTTTCACAGCCCCCTGGCAGTAAGGGGTTAAGTCAAGTTGACCTCTGGTTTTATATTCCCACTAGCTCTAGGTTTAGCATCCCCCTCCTCCTTGACATGGGATCATTTCCCAGGCATGCTGTGTTATTATAAGGTCTGGTACCTAAAGATAAATTTCCCATCTTCAGCTGAGTACTATGGAGGTCTCTGTCTGTTTATTACATAGCCAGAGGAGGTAAATGTTTTCAGAGTGCATTTTATCTAGGCAAGTGACATTGGAATCCCTGTTTGGTCTATTACCTTAGTTGCAGAGGCCCTCTGGCAGCGAAATTTAAATTCACAGGATTTATGAAACATTAGTCATTGTACATTTCTCTGGTAAATTTTTATACAGCAGTATTTTTTACTAAATAAAATGGAATATCTGCAAAGGAACGCTGCCCCAACATGGAACAGTTATGTTTTATGCAAGAATTAATAATGAGGCAAACTAAAATATGTAGAAATACCCAAGGCTAGAAAGAAAATTGGATATGTGGTATATGTTTAAGTTCTATTGTCATCTAGGGAGAAGAATAAATTATATCAGGTTCCAGAAGGACATACAGCCTAGGGATATCTAACCTAGTCAGTTTGGCAGATGAGAAATATCATACCCACCCAGCCATCCCAGCTTATCACAGACCTTTACCCAATCTATTGGCATATACAGAAATGCTTGGTCAGGCTGTAAAATTTATGGTTTCACTAGGCGGTTGCTCCTAGGCAGACATCCCTAGGATAGGCATGACCATGGAACACACACATAGTTGGGTTTGAAACCAACAGAATTTCTACAGAGCTGAGATGGGCAACAGTAAATATTAAGGTTCAGAATTGTACTGCGCAGACCAAAAGCAAACTAAGGTCAATCCAGGGGCCAACAACAGAACCAAATAGGAAGAATAGATGTCAAGCCAGTTGTCAGTAACAAAGACAACTAGGGCAAATTGAGGTTAAATTAAAGGTCAGCAATACAACCAGGTAAGAAGGAGAGGAAGGTCAATCCAAGGCGTCAGCAACAGAACCAGGTATAAAAGAGTAAGGTCAAGTCAACAACAAAACCAAGTAAAAACACAGTAAGGTCCAGATAGGGGTCAGGAAAGGAAATGGCCAATAATTACCCTCTATACACAAACTTCTCCTCTATAAATCTTTAAACTTCCTGTCTGTCACTGAAACTTGTCTTTCCTCCTCAGACTCTGCCTCTGCTGCTGTTCTTTCCTATAGAGGCCTGTACTTTATACATACCCCTAGACCTGGTAACAGAGTAGGGGGTGGTGTGGGTCTCATTCTCTCACCTAACTGTACATACAGAATCCTTCCTACTTGCTCTCTAATTTTCACTTTTTTTGAAGTTCATTCTGTCCATGTCTGTCTTTTCTGCCCCCTACCCCTCAGTGTTGCAGAGTTGTCTACCCTCCCCCCACCCCCATTCCCGGCCCAGTATCGCAATTTTTGGATAACTTTGCCTCTTGGCTCCCACACATTCTCCCACATGACCTGCCCACCCTCATCCTCAGTGACCTTAATGTTGCAGTGGATGAGCCCAACCATCCTTCCTCTACCAAACTGCTCTCCATTACCTCCTTCTTTGGACTCACACAGAACATAAAAATACACATGAACTCGCTGTCACCAAGCAAAATTATTTCTCCCCTGTTGTTTCCTCTCAAGCTTCCAACATACGCAGCCTCTTCTCAAAAATTTACTCCCTCCTAAACCCCACACCTGCTTCCCCCACAACTACCTTCTCTGCCCAAGACATTGCCACCTACTTTAGAGATAAAATTGACAAAATCAGACATGTCTCTGCTCACCGGGCCACTCCAACCATACCCACCCCTTTCCACCTTCCATAAATCATCACTGGCCTCCTTCAGCTTGTTACTGTGGATGAAGTCTCCTCTCTTCTTTCATCATCTCCATCTACTACCTGTCAACTTTACCCAATTCCCACTGATCTACTCCGTGCCCATTCCTCCACCGTGGCCCCTGCCCTAACCGAACTTTTCAACCTCTCCCTTTCTACTGATACTTACCCCTCCACTTTCAGACATGCCATTATTCTCCCTATCCTTAAGAAACCCTCAAATTTAAAGATCAAAAGAGCAGCAGTAGTGCTCATATGTATACTTTTGCATATACATTTAGAATTTGTCTTGTTTATTATATATGTATAATGCTGTCAATACATAGTGTACACGCAAAAGTATACATATGAGCACTACTGCTGCTTTTTTGATCTTTTAATTTGGATTTATGGAAATTTTTTGCGCCTTTGTTTGGTTGGAGCCATCCCACTCTTGATCCAGGGATCTGTGAGCCATAAGCCTTAGTAGCAATTGAAACGTATGTATTTCAAAGAACCTTTCATTTGATGTATTTTTCTAACAGAGTTTCATAAAAGAATATTGATATATATGCTTTTTCCTTTGTAGACGTCATTATCTTTTTTGCTCTATTACTTCAGAGGATGCAGACAGGTCTTTCGAAACATGTTGAGAAAGTGTTAGAGCTCTCTTGCTGACCCAATTTATCAAAAAGGGTTACTATGTGAAATAATTGAGCTTCTATGCTGAAATAAATTGAGAATTAATTTATAAAAGATATTTTGTATTCTGTAGCACCTAAAAAGTCCCCCTTGTCTGACAATTTCTATATCTATCCAGTGATTGTTATCAAAATAGCTAAGTAATCTGGGATGTGGTGTACTTACATAATACTTTTTTAACTTAGGTGACAAACTCCAGTATTCTGGGGTTATGAATGGAATCACTGGTGATCAGAACCAGGTTAAACAAAATAAAGCAGAGCCAAGGGACAGCAAAAAATGAGTTAGGGGGAAGTCAAGACAGTGAGTCAACAACAGAATCGGGTAGCTTAGCACCAGACATTGTTGGGTAAAATCCTGTCAGAAAGAACCCAAGGACATATCTACCTTATATAGCTTATTTTGATTTAAGGCTAGTTTTGGGTTAGCTGCCTAAAAATACTTAATCGGATTCAGCTAAACCACTGCAACCATATTCCCAAGACTCTGCATTACTTCTGGGAGGAATTGCTGCCTCTCCTCGCATGATTCTTTGTTATGCAATCTCTGTGGGTTTACAGAGGGCAGTGCTGGAACATGGCAGCACAACAACCACAATCTTTTAAGCAATTTTTTTTAATTTTATCATTCTGGTAAACAAGTTCCAAAAAACATGGTGCTACATAATGTATAATTTACATCATGCCTACAGTATGTGATAGTTAAGATTATCCTAACATAAATAAACCAGTTGTGCGAATCAGATAGAAGTTATATGATCACACTAGTTTTCATAGGAAACTCCAAAAAGGAAGGAAAGAAGCAGATTGAGATCATGCAGTTTCGGTTTAAGTTGACAGCCTAAAGGGACCCTGTCAACGATAGACAATGACTTACAAAACTGCGTCACTAGGCAGTAAAGACAATGGGCCTGATTTATCAATAAAATGCGCGTACGTACGCGCCGGTCAGCAAGTTTTATTCCTGCGAGTCGAGGCCCAAGGTTCCCCTGCCGGTTTCCTGAAAAAATTAGCAAACATCTTGAATACGCCAATTAGGGCGATTAATTTTCAGCTGCATGATTCAGGAGGAGATGTTAAACCTAATAATGAGGTGATAGCAATTGCTTAGCGCACACCTGCTCCCTGTTCTGTGCGCATCTTCACTCTTTTTAATAGGTCAGTTTAAATCTTTAATGCTTGTTATTTTTTTGTGTAAGTGCTACTTTTTAATGTTACATTCTACTCATTCACAAACTTGCTTCATTTATAGTTAAATTTGTTGCACTTGTTGTTTTGATACTTTTTCTTTTGGTTGCAACACTGCAAACTAATTTCTATCAAACTGGATATATATACTCAGTAGCACTTTTTAATATGTCATCACACAATAGTATGAGTGTAAAAAAATATGTGAACAAACATTTGTGACCTGATTAAAATTTTATTCTAGTTTGGCTTTAGAGAAAGCATATATTTTAGTAAAAGAATATAGGCAAACATGTAATACATGTATTAAGGAACATTTAGTGATTTCACTTGTGTGTGTATGTTAAAATACATACATATAAAAATACATATTCATTTTCGTTAGTACTATTTTAACTGTACTGGTTTATGGGGGGGGGGTTAATCAAGTAAGTTTGCTTGGATGGTATGCATTGATGTGATTTTTTTTGTAATCCTCATTATTGTCAGTTTCATCTGTTGCTGCAATGTTTTTGTGCCTGGTTTGTAATGCCAGTTTCTGTTGTTTAGCAATTCTTCAGCAATGTTTTGTCGTTTTTTCCACAAGTATTGAGTACAAATGTCTGCATGGTTTCCACTCCAAAGTACTACTTGACCCCCCTTGTTGCCTTTGTCACATATTGGTATTTGAATGTAATATGTACATAGTCCTTTTCTGAATAAAGTGTCATGGTTTTTATTTCTTTTTTTTTTCAAATAGTCTGACATTTGCAGTCATGTTGATTTTGCTGCTCCTATTTTCATGTGTGGTAGTGTTATAGGTTTTTTGTCATTGTGCTGTGCTGCCTGATCTTGGCACTATTGTATACAAACACACTTCTACTTGCTGTCCAAACAGGTTGTCAATTAGTTGTGCAGCTGAGTTGCATACTCATTCTAACACACCTGATGGTGATGGAAGGAGGTCCAGGTTGCCAAGCATCAAACCACATTGATTGCCAAGCTCACAAGCAGGGTCTCGCACTCTTAGAAATCAACAGATGTGTTGTTGCTTATCTTAATGCTCGTTAAATACTAGAGTGTATGCATTATTTAGATGTTTACACAAAACTAATAGTACTAGTATATCAAACTTCCAGGGACAAAATCCACTTTGTGCCAAACATTTTCTTGCTTTTCCATTACTTCAGGGTGTTGCTGCAGGTTTGAATACCATTTTAGACCTTTGCCCATCATATATTTTGACTTACTCACCTTCGCTTGGTAGTGGAAGCACATAAAGGTGGATTCCTCCTTTAACCAAAAGCAATATCATCCATGAATGTTGTTGTAGCCAAGACATCAGAAATCATAAGAACAAATAAGCAATCTATTCAAGTTGAAGCATGTGAAGCAATATGGTCCAAAAAGCCCTCTTTGCCTATTTCTTCCTATAATTTCTCTTTTCTATGTATATGTACACACATAAATGCATACATACATGTTTTGCTTCATGTGCACTCATGTCTGTACATACATGCATGAGCGCACATGAAGCAAAACAAGCAATATACACAAAAAAATAAAAACTTACCTGAATTAGGACTGCAGCGCATTTTTCAACTGATAAAACACAGTTCACATGCACATAGCGGGTCCGCCTTGGTGCACAACTATGCACTACATACTCCTGAAGTTTGGCGCACAACTGAGTTTTACCAAGACATTTGTGGTGTTTTTAGCCTTTCAAACAATTCAGAGAAAGTAACAGCTTAAAAACAATAACAGTTGACTTTTTAAGATTGGAAAGGAGATCACAATTAAATAAAAAAATCAAATGAAATTGAGGGGGATTTAATGTTAAAGTATTTTCTATATATACATATATATATATATATATATATATATATATATATATAAATAAATATATATAAGCATACAAGAACGTGTGTGTGCTTGTGACTTTTGTGGGAAAATCTAGTTCAATGGCAAAGCCGAGGTTTAGCCTGCGGAAAGTCCCAATATTTACCCCCAGGCGGCTCCTCTGATCAGGCATCGTAAGCAATTAGACAGGCGTAGAGGAGCTGAACTCGGTTTACTCTTGCCTGACAGGAAAGAAATAAGTCATTTTAAGATATGCTTATTTCTTAGCTCATATAAAAGGTTTAAACATTTGAACAGCACAAACATTTTTTTTTAGGACTAAGTGAAAGATGTGTGCCATTAGAAAGAATGTTACTTTAGGGGAACAGTGAGTTTAATGCAAGCTCGCCAGTGTGAAACTGCCGCGGCTGTGCATATCCATACAAACCGTACAATGTCATGATGACACTTTAGCAAACTAAAGGAACCCTAAAGAAGTTCCTATATTGAAAGCTGGATATGGAGACAAATTTTAAAGAGAAATTCACCAATATTGCCTAGTTTTTTAAGCCTCCTAGGGTACACTGGAGAAGGATTTTATTAATTTGAGGCTAAAGTTTCTTCATACAATATTGTCCAGCTTCGCTTGGTCCCCCGAAAACTTTTATCTCTATGTTTCTGCATAAGTGAACCAGTCTTTGGTAAGTTCTGTAAGATAAACCACTTGGCCATGTTTTATATCTTTCGGGGACTGTACTGGTTAGATGTCCTAAATTTTTTAGGTCTGCTATTGCTCTTGCTGTTTTTTGTTTTTTTTTGTTTTAGGTATTTTACATCTTGGATAATATACAAAACAAAATCTGGATCACCCAGATCCCCCAGGTGGACAGAAATTAGTAATTATGGCAGATCTAACATATAATAAAATTAAAGGCCCTAGATTTTACTAATAACTAAATACATACAAAATTCGAGTGGATTGTTTGTGTAATGTAACCTGAAAACCAGTTATGGGCAAGGTTGCTGATAAAAGCTTGTGGGAGGTTTCATGCTAGACTTGTTACAATGAAACTCAAACACTACCCAAACCTGTGGCTGGAGAATGATCAGATGATAATTAAAGTGGATGCATTTATGCCTCAATAGACCTTCCTGCAAATTTTAGAGAAAGAAGCTAATAGACAAGGCTGATATATATTTATTATTCACTATTCATTATTTATGAAAATGTTTTTTGTTTTTTTTTTACAGTGGGTCTCTGCATGAGTTTTTATGCGCTGATTTGTAGAAAATAAATTTACTATATCCAGATGAAAGTGTTTGAGTAAACTTTCATGGGCAATATCTGCTGTCCAATTCCATCCCATCAGACTCTCTCTAATTTCTGCAAAATAGAAAAATGATAGGGAAATCTGACTGGATTGTACAAGACAACAGTGTATGTTCCTCCTACATCTTTGTCAGCCATGTTTTTTAGCGTTCTCTATAACGCTTCTTGCAAAGCTTTAAAAATTAAGACGCGGGTAAACGCATTCATTGATTTCAATTGGGGCATTTTCCCATGTTTTTCTGTATTTTTCTGTGTTTAAAACGTAAGCAGCTTGTAAAAATAAGTGCTTGAAATGTAAGCAGCATAGATGTTTTCCAGCAATTTAAAGGCAAGCTTTAAAACGCTAATAAAAGTGAATGTAAACGTGGTAGGAACGTTTACATGTGTTTTTAAAACCGTCTGTCTAGACCCAGCCTAAATGTAATTCCAGAAAATCTATGATGTTTTTCATCAGGTAGGTTGAAACAAAAGTAAAAAAAAAAAAAGAAAGACTTAGAAATAGCTCATTAAAAGAGAAAAGGACGTGTTTTCCTTTAGGTTAGGCAGGATGACCTGTAACCTGTATGAACTGTATATGTGTTTATATACTTACTGCTGAAAGTCTCCCAGGGAGATCAACTTAAGCCTCAAAAAGCAGGTTGTTGTGATGCAGTGAATATTACCACATTGCTCTTAGGGTGCAGTGGAATTCCTGTCCTGTCACTCACTGCAATGTCATCATGCAACACTAAATTTTTTAAAAATTACTCCATTTGGCTAGAAGGTGGTGCTACTCCTAAAACCCATATACATACATGGAGCTGCTCCCCTAAATGGCGTATATAAACTATAAAGAAAAACACATAGCTAGAGTTTTGTGCGGTAAAAGAATAATATATTGTAAGGAACAATCATCCAAAATTACAGGCTTTCAGTGAGATATACTACATAGTGCTTTGCTTGGTCTCTCTAATTAATATTCATGGGAAGATTGATTAGCTAGACAGTGATATCCCTAATTCAATAATAGCATTAACGTCTCATATTCTGACGCGGTTCGCCTGTCTGGCGGAGAACGTTTTTCAGAAGCTGTACATCAAAATGGTATATACAAATTAGGGTTTAACCACCTAGCCGGTATGCCCGTAGGAAGGTCGGGCAAAAAAAAATGGCTAGGATGGTTAACCCCGTAATTTTGTCACATCCTTACCTCCATGGTCCCGCTGTG
>NC_092871.1:55656068-55826926 GCF_032062135.1 Pyxicephalus adspersus | reverse complement strand
AATTGACCTTAGACTATAATAATCACATATGACTATGGTAGGGACATTAGATTGTGAGCTCCTTTGAGGGACAGTTAGTGACACGACTATGGACTATGTACAGCGCTGCGTAATATGATGGCGCTATATAAATACTGTATTATAATAATAATAATAATAATACCAATAATAAATTATTCTTATGCATATTAACAGAGAAAAACTGTTTATGGAAACATTACATGTATTCAGTCAATAGTCTATTCCACTGTCACAAGTGTGTTGTTCTTAGTGTTACATGATCAAAATACAAATAGTCATGCGTATATTGGGAAATTGAAATATATTCATGCTTGTATATATGGTATAGTACTGATCAGTTTACTTACTTGTAATGAGTTGAAAACATCATGTGAGGAACGCCACAAAGGTAAGTATGTATATGAGTTCACAACATAGTCTCCAAAGTAAGAAAAGTTAAGGTTTATTGTGGTTTGATTTTTCAAAGAGTTAGTTATACCTATTAGCATTATTAACCTGTAGTAATAAGGGTGAAGAGGATTGATGCAGGGGTAGTTAATTAAAATCAATGCCATAAGGGCATTAATACCAAGTCAAAAGAGGAATCATGGATCTTTCAGCCATGAAGGCTTAAGTGCAAGGTTATTTTTGTTGGTTATTGTCTTTTCTGTCCCCCGTTTGATTAACAGCTTTTAGCTGTAGATCATTGAGCTGCCCACCAATTACATATGGGGGGATCAATAGGGCTTGGCACTGGTAAGGGTGGAAGTGAGTACAATCACCACACTGCACATGCGTTAGTTGTCCGCACATGCGCTGTTTCACCCCATTGACGCCAATCACTTAGCCAATTAAGGGCGAGAATTCCTCATTCCCAGCCTCTGATACACAACTCAGCAGCACCTGAGCAGTATATGCCTTTTGGATACATTATGTTCACAACAATAACCTTGCATCTAAGCCAGGTCGGTATACGAGACTTTAATGTTATTATTGAATTAGGGATATCACTGTCTAGCTAATCCGTCAATCTTCCCTTGCATATCAATGGGAGAGACCAAGCAAAGCACTATGTAATATACCTCACTGAAAGCTTGTAATTTTATATGATTGTTCTTCACATTATTTTATTTTTTTGTCACACAAAACCCTAGCTATCCTTTGTTTTTCTCATAAAAAATTACTCCAAGTAAATATTATCTCCAAGTGCAGACTTATAGTAGTGGCCTGATAGTTGTCTACTGCATTCCTGGAGCCCCCTATGCCTATCTTTTAGTTAGATGAAACATTATGGTTACAAAAATGCCCTAACTGCACCACACATGAATCTGTAGTAGGATAATAAACCCAAATATTGTGTGATATGCAGGAGGAGTCTTGGCCCTGGCTTTTGGAAAAGCCAAAATTAGTATATTGTTGTAAACAGTGAAGCCATTGCTACCAATTGGCTTCTGATTATGACAGCATAACTTCAGGGGAAGCTGTATTATAAATAGTGCCTATTGATGTCTACACTGAATATAGATTATTTTTAAGCATTAGCAGATTAGTATTCTAATTTTTCTGTATTTTGTGGATGATAAAGGTTTTAAACACCTCACCATTTCCTACATTTCTAGAGTACTCTACTGATGGGATCTCTGTTCCCGATTCTGCTTACCTGCTGCACTCATATTATGCGCTCTCACTCTCCCTGCTTGGCTATATGTTTTATATTATGGAGAATGTTTCAAGGGCGATTGGAACACTCAAAACTCCAAGGTGGACTGGAACAGACTCAGGAATGATAGTAGATTGATCCCAGTGTTAATGTATCCAAACCATACAAAACTACAGAGTTGCACTTATCAAAAAAAATTACTGTAAGTGACTTTTTTCTGAAGGAACATTTGACCACAGTTGCAGTGTTTAATGGATAATATAGGCAGCTTCCTAAATAATTTTGCTTGAGATAGCTTTATGTGGGTTTAGCCTCCCTATAGGCCATAATTTAGTTGTTGGCTGTGCATGGTGAAATGATCGTCCCCCTTGGCTTCTTAGATTTCTTAAGGACCTGGGGGGGAGATTTTTTCCACCATAATTTAAAACTTTGTACTAATTCTTCCTTAGGTCCTGGCTGTTCCTCTGACCTTTCGGTGTTCCTGTGCAAATATATGAAAATTGTTAAAAATCCAGCCGAAAGCATAGGATCCCCTAGTAGTAGCTACATCAGGTTTACAGACCTGAAAACATAAGGGCAGAGAGCTGTCTAACAGTTTCTAGCATTTCTAAAACACTAAAATGTCAGCTTAGAATGGACTGACCATTTTAGGTGTTGCATATACTTGTAAGTATTTAAAATGTTTATTGGTATTGAGCACCTGTCATTGTATTACACTAAAGCCAGATGGTTGTTGTCATGATTTTAGTTTAATGGACGCATTCTATATAGCTGTTGTAAAATAAAACTGTCACCCTATACCAGCATGACTTGGTGAATAGTCTTGTTGCATTGTCCACTGGTAGCGCTAGTGGAATTTGGTCTTTCCTCATTTCCCAGAAAAAAATGGTTAGTTAAGGACTAACCATTTAATTTTCCATTTTTCCATTAATTTTCCAGGCCCCTCTGGCCTTGGTCAGAGTCCATAGGCTCTGGTGGGAGGGAGGCTGGAGGTTAATTTGACTGGTGAGAACAGGCACCTACGCAACATCTCCAAAATCCGCCCCTACCTGTCCCCTGAGACCACCAAACTCCTTGTACATGCTCTTATCATTTCTCGTCTGGACTACTGTAACATCCTTCTCGCTGGTATTCCACTAACCCAACTCTCCCCTCTACAATCTATTATGAAAGCTGCAGCCAGACTCATCCATCCTTCGCTCCGCTCCTCTTCCGCTACATCTCTTTGTAGTTCTCTCCATTGGCTTCCATTTCACCTTAGAATCAAATTTAAGCGCCTGTGCTTTGCCTTCAAATCCCTACACAGTTATTGTCCCACTTACATCTCTGACATGGTAAAAAAGTACTCCCCCAGCCGCTCTCTCCGCTCCTCCAATGACCTACTAATGACTTCTTCACTCATAACCTCATCACACGCACGAATACAAGACTTTTCTAGAGCTGCTCCAACTCTCTGGAATGGTCTTCCTCGTCCTATTCGGCTTGCTCCTACTTTCTGCTCATTTAAAAGAGCACTCAAAACCTATTTTTTCAAACTTGCCTACCCGGCTTCTTCTGTCATTTGAAACCATCACTACTTCCCACACTACATATCTCCCATCCTATTGTGTGTGAAATTCCCCCACCTACTAGATTGTAAGCTCTTCGGGGCAGGGTCCTCTCCTCCTGTATCACTGTCTGTATTAGTCTGTCATTTGCAATCCCTATTTAATGTACAGCGCTGCGTAATATGTTGGCGCTATATAAATCCTGTTTAATAATAATAATAACAGGCAAGCCATAGGGTTCCCTTGTACCACTTCTCTTGCTATTTGGTGACCACGCAGCATCCTGTTTGCAGTGATAATGCAGTGAAAGGCTTTATTCACACACAGCAGAAGGGAAGCCAGGGAAGGGGGGGGGGGGGGGTGTAATGGCATGACAAACACATAGAAAAGAGGAGAGAGGTGTGTGTCACATTGCCTGGGACTTTGGTTTTTCTCTGGAGCGTATACCTTTATTATCTGGATCTTGGAGCTAGCAATCTGGACATTCAGGATCATCCAATAAGGCAAAAGATGATGTGAAAAGTTTAGAGGGGCGGTCGCCAACCTTTCAGACCACATGAACCACTAAATTCATTATTTTAATTTTTATTATGAATTTTTTTAAAAAGAAAAATACATTTGTAAAATAATGATGTGCCTAATGTGCCTGACGAGGACTGTGGATTCATTAATCAGCTCACGGTTAAGTGAAGTATTACTATTGTAACTATTACACTGGTCACAAACATTTGCTTGCCAAACAGATTAACCACCTGACCGATAAGCCCGACCTTGGTACGAGCTAAAAAAAGTTACTATTTTCGATAACCCCGAACTTTTCTCTCAAACATTTTTTTTATTCATGATATCTACTAGAACCCTTGTTCGGACATATTTCTGTAAGTTACAGGTCTACAATTTAAAAAAAAAATTCATGAAAACCTGTAACGCTTTTGGAACAGAAATCTAGACCTCAGTGTAACGCTCAGGTGGTTAAAGTCATTTTAGGTTATGTTTGATGCCCAGATTCCAAATATGGTATTGGTTTTGCTAGATTGGCTCCAGTTTTTGAAACAATGTCCTCAATAATAACCTTATAGAAAACTAATGAAACATAAAAATTAAGCAAAATTAAACTAGATATGCCTACAAATACAAAATTTTAAAAACTTACTGTCAATATATTCTATACTCAGTATATTTTTACAGAACTAATTACAAAGAAGTAATTGAAAAACTCAGTTTGTATGATTCCCTTTTATGCTGATGATTAGGACAGTCACTTGAAGGCTCCAGCAGTAGTCTGCCATCATGTGTCTATGCCATCTGCCCTGATACCTTTGTTCCATCCCTTTATATCTTGATGGAACCTCTCCCCTTGTTCCTCACTGAAATCGCCAAGGTTTTCTGGAAATTTTTGCAAATGGCTATGGAGATAGTGTACCTTTATGCTTATAGTAGCACCCAAATTTTTAAAGTTTAAGAGCAAGTTTTGTAGCAGTTCTTCATATTTTGTGCTTTATGGTTACCCAAGAAGTTCTTGACAACCATGGCATAGCTGTGTCAGGCAGAAGCTTCAGTATCAGTCATGTAACTTGTGAAATTTGAATCATTTATCAGGTTCTGAATCTGGGGTCCATCAAAGATTCCTGCTTTTAATTTTTCAATACTCAATCCAGGGAAGAATCTACAAATGTATTTGGAGCAATCACCATCCTTGTTCAGAGCTCTAACAAATTGCTTCATTAATCCCAACTTTATGTGTAGT
Organism: Pyxicephalus adspersus; assembly: GCF_032062135.1. Lineage (NCBI taxonomy): Eukaryota > Metazoa > Chordata > Amphibia > Anura > Pyxicephalidae > Pyxicephalus > Pyxicephalus adspersus. Next base: position 55,821,972 of record NC_092871.1, on the reverse strand, counting down.
GGAGGGTGAATGATTTTTTTCCTTGTCATCCATTAGCCTATTCTTGCTGTTCGCTGCACCTTTTTCATGTTTTCCCTTGGAGGCTATGTCACTTTCTTCCAGTGATCCTGCTTTGCCCTACTATCCCAAAAGCAGATGAAACATGGGTACATTGTGTAGGAAGTTCACCATTTTTAAATCAACACATATGGACCATTGGTGTTCATGATAGCAAAGCTTTTGTGGGACCATTTTGATGTTTTGATATTATTTTTTAGGTTTTGTTGAGTTACCAATTGCATTTGATGCATAGCAGTTGCCATTATGCAGTAAAACAGAAACAGTTCAAACTTCAAGTGGAATTGTCTATGAAAAGTCTTCTGCTAGGTATTCTGGTACTCCCATATGGGCAATAGTCCAGGGATGTTACAACAGTACACAAAGTCTCCATCTTCAATGAAATGGGGTAGGAATGCCTATAAACCAGTATTTTAATTTCAGTTCAGATGCATTCACTTCCACTGCTAAGTCCTGGATTACACTCCAAACCCTGTATATCCTACATGTCGGATACAGGAATATTAGGGAGTTTACTGAAAACTGGTATATCATCAGCACCATGTGGCACAGGTCATCTTGCTGATACCAAATCAGGGTACTCCCACTTGTTTTTCTTGTAACGATTGAAACCTTTTACATTCACAGCACAAAAATAACAATCATTATTATGATTTGTGGGCTCTTGCCATACTATAGGTCCACCAAATTTCAAACCTTTCAGTTTTTCATTTTTCCACTGCTGTAGACACTCTACACAAGTTTTGCATGCCATATGGGGAGCCCAATACTTATCTTGGTCCCCCAGTTTAACACGAAAATATGCAAGATAGGCTTGTTTCACAAATTCTGTAATGTTCCTTCTCTGTTTTTCCTGGGAATATTCACCACAAATGTAGAAAAATACAGTAGGGCCATTTAAACAACTTCTTCTTGAAGAACTCATATTTCTGTAAAAAAAGAAAATGTATGAATAAAAAGAAGGCAAATGAAAATTTCATGAATATAATGCTACTTTTATTTTAAAAAGTGCAAAACATCGGTGTAAATAAAGATTGATAATAATATGCTGTGTAATCCTTTGTTGTTGGAAAAATTGTCTATTCCGATTCCTGTATCACAAGAACTAGAGCCAATTCAATGAAACTGATGTCATTTCTGCCGACCTGAAATACACTAAATATATTGAAAAATCCTTGACAAGTGAGCTGTTGTATTATTAGCTGTTGCTAGTTGTATTATCCTTGGTATCACTAAAGAAATCCAAAATATTTGTTTGCTTTTTCTCACTCATTATGGGTTTATTTATTTCAAATCTAAGACCAAACAAGAAATGAAAGACATCAATGTCAAACTTTTTGATGCCATTAAATATAACAGTTAAAGAAAATACACAGTTAAGGTCATGCTTACTTAAAAGAGCATCTGAGAAATAAACAAATAAAATAAAACAATTGGATGAGAATCAGTTTTCGCGGAGCGGGGTGACTGTTGTAATGATGGATACAATATTGAAGCGTACGGCTCGGCAACAGTTGGCTCATACAACTTATGACTACACTGATGTCACGCTGCGCCTCCCTTGTTTTTCCGTCTCTAGTATAGTTCGTGAATTTAGTGCAATATAAAGGCAAAAATTGTCATTCAGAATATAAAATTTTATTAGAATAATATTTTTGTTTTATTATTAATAAAAACATAAAAATTGCAACTAATGTCCAAATATTTCTATGAACCACCAAAATTTCCTCACGGACCACAAGTTGGCGGCCGCTGATTTAAGCTGCGTACACACTTGCAATTTTTGTCGTTGGAAAGGATATTTCACGATCCTTTCCAACGACAAGGGACTGCACGATGCATGAACGGTGCTGTACATACACCCTGCTGCGCACTCTCCCCCTTCCCTTTCATTACGATCGGTCGTCGTCCATCGTCCATGGATCCGGCAGGACGGTCGTTCGGACGATGGACGACACCGACTGTACACACAGCAGATTTTCGCCCGATATTTGGCTGATGCCAATTATCGGACGATAAAAATCTGCCGTGTGTACGTAGCTTTAGAGCATCACTAAACCTGAATCTGTGGTGCATAGTTTTTTGTGGTGTTTTAGATAAAATCAGGTTTTTATTGCAGTGATTGTGCCTAACACAAAACAAATTAGCTTTTTATTTGTAAAACAAGCATTCAGACAGATAAAGGTTAACAACAGATTTAAAACTTTTTTGAACCTTTGAAAGCAGGTTGTTGTGGTCAGTTTCATCATTTAAATATGCACATGCAACCTGGTTGTTAGTGGAGGCATAATCTAAGGTATGAATTAGCATTGTAGAGACCCTTGTCACCTTGCCTGTTCAGGGAAGAGTGACTGGATCTGTGTAAATCCAATCCCAGACATTTATTACCGGTACTTACCAATCCAGCGCTCTTCACTGCTTATTCCTTTATTACAACTGCTGCAAAAATATATTTTACCATCTGATGTTGAAGTTTAGAAAATATTTGAATGCAGTAATTGGCCAGTAGACTCAAGTTCTGCAACCTCAGAGGAGGCCACATGTTTCCTTCTCATCAGGAAGCTTCTTCAATTTTACAGTGGCAGCCATAAAAAAAAAAGTCTGGGGATAGATTGGGAGATGGGGATGAGATAAGATGACAGGGTAGTTGGGGTACGGGCTAGACAAAGACCATGTCACCTGATGGTGTGATTGGGATTTTACAAAGCTAAACACGAATGTCTGAATATGTGTGACTGTAGAAAAATATTGTAAGTGCCTTTGGTTTTGGACAAATGTGAATATTTTAGTGTTCTGCTAGAGCACTGCTAATAAAATGTCAACACTTAGATAAAAAAAAAAAAAAAATCAAGCAGTTGAGTATTTTCTAGCCTAAGAGCTGACACTCAAGTTAGCCTGCAGGCCATGCTTCTCCTGAGCTTTGTGGAGTGGCTATGTCAGAGGATCATAGTTTCAAGTTGGTATTCTGCAGCCAAGTCATGTCAGGATTCCCCTGTAGTGCCACCAGGAGGCAAGTCTTCTTTCTTTTGTGGTTTGTGGTAAATTTGGGTGTTCTTTTTTATTTTTATTCTTGAAGTTGTTAACAAGAGATAAGGCCTCCTCCTCCGCGTGGGAATATGTGCTCCTAGCTTGTTGTAGGAGAGGAAAGATCGTTGTGAGTCAGGGCTGCTTCATTGTGTGATGGGACACCTAAACAGCCAGTTGCAGAGACACTCATTCTTTTGGGCCCCTTCATTCCTCACATTCCCCGCACCCTGCTCCTGGTACTTGTTGAAGTGCAAGCTTTTTGGCTCACACGTGGCTTGAATTCACTTTATTTCTAAATTGTTATGACCCCATTTTCAGTTTTTGCAGTGGATTACTTAAAGCTTATAAAGAACCCTAATAACAGAATGAAATGGCTGCAGGATTTATTATAGAATGTCTATCAAAGGGGTCTCTTTATAAAGCAGTGGATCTGACATTCACTGATTCTCTGGTGGAGAAACAAGTACTACTATTGAAACACATGGACCTGGAGGGTTCTGTATTAGATTATGTTTCAGTGAATATCATATTCTCAAGGATATTCACAAGGATTTATTAAAATTGACCCTAAACAACATAGAGAGGAAATGAAATACATTATGCTTATATTTACAGGAAACCAAAAAAAAAAATGTGTGTATATTAATATATATTATATAATATATGTCTCAATATAAATCAGTGAACGTGGCATCAAGTATGGTGTGTGGGGGTGTTAAAGCTTTGGCTGTCTTTTATCACAAACCAAACCTAATTGGCCAGGAGGTCACTTTAATAAAAGGTATACCGAATATTGGGCATCTGTGAAATGAGAACACATGCGTTAGAGGAATTAACCTATAGAAAGGTGGCCTGGAAACAATAATGCAAGCTACCACTGCATACCTACTTCTGATGCTAGATGCCTGGCTGTCATGGCAGTGATGTGCAGATTTACCCTGTGTCCCATGTTAGCCTCTCTATAGTTTTCAAAGCTTCTTTAATGCTGCTTTACTGTACATTCATAAGCACGTGAAGTGAAGAGCAGAGGACGGATGTGACTGCCTTCCTTGCTGTTAGTTAACCTTTCTAATAGCCCCCCCAACTGTGCTGCATACAGACTTAGCTGGGTAATAACACACCACATTCTACTACCTGCCCACCCCCCCTCCCATTCATAGTCCCCCAATCTGCTTACTCGGACAAAACATTAATTCTTGGACCATGATGCTAATCATTTTGTTTTATTTATACTCTGGAAAGATAAAGTTATCTCTGCAAGGTACATATAGTGCATATAGTGTGGAGGGGTTAAAACCTTGGTTTGTAACCAGGTTTGAAATGCATGTGTACCTGTTAAATAAATATATATATAGTGATGAGAAAGTACACCTTCTTTCAATTCTAAGGGTTTGTTTATCAGGAAATTATTAAAAAAAGAAACTGATTCTTAAAAGATCTCAAGATTAGGTAAATACAACTTCAGACAAATAGCAGTGCATGACTTGACACATCATGGTATTATTTATTTAACTAAGACAAAGTCAAAATGGAGAAGCAGTGTGTAAAATTTTCGGCACACCCTTACCACTTACGTAGAAGTTAAATGGGTAAGTAGCACCTAGATGCTACTAATCAAGTGCACATGATTTATTGATCATCAGCGTGACCCCCTCTCTAAAAGCAGAAGCTTTGGTAGTTTGCTGGTCTGGAGACTTCAGGTGTGTGCTAACACAATGCCAAGGGGGAAAGCCATCATCAAGGATTTTCAAGAAGCAATTGTTGCTGCCTATCATTCTTTGAAGGGTTATAGGTCATTTGCAAACTATCCAAAGTGTGTTTATCCAAATGTAGATAATAATAATAATAATAATAGAAGGCAGTTGCCAACCTTCCCAGGAGTGGTCATCTCAGCAAATTCACTCCAAGGTCAGATTATGCAAAAAAAAAAAACTCCAAGAGCTCCATCTCAACAGGCCTCATATTAAGCCCCTGATTCATCAATGAAATGCGCTTACGCTCCGGACGGCGAAGTCTATTACTGCGAGTCGGGCCCGAGTTCAAGTGAACTCACCTGCCGGTTTCCTGCAAAGATCGCAAATACGCCAATTAAGGCGATTAATTTTCAGCTGCGCAATTCAGGAGATGTTAACCTCAATGATGAGGTGATAGTAATTGATTAGCGCACACCTACACGCTGTTCTGTGTTCTCCAGTCCATTTTACAGGTCAGTTTGAATCTTTAATGCTTGATTATTTTTTTTTGTGTTACTTTTTTATGTACATTCTACTTCATCACAAACTTGCTTCATTTATAGTTACATTTGTTGCACTTCTTGTTACTTTTTCTTTTGGTTGCAACGCTGCAAACTCATTTCTATCAAGCTGAATATATACTAAGTGGCACTTTTTAAATATGTCATCACACAATAGTATGAGTGTAAAAAAATATTTGAACAAACACTTGTGACCTCATAAAAATTTTGTTCCTGTTTGACAGAGAAATCAAATATTTTAGTAAAGGATTATAGGCAAACATGTTATAATACATGTATTAAGGAACATTTAGTGATTTAACTTGTGCATACACTTATGCAATACATATGCATTTTAATTAGTACTATTTTAACTGTACTGGTTTGTGTGTGTGTGTTTGGGGGGAGGGGGTAAATAAGTTTGCTTGGGTGGTATGCATTGATGTGATTTTTTGTAATCCTCATTATTGTTAGTTTCATCTGTTGTTGCAATGTTTTTGTGCCTGGTCTGTAATGCCAGTTTTTGTAGTCTAGCAATTCTTCAGCAATGTGTTGTCATTTTTTCCACAAGTATTCAGTACAAATGTCTGCATGGTTTCCACACCAAACTCCTACTTGACCCCCTCGTTGCCTTTGTCACATATTGGTATTTGAATGTATTATGTACATATTCCTTTTCTAAATAAATTGTCATAATTTTCTTTCTTTTTTTTTTTTGTTTGTTTTTATAGTCTGACATTTGCACTCATGTTGATTTGCCCCCACACAACTCCTGTGTTCATTTGTAGTTGTGTTATAGGTTTGTTGTCATTGTGCTGTGCTGCCTCATCTTAGCACTATAGTATACAAACACACTTCCACTTGCTGTCCAAACTGGTTGTGAATTAGTTGTCCAGCTGAGTTGCATACTCATTGTAACACACCTGATGGTGATGGAAGGAGGTCCAGGTTGCCAAGCACAACATCAAACCACATTGATTGCCAAGCTCACAAGCAGGGTCAGGCACTCTTAGAAATGAACGGATGTTGTGTTGTTGCTTAACCTAATGCTCATAAATACTGGAGTGTATGCATTATTTAGGTGTTTACACAAAACAAATAGTACTAGTATATCAAACTTCGAGGGCCAAATCCACTTTGTGCCAAACATTTTCTTGCTTTTCCATCCCTTCAGGGTGTTTTTGCAGATTTGAATGGCATTTTAGACGTTGGCCCACTATATATAATTGACTTACTTACCTCAGCTTGGTAGTGGAAGCACATAAAGGTGGATTCCTTCTTTTAACCAAAAGCGATATCCTCCATGAATGTTGCTTGTAGCCAATCCCATGATATCCGAATCATAGGAAGAAATAGGCAATCTTTGCAAAGTGAAGCAATATGGTCCAAAAAGCCCTCTTTGCCTATTTATTTTTCTAATTTCTCTTTTCTATGTATATGTACACACATCTAAATGCATACATACAGGTTTGGCTTTATGTGCACTCATGTCTATACATACATGAGTGAATATGAAGCAAAACATGCAAAATACACAAACTTACCCTAATGAGGACTGTGCAAAAGTGCACAGTGCAAAAGTGCATTTTTCAACTGATAAAACAGTTCAGGCACACGTAGCGGTTCCGTTGTGGCGCACAACTATGAGCTACACTCTCCTGAAGTTTGGCGCACAACTATGCGCATCAAACAACTGAGACAACTGTGCGCATCAAACAAATAGAACAATTGTGCTGTTTTTAGCTTTACAAATAATTCAGAGAAAGGAACAGCTTAAAAACAATCACAATTGTCTTTTTAAACTGTGTGTCCTGGGAGATTGGAAAGGAGATCACATAACAAACCCCCAAAAAACAAACAACAACATTTTAGAAACAACCTTATTCAAAAGAAACATTTGCTAAAAGGTCACAGTAAAATATAAAAACACATCGAAACCAAAAAAAAAAAAACATCAACAAAATGGCCCCACAAATATTGCATTCAAAAAATTAGGATTAGGATAAAAAAAATTAGGATATTAGGATAACACACAAAACAACAGCCCCTCCAAGAAAAGAAAGACAAAAGGAAAAAGCAAGTTAAACCACACCCTTATATATGCTCAAATTTAGGCGCACAGGTGATGCGCAATTAGCACTTGCGCAGTCTGTCAAAATAGGCTTTGTTTTTTTTTTTTTTTTGTGATTGGACATTTCATTATCATTGATTGATATGATCCTTTAGATTTGTACACCAGTAAACAGATATTCTAATAATTAATAAAATAAAGTTGGGGAGGATTTAATGTTAAAAGTATTTTCTATATGCATATATATATAAAATAATAATAACTATAGTAATTACAATTATATAGATAGATAGATAGATAGATAGATACATATAGGAAAATCTATTCCGATGGCAAAGCCAAGGCTTCGCCCACGGAAAGTCGCAAGACTTACCCCGAGGCGGCTCCTCCGATCAGGCATCGTAAGCCTTTAGATAGGCGCCTATGTAGAGGAGCTGAACTCGGTTAACTCTTTCCCAACAGGAAAGAAATAAGTGATTTTAAAATATGCTTTTTTCTTAGCGCATATAGATGTTTTAAACATTTGAACAGCACAAACATTTTTTGTAGGGCTAGGGGTAATATGGGTGCCATTAGAAAGAATGCTTTTTTAGGGGAACAGTGACTTTTAATGCAAGCTCGCCAGTGTAAAACTGCCAGGGATGCGTGGCTCCAGCAGCGAGCTCATTCAATTGCTGAATTGCGCGACGGCTTCCGATTTCGGATCGCAAATACGAATGTGCGAGCGAGATTGCGATTTTGCTTAGTGGATCAGGGCCTAAATGTTAAAGTTCATGGAAGTACAATTAGATAAAGACTGAACAAGTATGGTTTGTTTGGAAAGGTTGCCAACAGAAAATCTCTTCTCTCTAAAATTATTATAGCAACACAGTTAAGGTTTGTAAAGTTGCATCGGAACAAGACCATTTGGATGGAACAGACCAAAGTAAAAATATTTTTCACAGCCCCGCATTTAGTGACAACCAAACATTGCATATCGACACAAATACCTCAAACCCATTATCAACCACATTGGTGACAATTTGACCTTGTCTTTTATCACAGGACTTTGGCACCTTACAGTCAAATGTGAGGATATCTGTGGGACAGCTAACACTTGGCCAAACTGGGTCATGCATCAGCAGAGTGATGCCAAGTACACCACCCAATTCACAACAGAGTGGCTGAAAAAAGGAGTGATTAAGGTGTTGCGATGGTCAAGTCCAAGTCTAAGCGCCAACCTGATAAATATATTATAGCGGGACCTTGAGAGACCTGTGCATAATTGAATACATGACAAAAGTTCCTATGCTTCCCAACACTGGACAAAATCCTTAAGTGGAACTAATCTCCATATTATATAATTGCAAGTAGGCAGAGTTTTTATTGCAGGAGGGACAGGTGAAGTCTCTTCTGCAATAAAACAGACTTAGCTGCCTGTTTACGATCTTCTTTTCTAAATGCAGTGAGCTGTGCATGTGCAGAGGTTGCCTTAAAAAATACTTTAGACTAGTTTGTTTTAGGAATATACATGGTGTATCTAAATATTTGGCTATTTGCACATAACACAAAGTGAAATGAAATGTCTTCAAAGTGAAAGAAATCACTATTAGTAGTAAATAGGACAAGAATTAGCATTGGAAGATTTCCCCTCTATTCAGATTATAGCGATGAATGAAGGTTTGATTGCAGTCACTTTCTGTGATATATAGAAAGGGGAAGGTGCATGTACCTCCTAATACGCTGTTCCTAGCATGTCCCACACTGGAGCAGTCATCTTATGACATGAATACTATCCATCTTCTATCAAACCGTTAAATGATCAGCTCACCTCATAGTATGACTCTACTGTCTGCACTGAGCTCATCTTTTAAATATCTTCATAGCTCTAAGTGGCTGTATAATGTAAGATAATCGTAGCAGATGATTTATTTGTCCCAGATAACACAATGACAAGGGTTTGATATATAGGCCAGCCCAGGCCCAAAATCCTGTCAAGATTTCTGGTAATCTGGTGAGTAATTGCAGTTTGAAGTATTTTTATAATGGAACCCTGCTCCTCTGCTATCTGTAATAGAACATAGACAGCAATACTTTGTTTACACATGTCATTGATGATGGTGGTGGGGAGCAATTAGCCATTAGATGTTATCTGGGGAATCTTAGAAGATGAAAGCAGATATCTGATTGGTTGCCATAGTGTACCTGGACATGTATTAAAATCCAACGAATAGACTTCAACAGGTCACGCTCAGTGTATTTGTGCAGCTTCCTTCATCTGAAATCACTTTGTGTCTTAAATAATTGAGAAATGTTCACACAGACACAGTGGTTTAGAAAAAAGTGTATTGCTACCAACTCCTGTTTCACTATATGTCTCAAATCTTGCTGGGGAAAAATCTCCCAATGGGTATGCAGATTTTAATAAGACTTGTTTTGTGCTGTAAAATTTGGGCGGGTTACAACCTCCACCAATTGGTATTGGGACCTGCTTTTGTTAACTCAAAACTGAATTTGCAGAATTTAAATACTGCCTAAAACTGGTCAAATGCAGGTCCAAAGGAGGTTATCTGCATGTCAAATGTACCTTTGGACCTGTTCCAACTATGGCAATGCCTGGTTCTGTCTGCGTTGTGCATCGGCCTAACACAGCACATGTGTCCTAAAAATCAATCACAACCCAAATTCAGTGCGTTGTATATACCAGCCTAAAACGTGTCGACTCTTACAGACTGTGTGTGTCCTTCCTTCCTGTTCCCTACATTTTGTGTCCTTAAAGTGAAACTAAATTTCTACTTTAAAAATTTGTGATGCGGTAGAAAGGGACAGGCAATGTCCATTCTGCAATATGCATTCTTACCTGCCTGATGCCCGGCAATCCCAGCTTCCCTGCAGTAGCCAGGACGGAATGAACTTCTGTGCATCATCGCGGCCAATTGAGATGGCCAAAGATCACAACTAGCAAGAGAAGAAGAAAAAAGATGGCGGTACCCTGCAACAGAACAGGGTAGTATAGCTGGGTTTAGTTTTGCCTTAAGTCACAAAGTCAGGAAATGGGGTAAAAACCCTTAATGGGGTGACAGACAAGTAAAACATTCAATACTTCTTTGTTCTACCAAAGTTTGACCAAAACTAAAAATAAGGCTTTAAATTTGAAACCAAATTTGAGAGGGGCACAAGAGGGCAATTTCTAGCTAATAAAAAATACCAGCAGATCTTTTAGAGTGTTACTTTTATAACTGTGTAAAGAGTTTAAATGGAGTCTGCGATCACTGTGAGGCTTGTTTAGACTGATGTTAATTGTTCTCACCAATTTAGAATCAATTTACTCACGACAAATAAACGTTGAAATGTCTGTTTTCATCCTGGAGCTGTGTGCAGAAAAGTACCTACATCCGTACAATGAAATATCCAATCCTTATATTTCTCTATGTGTGCAGCCATGTCAGGCAGCAGAAAGGCACATAAAAATGTGTTAGGGTTAATAAACAGGAAGTCAGCTGTATGTCAGAGAATATCACTCTGACTTTATTAGTTATCTTTTGATAATTTCCTGTCACAGTTTTCTTATTCGCCCATTATTGTTCTAAAGGCAGTACATTTTGCTCTAGATTGTTGGGGAAGATGTATAAACTCTTGCCAGGTTTTATTGCTGTCCATGGCTCTAGTGGTGGACAGCCCCTGCGCAGAACTGACTTGGCACCTCTGTTGGCTGCAGAGCGTGCAGAGCTCTCATGCAGTGGCACACCTTGCTTCTCATTGTTGTCTCTTTTCCTGTTGTAGAGTCCCCCTAAAATATTCCTCATAGGAAAAGTAATTGAGGGAAAATCCCTCCAACAGAGCCCTGAATAGGTAAAGCTGACAGATGTTCTAACCTTTCATCTTTCAAAAAATAGAAAAAAAAAAACAAAAAATTGGCTATAAGTACACTTTAAAAACAATGCCGCCACACGCTAGCTTTACCTTCTAGGTGCCCTCTAAATGCCCACCCCGGCTCCCAGCCCATTGGGCTTGTTTGTGGTTACACCTTGTCAGGACATAAAAGGACAATAATCAGGAGCTGGTGCATTGAATCTGCATAGTGTTATTTGTGTGTATTTATTGTAGTGTATAGTGAAACACCTGTTCCATGGGTCATGAGAACAGAGCCTGAGATGTGCAGCCATCTCACCCACTTCCATACACCTGCCACAGCATTCTCACCCCTCCCTGATTAACTCTTTGCTGATGCTGTGACGGGAGCCTCCTTGTCCATCCTCCCAGTTCCCACGCTGTGCTCTCACGAGGCCGTCTCACCGCTGGGGGGGTGTGTCATTTGTAGATGCCAGCTTCTCACATTTTCAGGGAAGCTGGCAGCTTATAGAGAGCTCTGGTTACATCAAAAGCCATTGCTCATAGCAAACCAGCTATGGGAAAGGTGAAAAAGCTACCAAAGCTGATCCATTTCCAAACTTCTTCCTTCGCTGCAAGACATATCTAATTCCTGAAGGTTCATACAGACTCTAGATTTTTGTTGCCAGAGGCGATCATTGATGATGCTTGTTCTAGATATGTTAAGGCCAGATAGCCATTTTCAGAAGGAGCTCCACAATAGCAACCTCAGCTGGGTCGTATTTAGGGGTATAACTGGGAACCTGTACTTTGCTCATGAAAAAGTTGTTACCATTGGGAGTTTTTTCTCTATTCCTGTTCTGGTGACAACCAAAACAATTTGAATTTCTCCTTTCTGGTGACAACAGGGCAAAGCTCCCCACCAGGGACATAAACGTGATTAAACTTGGTGGTTTCTTTATCTTCTTGTCTCCATCTAGTATTAGGGAATAGTTTGCGCTCCATTGGATCTATATAGCTAATTTAAAAATAATAAGCAGCATACACACAATTTTCTCTGGTCTTATTCTAATACTTCCCATTTACTATCCATTTTTTTTTTTTTGGCAATTTGACTGAACTTAATTACAATTAATTAAGTTCCTCCTTGTAATACAAGTATCAGTATATCAGACTAGTGTTACAATGGTTTGCACCGTTATATCAAGGTGAAATATTGATCATGACACAAAATATGGTTTTATCACAAAAAAATAACATCTAATTGATTGTTTTTTAACTCTTTACCTGCTCAGTTCCAGGCGGTGTGGGAAGCATACAGATAATGATAGCATTTGTAAAAATTCCTTCCTATTAGTATTTTTAAAAATCACTCAGACTGATATTTTAGTTACTTCGTAAGTGTCCTAGAATTATTACATCACTTTTTTGTGTACAGGATCTCAACTTTTGCACCTCTGCAAACGCTTATCAATTGGTAAAAAAAAAATTATCATCTAATCGGTCCCTTGGCTTTGCAGAGTTTCTATGTGTTGGCGGAAATGACTCTTTTGCTAATGAGTTCAGTCCTATAATTGCACAGGTCTCATCAGTGATTCTGCCTGGAAGATTGAACCAAATGAGAGTTTTCATGAGGGCGGCAGTGTCTCAGGACTGGGTAGCCTGGGAACATTGGATACTAAACAGCGGCTGTAAGAAGATCCCACAGTCTGGTGATACAGTTAGAGATGTGGTAGGAGAGAGCCCTCCTTAACCCCAGGGTCAGCATGTAGACAATGGGCCAGCTATTGAGGAGCTCCGGCTTCCATTTGCTTTTGTCATGCAGATTTCACCAGCTTATTGTTAGGAAATCCCATCCCTCCTCCTCCTGTTTTTTTTTCTTGCTGCATCTTCCTATGAGTGAGAGAAGCCCTTGAAAATTTCCCACCGTACCATTTACCTCTCCGTTTTCCCACAACAAAGCAAAATGGAGATGAATAATCTAAAACAGCTTGTCACTACAGAGACTTTCTCATATCCCTTCCCAGAATCCTCTGAGGTTTGTCAGTCTATTAGATTTTTGGCCCTTTACTTTATGGCCCCTCAGGGCTTTCACAGCAGTAAGGATAGCCATGCTATCATCCTGAAACGTCATTCATTACAATATTTTTATTTATTTCTAATATACGTTTAAAAAGAAAAATGTTCATGGATTTTTAAAAGTAGAACTTAAGTTCCGCGTTAAGACATGTATACACATCAGATAATAGTCACACTTGTCTCCTGCAAAAATCAGACGTGTACAATGGCCCATTGATATCGATCATCGGTTTGCCACAGCAAATTTGTGAACGACTATTTAGAAACAGTGTTCTGCTCTCTCATCCTCCATAGAACAGAACAACACTGTGTTGTTCAACACTTGTTCATTAACCTGTCACCGGAATCTATCACAAAAGATTGTGATTCATCAACAATCACCTCATGTCCATTGGACCTTTGCATGGGTCTTTAGTTGTCAGCATATATCCCCTTTGAAAATTACACCTTAATTCTTGATCTGGTGACCGCTTTCTAAAAACTTTGATTTCCCATCATTATTTGCCAAGCTATAAATTGCTTCCCAGGAGAAATAAAGATTGTATAATGTCCCAAGTAGAGCCACAAACAGCAATAAAAAACCTGACAGAGGTTCCAAGCCGTCCCAACTTTCTCCGAAATGAATATACATGTTTTGACTTGAATCATCACATGAAGTTATTGTGAACTTTTCGTCTTCCCCTCTCATTTATGATCCTCATTGCTGTCATTGTGTGTATCAGTGTCCATACAGGGAGAGCCACAGCTTGTGTGTGTGGCAGGCAGAAGCTTGTTACCAGGCTCCATTAGCATGTGTGACAGGAAGATTCTCCAGTCACACCCAACCTTCCTGTGAATCTGTCACTAGGATTCACTTTGTCACACTTCACTGTAAATCACAGTCTCGCTTATGTCAAATAACAATGACATCTGTAATGTACAAAGAAGAAAAGTCACGGAGAAAAACATTGTTCATACAGCGAAAACATATTTTTTTAGTAGTTATTTCTTGCAATAATGGCACTCGCTTTTCCCCCTTGAAGCAGCTTTCCCTGGTGAAACGCATTCTAATGTCATATGGGGAAATTATGAGGTGCCAAAAGATTGGGTGTATCAACTATCAACTGTGGTCATACTCTTCAGATGAATAATTAATGTGATATGTTAATCAGACATGTATAGTATAGTTTTTAATCATACTGGTTTTTTTATCTGCATTTTAATTATGGGTATTACTATTTCCCGAATCATATCTGACATTATGCAATGCAAATTCATGCAATTTTATAAATCTGGCCATGCACTTAATAGTTAAGGCTTATGGATTGGTTGGTTTTAAATGATCAAAAAATCATCAAAACTATATTGATTTGATCAAATTAGTTTGGAGTTTTCTCCATGAACAGTTTTTTATTTATTTTAATAAACCTACATTTATGAAACAACTGACTGATATTGATATAATACATTTAGAACAATTTTATACTAAATCCATAAATTCATTATCTCCTGGGTACTGCCAGCTGCCCAGATACAGCTGTGGTGGTGGTTTGTGTGCACTCATCATAAAGGGTTGACATAGAAATGACCAATCAGAAAATCTGCTTTAAGGTGTACAGCAATGTTTCTTGTTATCTTTTTAACATAGAGGAACCCTGGAAATAAATTTCAGGGTACCCCTGCTATAACTATTATATCCAGAATTCACAGTACATCAGTGTGATGGTCAGTGGTCAATGTCTGTTACATTGCTGGCCAGTGGCAAGAATGGCATCCTTACAGACAGCTAAAAAGATAATTGGTGTCACCTAAACTGACCCAAGGGGCACAAATTGCTATTTTTTAAATTAACTTGTGAAACTCAAGGATTTTTTTTTTACGTGATTTAATGCCCCTAAATTTTGTTTGAAGAAACCGCGGGCACTGTGCTTGCGGGTTCTGAACTCTAGCCTGTGTAACTTCAGAAGGTTTGCAGCCCTAGAAAAGCAGCCTGTTGAATTACTGTATCTGGCATCTATTCTACAGCTCACTGTAGTGCAGATTTTTTCAGTTTCACTCTTGGATACTTTTTTTCTTGTTAACAGTTGACCAGTTCTTTTTTACTTGTTGTATTGATTTGTTTTTAACAAACCAACCTGACCTAAAGAAGTTTGCTGCACTGAGAAATAAAATATCATTTTTAGATGTGCCATGATAGGATGGGAGTGATGGAATGCACAGGATTTTCACACATTTTGGATAAAAGAGCTTCACCAAGAGAGTTGAAAGTATCAAAGCTCAGGTGTTGACATGATGTGAGAACTCCAGAGGTTGCTTCTTCACACTCTGGTTGACAGGATTGCTGACAGATCTACACAGGAATTTATGGGAAAATTTACTGGGCTGAGTGTTTTGAAAATCCCTAATGGTAAAATCTGACTGCATATATATATTCCCATGAGCAACTGAGGTCACAGAGCCACTGTTTACTGACAGTCACACAGCTGATAAGATCTAACTGGGATAATATACTTAAGATAAGCCCACCTGAGGGGTTATTCAGGTCCACAATGGGTGCAATAAGCTTGGATACATGCCATTACCCTGTTGTGTATACAAAGATTTACAGTAGATGACCAGTTCCATCACGGGTAACACTATAAATAAGTAAAATGCTCAAAATAAATTTACCCAATAGTTTTTTTTGTATGTGAAATGTTATGATTGTTCCTCCATTGCTCCTCCATTATATAGATTTAATTATAGTAGAATAAAATGTGTCTGTATAATATACACTAATAAGTACATACAACTAAATATGGGAGGCAGTTTTCGAGGTCCATTCCTGGACCCAGGGACAGTTGCACCCTTTGTACATGCTGCAGTTACATTTACTTGTAATATTTTTCTTCCATTTTAACTGAACTTTTACACTCTGAGATATTGTAAGTACAAGTGAAGGTCATCATAACCAGAATAGTATCTCCAAGTTACCCTATGTTATGAATTCTAAGGCTGGATACACAAACCAGTCTAACAAGGGTAGCACAATTGTAAAAATCACTACGAAAAGGTTGCAAACTTACTTAGGATAAGAACTTCTTTTTTTTTTTTTACATCATTGTCATTTTACTGATGTATAGTTACTGCTGATCCATTTATTTTTGTAACTTTTCTGTCTCCCTTCCTGTCATTTCCTCTCAGGACAATTTAGTTAAAAGAGCTGACCACCCAGAATTTTTAGCTGACTCTCAGGGCTTTTGTTCAGGCTGTGACATTATCCTGCCTCACTTGAAACACAATGAAAAGCACGGCCATAATTTGGCTTACTGTCAACAAGGCAGCAGTTTTACTTGCTTTTATTATCAACGGCTACTTTCATTTTATTTTCTGTCCAGTGTAATTTTCTGTAATACAAACAGGAAACTTGATGATGATGATTTTTGCAATTACATTGCACTTGCTCAAAAGGAAGGCATTTTAAGGGTAATAAAGCTGAACTATATTTTCCAGTTTTATACCACAGAGCTAGCCACACACAGACAGATAAGCATGGAAATTAAATATTTTCTTTTCTATGTGAGTCATTCGAGCTCTAGAATGCACTGTGGTCCTCACTGGTGGCAGACGTGCAATCCTTTGGTCCTTTTAATCCATAGCTTCATATTAGCTCCAGCAGTTTACAAATGGCTTGCTAACTAAAAGCAAGAACATGACAATCTCTGGCAAAACTGAAATTCTATGGCGTCCTCTGCACACTTTTAGTACAGCAGCTCCAACAGTGAGGTAAACTTAATTCTTACTAACTTTTAACCGTTGATCTGCATCAAAGCTTCATCATATATTGCATATTGAAACAGTAGCATGGTTTTTTACATAAAGTCAGTCTCTAACTAAAGACTACAATATAGTATACACACAATGGACTCTAATACAATAGGGAGGGGAGGACCATTTGTTTTAGGTGTTTGACAATCAAACTATAATTTTTGTCAGGCATGGGAAGTTTTATTACTTAAAAAATTTGCACATTATTATTACTCAGACCTGGAAAATAATTTTTTACAACAGAAAAGAGGTGAAAAAAAAGATATGTCTACTATGTCCAGGGGAACTATTAGAGAGATTTTTTTCTGCATTTTGTGATGGATTCACCAGGCAGAGAAAAGGCAAAAGAGCCTATCAAACATACTTCAATTTATTACAAAAGGAAATACAAGCTGATGATTTCTAGCCTTCCCCTATTCTTTATATAGGAAAACATTTTTTAGCATTTCTTCTGTCATGGATTAGGCAATGTGTGAAGGAGATGCCTCAGAACCTAATGGACCTAGACTGGTACTCCGATATGGTTTGTCTGTTCACAGGTAATCTTTGGTATCTATCAGATCAGCAAATCTTGCAATCTCATAGCCTTTCTCTACCTGTATGAAAAACATTTTTTTTTTAGTCTGTTATTGTTGGAGATTTTGTTTCTTGTTAGGTAAGATCTGACACCACTGCAGGAAGTGAGGGGCATTTCTAAAAATCCCTTCAAAGCAATCAAATAATCGACTAGAGAAGGCAAACCTGTGCTGACAGAAATATTAATGCAGCTGTTGCTGACCTGGTAATCATAGTTCCCTGGATGCAAGATTTTTGTCTTAAAGTAGAACAAAATTACCTCTCCCCACTCCCCATAAAATATCCACCTGGTCACCTTCTGAGTTTGTGTTTTTAGCTGTTTTGATTGGTCAGGCCAGAATGATGTAACTTTCACACATTCTAACTGGAGTTTATTAATTTCCTGCATCCAGCTATGTTTGAATTGTACACTGAGCTAGTGGCTCTGCACATGTATTTGACAAGATCATCTGCTTTACATTCTCAGTTCAGATCAGTGATTTGTAAGCTATTGATGCCAGTGGAATAACATGATTGTCATTTTCAGAAGGAGCAATGGATGTCTACATATCTCAGCAAAGGTTTCCTTGCATTTCCCCTTTGATATCTGTCAGTTTATGGTGTATTTCATGACCATTTGCACATGGGTCAACAATTGTTAAGTTAAGATGAAAAATTGTTCAGTCAGTGGCCGCAAAACAATGACACTAAATTGATGAGCAGCCTGTTTTTACCATTTTTTGTTAACTAAATAAATAAAAAAAGCATGCAAAAAGTTTGCTTGAAAATTAGCTTTTATCAACTCAGGAATGTTCGCAGAAAATACACCAGATCATCCCTTGGAGGTGTTAATGTGTCCCTTTAGAAATGTTCACGTCAGGCTAGCTGAAAGCAAACACAGTGCAGTGCAATATTGTGCCTAGGCTGTGCAAGTGTAAATCCATGTTTGTCTCTAAGGAGTGTCTGCTCTCCCAGCCGACCCAAGTGCATCTCTTTTCAAGCAGATCCTGGAATGCCAGAGCGTGCGCCGTCCAAGGTTTGGCTCACATCCTGGATTCCATACTGCTATGGGGTGTTTATGATAGAATTAGGGTTGCTGTTTTCTTTAATTTAAGAAAATAATTCAGCCTGAAATTTGAAGTTCCTTATGCTGATCCTAAACTTGGTTTCTTTTTACAGCCAGCGAAACCTATTACAAATGGTCAATATGGTAACACTTATTTTGACAAAGAAATATATGGACCAAAGGCTGACATTTGGCCATCAAAAGACGCAGTTTGGCATGTTCATGCTAAACCGGCAAATGGCCATTAAAGTAGTAATGGCATCCTTTGAAGGTCTAATAATCACTTTTCAAAGACATTTCACAAGTCTCCAGCAGGCAAATGTTGACTATTGTATGAACTCTGTGAGCCTTTGGCTTTCCCACTGACCTTCTATCTCATCTACCCATTTTGTCCACTGCAGATTAGAACATTGATGCCAATTACACACTTTTGCTATTACACCTGTCTGTTCTCACCATCAATTTGGCTGCAGTATGCTAGCCATATGGGCCGAAGAATGCTGTGCCACTATAATGCCCAACTTCTACAACATAAAATTGTCACCAGACTGGTAATTTTCACCGAAAAAGTGTTTATAATAACATTACGGAGAATAAAGTTTCATACAGGAACTTAACTGAGGAGCCTCTTACAGCAATCATGCTACAGGATACTGGCTAGTATCTGCAATCCTGTAAAGTGAAGGAAAAAAAATGTTTGCTAGGGATGTTAGGGATAATTCCTTAGGGTTTGGTTTACTATGATTGAGGAATGAGGATCGTTTATCACAGGGTGATATGCGTATATGGTTAGGGATGGCTTACAAGCATCTTCAAGACACAAACAGGAGCAATAGCTTTGGAAATGATCAATGTAGGTGGTCATTGCATGTTGGCCTTAACATGAAATCATTTAGTTATAATTCTATTAAAATGACTGTAAATAAAATGTATACTTTACACATTTCTGATGGTTTTTGCAGACCAAACAGCACAACTAGCCAAAAGTCAGGTCTAGGAATAATTGGGTCATAGACCCTTTAGCTAAATACCAAGGAAATACAAAATTTCCCTACAAACAAAATTTTTCATGACTAAGACATTTAAAGTACAACAGTTAACATGTACCTTTCATTTGGGAAACACGAGTGCTTGCATTGCGGTCTTGTTTCTGAAAATGCTAGATGTCTGGCTGTCTCTAGCTTTAGTTCTTTAAAATCACATTTACGGTAAACATGCACATAACAGGGAAAATTTCTAGTTGTTATAAGTACTTGTTCCAAGTCAATGACTTAAAGTTTTAGTCAAAAATCTAATTTGGCATTTTTGAATCAAGAGGTCAGCCATGGCAGACTTTGCATTTCTCTCATGGCGGGTTAAATTTAAATTTTCATTTGTTTGCATTTAAAAGACTTTTTTTTAATTGCCTGTGTAAAAGGCCAGACCAAGAAGATGCTTAGGGACTGACACTTCCTAATGAAGTGTAATGAAGTTGTATTTCTCACATTCCAGAGACTGTCAGGGGGATATGGGACAGGGAGCACTTAACACCTATTCCCTGGGAACTTCTATCAGCTTCTAAGTCTCTTTTGTTTGTTTGTTGGCTGCCAAAATATAGTAGCACATAGCAGGGACTTTTCTCTACCCCTTCCCCCCTGTTAACTAATTCACATCAGAAGGAAAGAACAGCTCCTGAGCAGAGCCTTGTTGTCAGGTCAGATTAATGTGTAGTCTGCTCTGCATTTTCCCCCAGCGTGAAACTGAGCCAGAGAGACAGAAAAGAAATTAATAATAAACTTATTTCCCGGGGACCTCACGTCAAATAAACAACCTTATTCAAAAAGTTAGACTATTGACAGATTACATGGGTTTTTTTTTCAGATCTATATATGTGTTTTGTCAGAGTGAAATATAAGTTGACTGAGATAAAGAATTCTTCTTTCCTCTAGAACAATTCATGATTCAAAAAAATGTAAGTTGCGGTAAAAAATTTTAAGGGTCTATAACAAGTGTCCCCAAAATTTTTAAGCAAAGGGTTAGTTAGCACTGTTCATCGTACTGGGATGGGAGTAATAAATTGCTCTGGGTAAGTGAAAATAATAAATTTCACTGCATGGTTGCTCATTAGGAGTAATAAATGCCCCTGCGCCAGTGGGACAAATTAATGTTCATGTGTGTGGTCATTGTGAGTAAAAATGGGCATGTGTCAGTGGGAGTAATAAATGCTCCTGCAAGATTAGCCAGTGTAAGTAAGAAAAATACCCGTGTTGCAGTTATCTGGTGAACAATTGTCCTTGCACTTCAAGTAAGTAGGAGTGTTTACTGCCCCAACATCCTTGGTTATGGGCTAACAAAAAGGCCCCTCCCCAACATTAGTGTCAATGAAAGACCCCCAATTGGTGTAAGTAGGATAAAACAAGACTCCCTGCCCACATTGGTGTTAGCAGACTAGACTCTCACCTTTTGGTGTTCAGGCACAATTACATTCTGGTAGGCTCCACCCCATATGATGATGTTACATCCGGAATTATATTTGAAATACTGGGCTGGCGATCACCCTTCAGCAGAAAATATAATAAATTGCTGGGTGCATTCACATATTACCTTTCAGTATTCAATACCTTTTGGTAGTTTGGGAACTGCAGGTCTAGAATATTGGTGTGACTTTGTAATGTGATCTGTAATAAAAGTTCGGATTTATAAATTAATGAGAAATCCAGAGGAATGCAAAACTGATTTGCTGGTGTAAATTGAGAATACACAAGGCATGTTTTAGAATATTGATCATAATAATATATCATAATTATAATATCATAATAATGATGATAATGTGGTATAAATATAGTTATTAAAGCCCTGGTCTGCAAAAGCACATAAGGCCAACTAAAACGGCTATTTAGTCATTATTATGTAGGTCACTTTAGTACTCCTCAACTGTCAGTGCAGCTTTATCTGTTAGAACCGGTGTGGGATTTAGAATTATGATTAGGATCTAGTGAACTTTTGAAAAACCATGATGTCCATTCATTAAGGTGAACCTGTCCCAAGAAAAAAAATGACTACCATTGGTCTGGCATTGTACTTGAGAATATTGAAGACCTGACCACATACGAGGAAAAGACTTCTGTGCTTCCTGCTACAGGACTATTCCATTTTATGAATTTATAAAGCATTTCCATACTCATGTCACTAACTGCCTGTCAGAGGAGCCGACAATGTAAAGAAACAACCATAAAATATCTGTTTCACTTAGATCTCCCTAAATAGTCAGTATCCTGAATTTAGAGGGGATCACTTCTCATTGTCAACACTCCATTTCAGACTTTTTTAATACCCCAGTACCAGAGCTAAAGGTTGCCTTAAAAGCTCAACAAAGCTTTAAGAAATAAAATTAATATTGATCAGGCAAGGAAGAAGTTTTTTTAAACACATTGTGCTACAAATGTTAAGTTGATTGATGATAAATTAGATCACTTATGGAACAAGTGCATTGTACTATAGATACTATATAGATTACTTCATAATTATCAGTTTTCATTCATTTCATTAATATTTATTCAAGAGGATTCAGTTAAATCAATTCTGATGTTGACAGAAAATAGCATTAATAAAAAATCACATAGTGTATGCCAAGCATAAACAGAATGTGGAAGTTCTAGAACCTGTGAATTGTAGACTGTCGGACAATTCTTCAGCATTCCAGTGAGGCTTTGAGGAATCGCCTGTGAGCATATTTTTAGCTACAGAAAGCAGAACTCAGAGTATTATTATTATTATCATTATTATTAATAAACAGGATTTGTATAGCGCCAACATATTACGCAGCGCTGTACATTAAATAGGGGTTGCAAATGACAGATGAATACAGACAGTGATACAGGAGAAGAGGACCCTGCCCAGAAGAGCTTACAATCTAGTAGGTGGGGGAATTTACACACAATAGGATGGGAGATATGGGGTGGGAAGTAGTTGGTTTCAAGTTAGATGGTTTCAAAAGACAGAAGAAGATGTTTAGGCAAGTTTAAAAAAATGGGTTTTGAGTGCTCTTTTAAATGAGCAGAAAGTAGGAGCAAGCCGAATAGGACGAGGAAGACCATTACAGAGAATTGGGGCAGCTCTAGAGAAGTCTTGTATCCGTGCATGTGATGAGGTTATGAGTGAGGAAGTCATTAGTAGGTCATTGGAGGAGCGAACTTTTTTACCAGACCAGAAATGTAATTTGGACAATATCTGTGTAGGGATTTGAAGGCAAAGCACAGGAGCTTGAATTTGATTCTAAGGTGAAATGGAAGCCAGTGTGGAGATCTGCAAAGAGATGCAGTGGAAGAGGAGCGGAGGGAAGGATGGATGAGTCTGGCTGCAGCATTTATAATAGATTGAAGAGGAAAGAGTCAGGTTAGTGGAATACCAGAGAGGAGGAGGTTACAGTAGTCCAGACGAGAGATGATAAGAGCATGTACAAGGAGTTTGGTGGTCTCAAGGGGCAGGTAGGGGCAGATTTTGGAGATGTTGCGTAAATGAAAGTGACAGGACCTGGAAATGTTCTGAATATGGGGGGTAAATGAGAGGGCAGAGTCAATGGTGACACCAAGACAATGTGCCTGAAGGGAGGGCTGAAAAACAGTGTTGCTAACAGTTAGATATATGTCAGGGGGAGATTTGGAATTTGAGGGGGGGGATGATGATGAGTTTTGTTTTATCCAGGTTGAGTTTCAAAAATCGGTCAGACATCCATGACGAGATGGCTGACAGGCAGCATGAGACCTTATCCAGGACTGAGGGAGACAGGTCAGGAGTGGACAGATAGATTTGAGTGTCATCAGCATACAGATGGTACTGTAAGCCAAAGGAGTATATGAGACTACCGAGAGAGGAGGTGTACAGAGAAAAGAGAACCAGTCGAAGGACTGACCCTTTGGGGAACACCAACAGGGAGGAGAGTGGGCGAGGAGGAATTACCATTGAAAGAACTTGAAAGGAGCGGTCAGACATATAGGAAGCAAACCAAGAGAGAGCAGTGTCACTGATACCAATAGAGCGCATGATTTGTATTGGAAGGGTGTGATCAACAGTGTCAAAAGCAGAGGAAAGATCAAGGAGAAGGAGCAGGGAAAAGTTGCCTTGAGACTTAGCTCTGATGAGGTCATTGACCACTTTAGTAAGGGCTGTTTCAGTGGAATGGGCAACTCTAAAACCAGACTGGAGAGGGGCAAGGAGAGAGTTGGTGCTCAGGTAATTGTTGAGTCTTTTGTAGACAAGGCATTCAAGAAGTTTGGAGACATATGGGAGAAGGGAGATAGGACAGTAGTTAAAAGGTATGGAGGGGTCCAGTGAGGCTTTCTTTAGGATAGGGAGAATTATGGCTTGTTTGAAAGCTGGAGGGTATTTACCAGTAGAAAGGGAAAGGTTGAATAGTTTGGTTAGGGCAGGGGCCAGGGTGGAGGAATGGGCACGGAGTAGATCAGAGGGAATTGGGTCAAGCGGGCAGATAGTAGATGGAGATGATGAGAGAAGAGAAGAGACTTTGTCCACAGTAACAGGGCTGAGGGAGGCCAATGATGATTGGCAGGTGGAAGGGGTGGGTATGGGTGGAGTGGCTCGGTGAGCAGAGACATCATGTCTGATTTTGTCTATTTTATCTCTAAAGTAGATGGCAATGTCTTGGGCAGAGAAGGTTGTTGTGGGGGGAGCAGGTGTGGGGTTTAGGAGGGAGTCAATTGTTGAGAAGAGGTTGCATGGGTTCGAAGCTCGAGAGGAAATGACTGCGGAGAAATAATTTTGCTTGGTGACAGTGAGCTCTGTGTTAAAGCTTTGTAGCTTGGCTTTGTAGGCCATGAAGTCAGCGCTGAGGCCAGATTTTCTCCACTTACGCTCAGCTGCACGAATAGTCTTTTGTAGCTGTTTGGTGTGATGGTGTTGGCAGGGCGGGAGTATCGGAAGGTGGCAGGGGCAACTTTATCCAAAACCAAGGAAAGAGAGTGGTTTAACATGGTGGCAGCTTCATCTGGGGAGGTGATTTTGGAGAAAGCAGGGGTTAGGGATGCTAGGCAGTTTGAGAAAAGGTTGTGGTCAAGGTTACGTATATCTCTCTGCCATTGACCAGGTCTGGAACGTGGCAAGGGGGGGCAGGAGTTCAATAGGTTGAAGGTGATAAGGTTGTGATCAGAAAGGGGAAATGGTGAGTTGTCAAGGAGGGTGAGGTTGCAGAGTTTTGAAAATACCAGGCCTCAGGTGTGTCTGACTATGTGTGTGGGGCCATTGATGTTCTGAGTGAGTCTAAATGAGGAGGTAATGGAGAGCAGTTTGGCTGAAGAGGGAAGGTTGGGCTCATCCATTGTAACATTAAAGGATGAGGGTGGGCAGGTCATGGGAAAGAATGTGTGGGAGCCAGGAGGCAAAGTTATCCAAAAATTGTTATACTGGGCAAGGGGGGCGGTAGACAACAGCAACAATGAGGGGTAAGGAGAGGGACAGAGTGGACTTCAAAAGAGGTGAAAATGAGAGAGGGTGGGGTAGGAAGGACTCTGTATGTACAGTTAGGTGAGAGAAGGAGACCCACACCACCCCTACTTTACTACACATACCCCTAGACCCTACCAGGTCTAGGGGTATGTGTAAAGTGCAGGCCTCCATAGGGGAAAGCAGCAGCAAGTTTCAGTGAGAGACAGAAATTTCAGAGATTTAGAAGGAAGAAAGTTGTGTATGGAGGTTAATTTGTTGCCAACAGATCGGGCATTCCATAGACTGCCAGAGAGAGGGGGTAAGAACTTATAGGTAGGGTGAATGGGGAAGAGGTTAGTAGAAGGGAGTGTCTTGCTGAGAGGATATGGAAGGGTGTGTGGGGGACCAGGGTTGGGTGAGATGTCACCACAAAATATCAGTAGAGAAAAAAGGTGCAGGAGCACAGACAGAGAAATCAGCAGGGTGAAGGTGCAGAGAGACAATGAGTTATCAGACTGGGGAGGACAGGGAGTAGTGCCAACAAAGAGAGAGCAGGGTGAATAATACATTTTTAAAGATAATTGTGAACCATATGCGTACAATAAACAAGGTGGCAAACTGAAGTCCAAGAGAAGCAGTCCATTAATATGAGTTCAAATGAGGCTTGCAAACTTGCTTAGTTCCAGGGGTGGGATATGATGATTTAGGTAAAGAGATGGTTTGATGAAATACCAGTTCAGAATGGCAGCAGCAGAGGATGTGCTGGAGTCCAGGTGGATAAATCAGAGTAAAATAGTATGTCCAAATCTGTTCCCTGGATTAATTCCCATTGCACTTAAAATTTGGCATTTAGATTTTGGGCACGTGACCAGGGTCCCAACGCGACCTTGCCTGTTGTTTAAATAGAAGTGCTTTGGGCCCTGATTATGGAAGGAGTAATAAGCCAATAAAGCAAACAACAAGTTTTTATAGAAAATACATTGCAAGTTTTCACTCTTCCAAGGGTTTACCGTGCCAGCTAGTTAGGACCTTGTTTGCTGCCTGTCAAGATGACCCCTGTCCTTGCTGTGACACTGCTTACAGGTAAAAGGCAGTTATGTTCTTAATACTCTGTCTGGACAATTAACTTCTCCATGGTATAATTGTGTTGCCAATACCAACCATTTAGATACCAGCTCCCATTTTTCTGGTTCAGGCAATGTGATGGCTAATAACAGCTATGAAACTGGCTTTTGCAGAAGAAAGATACTAGCACTTAGTCATGCCTGGGTGCATATAATGGACAAAACAAGTAGCAAGGATCTGGCTTGCTGTTTATACTGTAAATGGGGTGCAATCACCTTCCTCAGGATTTTATGCCACAAGGGACAAATCTACACATAATCAATACAGTGGTACCTCGGTATAGGTCTGCTTTGTAATAAGTCCAACTTGATATAAGTCCTGTTTGGACACAAAAAATTTTGCTTGGTATACAACCTTTTTGCTAGAACTTGTATGGGTCAAAATTATTCACACCACCGCGCACTACCCTTATTTACCTCTCTCGAGACAAAGCCACGACTGCCCAAGAGCGTCAGTACGCCAGTTGCTACCATTTAGTGAACAACCCGCGGTATAACTCCCTGTGAATTACATAACATCTCCTGCTCCTCCCTTCTCAGCACCATCCTAGTAGGCACTGGACTCTTCTCAACAAGGTAAAGTGAGGTTAAATTTTCATCTATTTCATCTAATTGCTTTTGTATTTATGAATTTTAGTATTAGGCAGTGTTTAAAGATTTAAACAGATTAAGGACTTATTCCAAGGTACCACTGTATCTTACTTTTAGGTTGACTCAGGTGAGGCTCTTTGGTTACATCTCTTTGTCATAGTTCCTGGGTCTGTCCCTGCCTCTCACCCCACCTGCCCTCTTGCTCAACCCAAGAGTTAGGAGAAACCATTTTGTAGTTAAACTCCCGCATATCCACTAAAAGCTGAAATACCAAATTTGGGTAGACTGCTTTTGGTTATACTATTTTCAGTAACAGTTATTGGGAGATAAACATTGCAGTGTTCATTAAAAAGCTGCCTTTTTTAACAATAAATCCTACTACCCAAAATATCAAATATGAGGGGTGTGAGGGTAAGTCATTGTAGCTACAAATCCCCTTTATAGACATGCCTAAAAGTAGCCATGATCCACCATCAGCCACCACAGGCCTGAAATGTCACACCTAGAATTATATCCACAGATATGGTTATTATTCCTAAGCATTTAATCTTTCACAGACAGGGCAACAATTCTCATCCCTTTGCTATTGAAAGTTGACACAACTTCTGATCTTTAGAATTTCTGTGTGTCACTCACAGGCCTCTCTGTCACCCCCCTTCCCCAACACACCTCCTGCCTCCCCATCCTTTCTCTTGTGTACCTTGTTCTGAAGAACTGGTTTTTCTTCCTGAGTCTTTTTGTTCCTCATCAAGCTGGATATATGTTCATAGGGCTACCTCCTATTTCCACTTCTCATGCTTTTTATAATCATAATACATAACCAGGAAGCCTTATCTGTCACAATAAACCAATGATACCTTAAGACATCATTACAACATAATAAAAGCTCAAATTTACTGTTTTCTTTTTTACTTTTTTTTTTTTTTTTACCTGTCGCTTTATTTTCCCATATTTCAAGTGTTTTCAAAATCCCTTTCATGCCTAAACAAAGAACCCCTGGTCTCTAACTACAAGATGGGTGGTTTTCTTCATTAGAGGTTTGAGAGGGTGGTCTATTCAGTGAGATAAGAGGGTGACAAGGCATGGCTATTATGCAGCACTACTACAGGATGCAGATCCTAAATATTTGAGGGGAAGATACAGCTTCCCCCATGTACATATATATTTGTACTCTATATATTTATACATTGGTTTTAAAACATTATTAAATGTAAAAATCCCTTTTATTTGGTGATTTTTTTTACATGTGTATTACAGGGGACAAGGGAAATGCAAGAAATGTGGACAAGGGGATGTACTGTGGCGGTCTATACTTACCTCTGGGTCTACAGTTATATTAGCTCATGCAATATTCAACCTTTTTGTGACATTTTTAATAAAACCCTCAGAAATTTCAACTTGTATGCATTTTTAATGAAATTTTAATTAGATGATGTGCAGAGTATATAATGGCATACTATTTGTTTGATCAGCCAATACATAATGAGATCTTATACATGAGATAGATAAAATTTAAGCAGTTTGCTTACCCAGCCAAGTTTATTGAACATTACATCATGGAAAGAGGTCACGACATTATGAGTTGTGGCATTATTAAATCCAGATCTTTTTAAAAAATTAAGGGGTCCCCTGTTGTCAGTGATCAAAAGGGAGGAGAGTATCTTTTACTACTTGTATTCCAAAAAATATATTGATTGAAGGTGACATTTTCCACTGTAGTAGAATGCATTTTTTGCATTAAATAGCAGATAATGGAGTAATTAATTGGGTGGTAGGTCACTGATTGGGTAGGTACCAGCCACCATAATTCTAGTATACTACAGGCTCCAAATGAGCCTTCAGCAAAAGTGGCCACCTTTTTTCAAAACTCAAAATTATGTTGGCATTGCCATACTCAATGAAAGAAGTTTGCAACCTCAACACACCTTTTTTTTAGTAATGGGTGTGTAACCAATTAGGTGGTTGTGGGGATCAGTGTTTGGTGATAGGTCATTTTGGAATCCTGCCAAATGTTAGTGTACAAATTGTGGCAATCAACTTGATTTTTGAAGGCCATCCTTTTATTATTATTATTATTATTAATAAACAGGATTTATATAGCGCCAACATATTACGCAGCGCTGTACATTAAATAGGGATTGAAAATGACAGACTAATACAGGCAGTGATACAGGAGGAGAGGACCCTGCCCCGAAGAGCTTACAATCTAGTAGGTGGGGGAATTTCACACACAATAGGATGGGCGATATGTAGTGGTGGGAAGTAATGAGGGTTTAGCAGACAGAAGAAGATGGGTAGGCAAGTTTGAAAAAATTAGTTTTGAGCAGAAAGTAGGAGCAAGCCGAATAGGGCGAGGAAGACCATTCCAGAGAGTTGGAGCAGCTCTAGAGAAGTCTTGTAACCGTGCGTGTGATGAGGTTATGAGTGAGGAAGTCATTAGTAGATCATTGGAGGAGCGGAGGGAGCGGCAGGGGGAGTATTTTTTAACCATGTCAGAGATGTAAGTGGGACAATAACTGTAGGGATTTGAAGGCAAAGCACAGGAGCTTAAATTTGATTCTAAGGTGAAATGGAAGCCATTGGAGAGAACTACAAAGAGATGCAGCAGAAGAGGAGCGGTGGGAGGGATGGATGAGTCTGGCTGCAGCATTCATGATAGATTGTAGAGGAGTGAGTCGGGTTAGTGGAATACCAGCGAGAAGGATGTTACAGTAGTCCAGACGAGAGATGATAAGAGCGTGTACAAGGAGTTTTGGTGGTCTCAGGGGACAGGTAGGGGCGGATTTTTGAGATGTTGCGTAGGTGAAAGTGACAGGACCTGGAAATGTTCTGAATATGGGGGGTAAATGAGAGGGCCGAGTCAAAGGTGACACCAAGACAGCGTGCCTGAGGAGAGGGCCGAATAACAGTGTTGTTAACAGTTAGATATATGTCAGGGGGGGATTTGGAATTTGAGGGGGGAATGATGAGGAGTTCTGTCTTATCCAGGTTGAGTTTCAGGAATCGGTCAGACATCCATGATGAGATGGCTGACAGGCAGCATGAGACCTTATCCAGGACTGAGGGACACAGGTCAGGGGTGGACAGATAAATTTGGGTGTCATCAGCATACAGATGGTACTGTAAGCCAAAGGAGGATATGAGACTACCGAGAGAGGAGGTGTACAGAGAAAAGAGAACCGGTCCAAGGACTGACCCTTGGGGAACACCAACAGGGAGGAGAGTGGGTGAGGAGGAGTTACCATTGAAAGAAACTTGAAAGGAGCGGTCAGACAGATAAGAAGCAAACCAAGAGAGAGCAGTGTCACAGATACCAATGGAGTGCATGATTTGTATTAGAAGAGGGTGATCGACAGTGTCAAAAGCGGAGGAAAGATCAAGGAGAAGGAGCAGGGAAAAGTTGCCTTGAGACTTAGCTCTGATGAGGTCATTGGTCACTTTAGTAAGGGCTGTTTCAGTGGAATGGGCAGCTCTAAAACCAGACTGGAGGGGGTCGAGGAGAGAGTTGGCGCTCAGGTAATGGGTGAGTCTTTTGTAGACAAGGCGTTCAAGAAGTTTGGAGACATATGGGAGAAGGGAGATAGGACGGTAGTTAGAGGGTAGGGAGGGGTCCAGTGAGGGTTTCTTTAGGATAGGGAGAATTATGGCATGTTTAAAAGCTGAGGGGTATTTACCAGTAGAAAGGGAGAGGTTGAATAGTTCGGTTAGGGCAGGGGCCAGGGTGGAGGAATGGGCACGGAGTAGATCAGAGGGGATTGGGTCAAGTGGACAGGTAGTAGATGGAGATGATGAGAGAAGAGTTAAGACTTCGTCCACAGTAACAGGGCTGAGGGAGGCCAGTGAAGATTTACAGGTGGAAGGGGTGGGTATGGTTGGAGTGGCTCGGTGGGCAGAGACATCATGTCTGATTTTGTCTATTTTATCTCTAAAGTAGGTGGCAATGTCTTGGGCAGAGAAGGATGTTGTGGGGGGGAGCAGGTGTGGGGTTTAGGAGGGAGTCCATTGTAGAGAAGAGGCTGCGTGGGTTGGAGGCTTGAGAGGAAATGACTGCGGAGAAATAATTTTGCTTGGTGACAGTGAGCTCAGTGTTAAAGTTTTGTAGCTTGGCTTTGTAGTCCATGAAGTCAGCGCTGAGGCCAGATTTCCTCCACTTGCGCTCGGCTGCACGAACAGACTTTTGTAGCTGTTTGGTGTGGTTGTTGAGCCAGGGTCGGGGGTTGGCAGGGCGAGGGTAGCGGAATGTGGCAGGAGCAACATGATCCAAAGCCAGGGAAAGAGAGTGGTTTAACATGGTGGCAGCTTTGTCTGGGAAGGTGATTTTGGAGAGGGAGGGGGTTAGGGACGCAAGGCAGTTTGAGAAAAGGTTGTGGTCAAGGTTACGGATATCTCTCTGCCATTGGCCAAGTCTGGGATGTGGCAAGGGAGGGCAAGGGTTTGATAGGTTGAAAGTGATAAGGTTATGATCAGAGAGGGGGAATGGGGAGTTGTCAAGGAGGGTGAGGTTGCAGAGTTTAGAAAATACCAGGTCTAAAGTGTGTCCGGCTATGTGTGTGGGGCCATTGATGTGCTGTGTGAGTCCAAATGAGGAGGTAATGGAGAGCAGTTTGGCTGAAGAGGGAAGGTTGGGCTCATCCATTGCAACATTAAAATCACCAAGGATGAGGGTGGGCAGGTCATGGGAAAGAATGTGTGGGAGCCAGGATGCAAAGTTATCCATAAATTGTGATACTGGGCCAGGGGGGCGGTAGACCACAGCAACAACAATGAGGGGTAAGGGGCTAAAGAGTCGGACAGAGTGGACTTCAAATGAAGTGAAAATGGGAGAGATCCTTTGTATGATCCATGAGCACTAAGTAGAACCTGAGGACTAGTTGGTAAAATCACTATGCAGTCTGCATTGTTTTGGTCTGTTCTGCAACCTTGATCTTGCCATGTGAGTCTTCATTTTGGTAAAAATCTTTTTTAGGTAGAATTGTGTCTTACCTTTTATCATAATCAGAAGGTTACCTTTGGTCTGTTTTCAGATATGTAACTGTGACAAGTACATGCACATCTCCCAGGAGCAAATGATGCATCTAATGAAACTTAAGGAACATCTAGAAGACTCCAAAGAGAAAGAAAGTAAGTGATTGCTATAGCTGTTTATTCACAAAATGTATCTGATATGTGTTCAGCAAACACAACCTACTGACATTATTAGGCTTTTGCTTTTCACATTGGCATGGCCCTCTGCTGTGTATACCAATTATTGTTTACTTGGCTACAGAACACCCATTCCTAATGCTGACAAAGTTATGATTCCCAGCTCTGCCTACCAAAATACATGTATGCATACCAATGTTTTTTCCTTCTTCTTCCTTGCCTTAGTTTACACAGGAGATTATCATTTTCAAGAGGGTAGTTTTTACCACACAGAATGACTGACAAGAGGACCCAAGAATGCTCTTCTTAATTTAAATGTGAAATGCAGAGGTGGTCCTTAATTTTCATTTAGGTTTACATTTCAGAATAGAAGTGCTTTCTTTCTTTTTCTTTTGTGGTGCTTTAAGCAGCAAAATGATAGAGCAGCCTTTGATTACACCTGTCCTTTGGTTGGGAGCCTGGCTCTGCACTCTGTTTATGTTGTCTGGGTAGAAGTGGGAGGAAGCTGGCATTTGCCTGCAGTAAAGGTGTGTCCTTCCAGTGTCTTTCTTTTTCTCCAGTTTCCCATTCCACAATCCCCCTTCACTCCTCCCTGCACTTCACTTCCTTATTGTTCTGTCTGTTCACATCAGCCAAGGTGAAAACAGGCAATTTCCTTCAAGAGTCACTGATGTGCAGCCTGAAAAGCAGATAACACCTGTAATAAGGCTTGGCTTGACCTTTGATCTGTGTTGTATATTTTTTTGTATTGTGGAGTCTGACTGGTGAGATAAAGATCATCTACCAGAGTATTGGCTCCACATATGCATCAGCAGTATAAATAAAAGATGTGCTTTCATTGAATTTGTCTTGTAGTTAGAATTATGACTTAAAAAGTCTTTTGTATATCAATTTTTAATCACTTGCTGTTACATATTTTATTCATTTAATTCAATATGAATCCTTAAGCTACATACACATACTAAATCGCTTTCCTGGATCCACAAACATTTGTAAAGAACTTAAATTATATAAATGTGGCAAAGACACAAATAATTGTAAAGCTCAGCAGACCAGTGACTGTAGATGCAATCATTGAAAAAATGTTATTGCGTTATTTCTTTCTACCACCCAGCTTATATCTACTAGTTGTACATGTGTGGCTGTGTACACAATCATTCATCTAGCAACATCTTTACACTGGATAGCAGATGACATTGTGTGAACATGCAAGACATTTGTTTTTTCTATTAGTTGCTACTCTTGGGGTATGTACACACGTGCAATGGTTCCTGTCCGATAATCACCTCAGGGCTGATATCGGACAAAAATCTGACGTGTGTACAGCATTCACCGTCCATTGTCCGAATGACTTTCCTGGCAGATCCACGGACGATTGATGACAAACAATCTTAATGGAAATAAAGTGGAGAGAGCACAGCAGGGTGCTGCGCCGTTGTTCTTCCCCCTCCCCTCTCCAGAATGTTGATGTATGTACAGCACTAGTTCATGCATGCAGTAATTAGTAGTTGGAAAAGATTGTGAAAGATCCTTTCCAATGACAAATATTGCACATGTGTACATAGCCTTAGCGACTGATAGCCAGCATGTGTGTAGATTTGATCTCCTGTGTAGATTTCGATTAATAGGCTGTCTGATAACAATTGATTAAATCTCATAGCAGCAAGAGATAAAAATCCTAATGTAGATTAGCCCTAAAAGGTAAGTTACCATTCAACACAAATACATAGGAAAACATAGCCTGCATGTGTAGAAAAAACTTCTGATATGCATATTTTTTAAAAATGTTCACATTAAATGAACACTGTTATCAAATTAGAAGAAAGGCTATCTATTTCCAGCCACTTACCTCTTTCTGTATAGAGACTCGTTCAGTCAGGGTGTAACCATTCTGCAGCACTGCTAAGCAGGCCTGCCCATGTAAGAGGCAAATATGTCTGCCCATTTTGCACATACAGGATTACCTTCTGTACACAAAGGTAAGGTTTATAAAATACTAAAACAAATGCAATTAGTTTTACATTAGCTGATCTTTTCAAATCTACAAGGAAAACAACAATAAAATGACTAGTTCACATAAAGAGTAGCTCCTCTTTGGGGTACCCTTTGACTTTAAATGGATTTACAAATATTTTTAGGACTTTTCCATCACCAATGTAAGTTTGGTGTAAAAAGAACTGTAACAGCCAGTGAATATTTTTTTTAGCAGAATTCAGCAAGCATGCACAGTAAGGTTCATTCCTGTTTCTTGCCCCAAATGTCCACCACACCCCTCACTAGGCATTGGATGCTCAATGCTTTAGGAAAGAAATTTGGATACTCATAGGTTACTATGGCAGCCCAGATAATTTCTTTCAGTTCTTTTGTGTTGGCAATTTCTGGCGTTCTTTTCCACTAAATTGCGTAACTTTTTTGGCACTGTGTAATAATGAATGAAAATAAAGTTTGCATCATATCCTCCCCTACAACTCAAAACATGCATAACAGAAATCATCCTCTGTTTCCCAGGGTAGCAAACTTTTTGGTTAAGTGCTAATTTTACCATGTACATGTAACAAAGCAAAATGAGTCTGGGATAATGTGTTTTCCCCAACTTTTAATGATAGTGATTTGGAAGCATTGAGGTTACATACAAGTGAGAAATGTATGGCTTCCAAACTTACAAGTCATTAGAAGTTTTGGACAGCCATACACCTGAACCATATGATGGATGTGAGAGAAACAGGTACACACTGTGAACATTTAATACATTGTAATGCAATATAACCAACATAAAATGCCAATTAACAATTTAAGCAATTAGCCAATTGGAGGAGGAGAGATGGACAATGGGAAAGTCCCAGAATTGCATGAGCTAGTTCTTTTGATAGGTTACTATAAGAGTCGGTTATTTAAGAACATGATACTCACAGAGTATCCAGAGATCCAACACAGAAGTAAGAAAAAAAAAACAGTGTCGAAAGGTATATGGCAACCAACAGTACTAAGAAGAAAAGTAAAATAATCCTAGTTGTGTGACTTGCAGGTTTCTCTACATTGTAAGTCACTGGCCCAGAGCAAGCAACCAGCCAACAATGTCAGAGTGAATTGGGGTTGCCATTGGATCCGCAGCAAAGCCCAGTACTTACTCATTTATGTAGTCAGCAATGGCAACCTTTATAAAATGTTCACTTCTAAATGTTCATTGTGGTAAATTTAACAGATTAAAATGGAAATAGGTTCTTTACATAATTTTTTTGACCTGGTTGGGGTTTCTGAAAAGGGTCCCATTTCTCACAGCTAAAATGTACTCTCTAAATAGCATAACACAAAGCAAACTGCAACAGAAACCCTTCCCCTCTATTTGTTCACTGCCCCCTAAAGTGACATGGTTAGGCACATATTGCTAGTGATGCCTCCAGTTAGATAGAGACATTTTCCCTGGGACTAAAATTATTGGGAATTTTTAATATAATAGATTACATTAAGACAAAAGGTAAAGTGAAATCTTCCAATGGGAAAAAAATTCTAGTTAAAGCTGTAGGAGTCCTAGTACACACAAGAACACATGTTGCCAATTTCTGAGTTTTGTCAACATCTCTAAAATGTGCTGTGTACATTCAAATTTGATTCATCATTCGTACACATGACATACCTCAACATTTACCTCCGTGTCCCAAAATCCAAAAATCAGTTATGTACAAGCTGTTGATTTCTTTTCGAATTTAATTATTTTATAAGAAGTAAAAAAAAATTGCAGTGTATTCTTGGAAGGGAATTCTGTTCACCTCACAGATTATCTAAAAAAAAAATTGTTGATGGTTTTATCTATTTACTACTCTGTCCTCTCCAATGCTTCTCTGCAGCCCCAAAACAAAAGACCACTCCTTTAGGAGCCAGGTCCTCCTACCCATCACACAATGCTATGGTCAGCTCCTGTGCAACCTTGCTAATATGTCACATCATATGCTGAGGTTGAGGGGGTCATGTCAATGACTGCCAGAAAATGACTAGCAAAAGCATAGCTAATCCAGTGTGCTCTGGTGGTGAGGGGAACAGTGTGTTTTGTCACCGTGCTATACTTATTTTTCTGTGCTACAGTAGTCATATTTTCTGGTGTTGTTACAGTGCTCATTGTCTTTAGAAAAATAAAAAACAAGCAATGTTAGCTAGATAGCAGCCTGATTAGAGGAGCAAGGGAAGTTTGACCTGTTTTTTCCTTGGTCAACCTGTCACCTTATCTGTGTTGAATATCTGTGACAGATAAACTTTTAAAACTTCCTGTGGTTTCAAAGAAAAAACATCCAAATAGCATTTTCCTGGAGGCCACCGGACCAGAGTTTCTGACATATTCCCAAAGGTTTTAAGTAAAGAGAAGCACCCATAGCATTTAAATAAATTCTTAGTTGTGGAGGGGACAGTTGAGATCCTTTTTGAGTAGTTCTCACTTTGAAGTAACCTTTTCTACTTCTCTTTTTAAGTCCCTTGATAAAAGGGCCCAGAGATAGATCTGTGAGTCCTCCAATATCCTGCATGATTTAGGTACATAAAAACAGTAAAGTATCCTTTGTGTTTACTTTAGTTATTAGGTTTGTGTGAGGCTAAGTTCCCATGAACTGAAATTTTACAGTCAGTGCCACCACCATCTTGCTCATAAAAATGAGTGTTTGATCAAAGTTATTGGTGTTATTTGGTAGTCTGTTGGAATTGAATGTGACTGTAAGAAGTTAAAGCATATCAAACTGTCCATGCGAGCTAAGCCTTACCTGGAACATTGAGCCGTTCATGAGTTTGTGTCCCTGTCTAGTTTACTTCGCTTGTGCTCCTACATTCTATTCTGAACTGTGCCCTGCAGCATTATGTGTGTTTTATTGCATCATCACAATACACAAAAGCACAAGGAACTGACTGCAGTGCTGTGTCATTTCTTTTCGGATGATGCCCCACTGCTATCCATACTACAACACACAGATGTGAACCATCAGCATTACATTACAGAACTATACTTTAAAAATAGAAAATTGCAAGCAGACAGTTTTTTTTCTTGCAGAAGGCACATGTGACATTGCTTCTTGTTTATGTCATTCGTCCTGACCACTTAATATGGCCAAAAATCCTGAACTCAGAAAAGGACCAGGTGAAGATACCAGCACCCGCGACAGAGAGGTGAGTATACTTTAAAAATTCCAAAAAGGCAGATATGTTTAATTTATTGCAGAAGAAAGAGCCTCCCTTTTCACATTTTTTTTATTTTTACAGTATAGTTCCACTTCAAAAATGTTCTGTTTGAGCTGACAACATGGTGCTTATCATTTCTGCCCACCGCCCTACTCCTTGATCTCAATCTTATATGGTGATCTGTAGTCAATGAGAAAGGAAAATGGGCAAGCATGCTCACAATGTGGGGGATTTATGGATTTGGTGTACACGGTACGGATTCCTGGATCTGGCCTCTCTCAAATAGATTCATAGTTCAGCTAAAAAACACACATGTCCATCTCGTTCAATATAAAAAAAAATGAACTGCCATTGTTTGGCCTTCTCCATTTTTTGGAGTCTGCGTGCAGCATCAGATCCTTAATCAAGGACTTAATCAAGAATCAACTGTACTTCTCCTAGATTATATGATATCTTGTGTCATGACTTAAAGCTGGTGAGCTCTAATTATTCAGGGAATGATATTTTGGCATGCATCATCACCTTATTACCAAGTATACATCATGCAATTGTTGTGGTGTACCTCAGTATTATTGCTGACTTTGTGCTCTCTATGACTATTGGATAGCCATAATCAATACTGCTAGTTTAGTGTGTATACTATTAGGGTATGTCTTCTTTACAATGTTACTTTTTCCTTTACAATTGACCTCCAGAAGTCCCTGTATATTAAAATGTGAACCTCCAGCAGCTCCCCCCCCCCCCCCCCCCCCCCCCCATCTACTATATTCCATCATTATATGTGGGTGAGCCTGTCTTTGGCTTAAGTTGCTCTTATGGTCTAGGACACATGTATTAACCTATGTGTTACAAATGAGCCATTGGGGTAATGATAAAATAGAGTCTGGATTATTAGCCTTTTTAGTCAATCAATTCATGGGAAAAAAAATCCGGACACAGATTCTGTCTCAATTGCTGCAGTATTTTTCTTCCTGGACTAATATTTTGCTATGTTCCCTTAATATTCTAAAATAGTCACATTGTTGCCCCCAAGTAAACTTGTCTGGAGGCCCACATTCCACAAGATGACCTGTTCCTCACCTTCAAGCTCCAGAAAATCTAATAAACCTTCTTCATTTTATGGCAATGTTTTTTTTTTTGTTGCCTCCCTTGAAAAAAAAAGTGAGAGAGAGAGAGAAGGAGGAGAGGGAGAAGGTCTTTGCTATCATGTTCTTTTAATCTCTTAAGACATCACTCATTGAGTGGCCATCTTTGCTAAAATGCCTTTTAGGGGGAAGGGAAGTAAATCTGGCATACCATGCATTCCTTGAAGTGTGCAAAAGGTCAGGACACAATGGGCAGCCTGGAACAATGCCTCACATTTTCTGCTTTTGGCTCCCTTCCCAAAGCTTTTCCTACTAATGGGAATGTAAGGGAGGGAGAGAGGCCCCTGGAGTATTAATGAAGGTGATAACTTAAATCCTGACTTGAGAAGAACCAGATAGATTGTTTCCTCTGTTTTGTCTTGTCATTGATTTATTTTACTCACAAATACAGTGCTAGGCAATTCTGAAGCACTTCAAGATGAACCTGTAAAGGTCCTCTTAAATGTGGCTCCCATAGCGGCATGATTGAGCTTTTTAAACTATATGATTTTTAGAAACATGAAGTAAAGAGATTGAAAGAAAACATATAAAAATCATTCAACAATTCCATTTGCTGGCTGTAGGTAGGTAAAATCTTTATGTAATTTTTTTATGTTTACAGGACTGCAAAAAAATATTCAACGGGTTTGATAAATAAAGGAAATAAAAGGAAAACCACAAAATGTTTCAATTTATTATGTTGGAATGAAATTATCTAAGAAAAGAGATTGGTCAGAAATTGCATTGTGTGTCCAATGGTCATTTCTACTGCTCCCTTACAGAAATGAAGCAGTATTGCAAGCTTGCTATCCCACATCCAATTCAGACACCATACATTGAGACAAGCGTCTGCACTGCTGCCTTACGCGAGTCTGTATTTGCCGCTTCCTATTTACTACATATGTAAAAAAGGACATTTACTGGACCCATGTGGGAAAGTAGACTGTAATTATTTAACCTCCCTAGTGGTAACCCTGAGAGAGACTCGGGGTAGAAAAAAATTGCTACAAGTGGTAACCCCGAGTCACTCTTGGGGTTGGAACACCTAGGGAAGGTCAGTAAATAGAGCGCTTACCTGATCCGCGGGGGTCCCGCGCCATCCAGCACCACAATCTCCGTCTTCTTTCTTCTTCCTGCTTCTGCATCCGATGAGTCACCTGGGGGCTTCCCGGTGACATCGGTGCGTGTGTACGTCCCGGCCGGGCGGGGCGGGAAATTCAAAATCCATTTGTATTGCATTCAATACAAAATAACTGTATTGAATGCAATACATTGTATTTTTAGGTGTAAAAGCAGTACATTGTTTTCAAGAACATTTATTTTACAGTATGTATAATACTATGAGTATAATATGTATTTTTTTTTTTTTATGTATTTATTAAAAAATTTTTTTTAAATATATAGATTTTTTTAATTTATTCAATTTATTGTTTTTAAATGATTTTGTGTTTCAAACTTTATTATACTCATACTATTGTACTGTAAAATAAATTTTCATGAAAAACAATGTATAGCTTTTAGACATATAAAACCGGAAAGACATGAACCACTTGGGAGGTTAAACATGTTATCAGAATGTAGAGCTCAGACAAGTCACAATGGCCCCCATTTAAAAAAAAGTCTGTCTGTCTTACATACATATTAATGTAATCAGCTCAACATAAATATTATTCTCTTCAGTTGCTTTAAAATCATTGGTCTCTTTATATTTACACAGCCTTTGCTTCCTTCTTACTAGCATTGCCCAGTAATTGTCCTTTACTGTTTAATTTATTTTTTTTACTTGTCTATGGGTCAGTTCAAAGGCATCATGAATGATCACTTAAAATTATAAAATCATTGTTTGGCTTATCCAGTAATGGCTATTATTGCAGCAGTCATTGAGCCAGGATGGTAATAACACTGATACACAGAATTGGGAGGCTAAATTTACACCTTTATGAAACATGACAAAAAGTAGAAATGAAACTGAATGGCAATATATGTACTTGAAAAGCAAGCTGGCTGGCATGGAGACTGGAATTGGTGAAATACAAGCAGTACAGTAAAGTTAGAATATGTTCAGGGGCCAGTCCAAAATACAGTTAGGTCCATAAATATTTGGACAGAGACAACATTTTTCTAACTTTGGTTCTGTACATTACCACAATTAATTTTAAATGAAACAACTCAGATGCAGTTGACTTTCAGCTTTTAATTCAGTGGGTTAAACAAAAAGATTGCATAAAAATGTGAGGAACTAAAGCGTTTTTTAACACAATCACTTCTTTTCAGGGGCTCAGAAGTAATTGGACAACTGACTCAAAGGCTATTTCATGGGCTGTGTGGGCATTTCCTTTATTATGTCATTATCAATTAAACAGATAAAAGGCCTGGCGTTGATTTGAAGGTGGATGCTTGTATGTGGAAGATTTTGCTGTGAACAGACAACATGCTGTCAAAGGAGCTCTCCATGCAGGTGAAAGAAGCCGTCCTTAAGCTGCAAAAACAGAAAAAAACCATCTGAGAAATTGCTACAATATTAGGAGTGGCAAAATCTACAGTTTGGTACATCATGAAAAAGAAACAAAGCACTGGTGAACTCAGCAACGCCAAAAGACCTGGACATCCACGGAAGACAACAGTGGTGGATGATCGCGGAATCATTTCCATGGTGAAGAGAAACTCCTTCATAACAGCCATAACAACACTCTCCAGGAAGTAGGCGTATCAATATCTAAGTCTACCATAACGAGGAGACTGCATGAAAGTAAATACAGAAGGTGCACTGCAAGGTGCAAGCCACTCATAAGCTTCAAGAATATCAAGGCTAGATTGGACTTTGCTCAAAAACATCTAAAAAAGCCAGCAAAGTTCTGGAAAAACATTCTTTGGACAGATGAAACCAAGATCAACCTTTACCAGAGTGATGGCAAGAAAAAAATATGGAGATGGCGTGGAACAGCTCATGATCCAAAGCATACCACATCATCTGTAAAACATGGCCTGAGGTAGTGTGATGGCTTGGGCGTGCATGGCTGCCAGTGGCACATTTACGCGTTATGATGGAACATACACACACACAAATATACATACATACAATTTTGTATATATAAATAGATTGGACAAACATGTTTTTTTTTTTCCAATAAAGCTGTCATCCAAATAGTTATAAAAGGTAGAAGTTGCACCAGCAGCCAATCAGGTATCGCTCACTGTACAAAGAGATGGCCTTTATCGGTCTACTGTTGGTGCTTTAATGTCCATTCAGCTAGGAGTAAATCCTTGTTCAGGCTGTACTTCTGCTGAAGTGGAAGTCATGGGTTATACTATGAGGCAGGAAGTTATGTCAGCAAAATATTGCAATCCCTTTGCATTCCCATTTATGTATTTTATGTGCCTTCTTGATTTTCGCTATGATAATAGATGTTCAGAAACTACTTTATTTAATAGAAACTAGTAATCTGCAACTTGCTGGGCCATAAATGTCATGTCTTATCATTTTAGTGTTTTGTCATGATTATTTATGTCTTGGTCTCCTTCACAGATTCTCAGAAGCTTCAACCTGCCAACCAGTTGGAAGTATCAGACAACAGCCAGGATCCTGAATGGGTGAAAAATGTAGGCTTGTCCCTCCCTAGCGGAGCTCAACTGCAGCTAAACTCTGTCCCCACAGGAATCGTAGAGAAGGTCTCCCTCTTCTTTTGCTGTTGCCAGTGTGGTAAAATATTCTGGGAGGGCTCACACTTTGGCCGGGTGGTTTCCCAGTTTAAAGAGGTCCTGCACGACCAAGGAGA
The DNA here is from genome assembly GCF_032062135.1 of Pyxicephalus adspersus. Classification (NCBI taxonomy): domain Eukaryota; kingdom Metazoa; phylum Chordata; class Amphibia; order Anura; family Pyxicephalidae; genus Pyxicephalus; species Pyxicephalus adspersus. Next base: position 55,779,954 of record NC_092871.1, on the reverse strand, counting down.
ACATTTTTTTTACCAGTCTGACAGTCAGGGGCTCTGAATGAACTATGCTGGAACAAGATCTGTAAAATCTTGTGTGAAATATGTTCACAAAAAGTTAAATGCCTGTAACCATACACTTTATTTGTGGAAAGGTTAAAGCCCACATTTTGGTTATTATAGCTGCCAAAAAAATTAAATATTTTTAGTATTGAAAAGTCTTTTTTGCTTTATATGTCACATTAGGGAGATTTCCCTTAACATCCCTTTATGAAAAAGCAATGTAAAATTTTCTCTCAGTGATGCATGTTCTATATGCTATGCCCCAGTGGCCAGGTATTGATGATGATGTAATTAGTAAATCTTCAGTGAGTTTCAATCAAGTGTTAATCACTCTCACCATAAGGAGTTCAACACAGGCTTGGGGGGAGTATCCGCTAATGCTCATGGACCTTCTTCTGGACATCTCTTCTGTTCTTGGAGTTGTTCTTGATGCCATAAAAGTCTCAGGGCTTAGCACCTTTTACTAAGGCATATTCAGTAAAGATCGGTTATCGGTTAAGTTGTTTGCCATGACTACTACATGTTGCTCTGTTATAATCCCTCCCTTATAAAAAAAGGTCTAAATTTGGGGATGCCAATATTGGGGTCCATCTGGTAGAGGAAGGTGAGGTATTAGAGGTTTGCATTGTGCTCATAGGTTTGTAGGTTCGTTTTACAAATGTTCATACCTGCAACTGCTGTATTGTCAAATCAGCTACAGCACGTAAAAACACTCATCAACAGCCAGGCCCTCACCTTTGTATTATGATGCTACAATTCCCATGTGATGCTTCTGTCTCAGATATTTTTTTTCTGTTTTAATTTTTCTTATTAAATACTTTGTTTTTAATCTTTGTTTTTACACTTCTGTTATGTTTTAAAGGAGGAGACCATTTTCAGCTATAAAGAGGAAATACATTCTGGGGTGAAATGATGGACTTGGGCGCAAGATAGATTGGTACATTTAGTACCCATCTTGGCCTGGTGTTCTGCCATTTGGCATAGTACCCTGTTTGATACATGGTGCCGGGGGTATGGGCACTAGCTGCAGTTACTCCAAAATGTTAGCACTAGTCCTTTTAGGCTGGAAGTTCATCCAGTTCAGCAACCCCATGGTGTCTTTACCTGACACTTGGGGCAGTTAAGCAGGGCATCTCCCCTTTCCTCATCTTTGGAAATTAGAGACGATTTGAACTTTTATTGCTGATTATTTTAGATTTTTAAGCAGAAGGCATTGATCTTTTGTTGTGAATGTCGGGTTAATTATAATATTGCTGAAATTTAAATCTACCTCTATGCTACTGTAGAACACGTACTGTCATACTGTATCTGTACTGATGCCTGAACCCTTTTTTTGTAAATAAACATGATTCTGATAAATTTAAATAACTGAATATTTGTGTTCAAGTGGACCTGTCTGTAAGCCAAGCTAAGGATTTCTACCACACACTCCTGAACCTGCTGAAAGGGTTACTAAGGAAACTAAGGGAAATATAGAGAACGTCTCTGCTTGTTTACTTTTAAAAATGTCATCCACTGATTCACTGGCATGAGTTATCCACAAGATACAAATTATTCAGGAGTAAAGATTTCTGTCTGAGCCAACCCACAATATGCTTGTTAAAAGTAAGTTAATCAGGAAGTGTTAAAGAAGGTGACACCACTCTCTTTTAGGTTGTCAGAAAAAGGATTGTCACCATGCTGACATTACCTTGTTTGCTTTTGTATAGAATTATGAAGAACTTACACAGGTTCAGTACAGGTTCACTTAACTAATGACAGTGCAGATTTTTGGATGTTACAATCAGAGATTTCCTAATCAGAAACTTGTGGAAATGAGTGGTGCAGGAAATGACAGTGTTCCATGTCAGTTTCTCACAGACGTACATAAAGTGATCCTGTCTATAAACCTGCGCAAATAAAACTACGAATATGATGAGTAGAGTTTACCTCCAATGGAAACCACATGCCAAAACAGTCAGCAAATCAGAGACCCAGTCAGCAAAAGCCATATGGAAAATTTGCCCTTTACATGAATGCATGGCCTTGCCTGTGACAATAGTCACAACTACAAATATACAAATAATAATCACCCAAGTAGAGGCACAGAAGGCAATTGAAAACAGACAGGGGTTCTTACTCCCAAATTCGAACTAAAATGAAAAATATAGGAATGCTGAGAGTTGTGGTTCCTTATAAGCTGAATTCCCACAATCCCTTTGTTGTCATGACAAAAATAAAGAGGAACCTATTTCTGCCTTTTTTAAAATGCAAAACCTCTGGCTTTTGTCAGAGACTTAGGACAAGCATGTAGAGAAGGACCTCTGTTTTTGTTGTATTTCCTTATTTACATGTTACAAGAAAAATATATATATTAGAGATTCAGAATAAAAGCAAGACAGTTTGCATTTTTGGTTAGCAATGGCAGCTCCCCTATTTCTGACAGGTTTACTTAAGGTGGTGGAGCTGAGAGCTACCGGGAATTCAGGGACTGGTAGTTCCACAACTCGACAACTAAGTCCAGACTGATATCTTCCAAAAGACTGGAATCCTTTAGAGACCACAACCAGCTGGTCTCATGAAGTCATCTTCAGATGGAGAACTCTTAGGACTAGGAGTCCCAACCTCAATGCTATTGAAGTCATTGTAACTTGGCCTTTCAGGAACAACACACATGTACCGAAGCAGGAATGGAACAAAATACTGTCTAATCTCTAGAATGTGCTGGGTTCACATACCCCCTCCATCTATGACTCTAATCATTTAAACTATTTTCCAATAAAGATTTGACAATAAACAATGTTGTGTTTGTTACAATAACCATATTCTTTATTCATGTAGGAGTAAATAAATCCAGACAGAAATGTACCGCCCTGGAGGTTAATGGATAATAAAAAAAACTTTTTAACTTTGGTAAATTGAAATTCAATTGTACAATTCAATGAGTCATTTAACTCCTCCCTTACCCCAACTATATCTACCCACCTTTCCTTGCTCCCACAATTTTCCAATCAGGAACCAGGAAAAGAAAACCCTGTGTAAGCTTCAAGCCAACCTATTAGAGCTTACACATCTTAAAGTACAGCACCGTTCATGCTCTATGGAGAGGGGAGAGGGAGAGCGACGGAGCGGCACCCTGGTGCGCGCTCTCCCCCTTCCCTTTCATTAGGATCGGTTGTCGTCCATCGTCCGTGGATCCGGCAGGACGGTCGTTCGGACGATGGACGACACCGACTGTACACACGGCAGATTTTCGCCCGATAATTGGCCGATGCCGATTATCGGGCGATAAAAATCTGACGTGTGTACGTAGCTTTAGACATATAAATCCAGACAGAAATGTACCGCCCTGGAGGTTAATGGATAATAAAAAAAACTTTTTAACTTTGGTAAATTGAAATTCAATTGTACAATCAGACTAGGTAGGCCTTCCTGCCCTGGTAAGATCTGATTATATTACAGAGCTCCAAATAATTTCTCCCTGGCACCCAGACATGTAGGAGTAGCTCAGGAAACCCCCATGCCAATCACTCCCGCTCATTTGTGATGTTTTGTGTCACTGGCTTCCCCTCTTTTTACTACCTTTGACAACCTAATCCCCATCGCCTACTTTTTTAGCTTGCGTCAAGTTATCCACCAAGTATTTTGGAAGTCTGTCCTAAACTGTAACTCTCTTTTCGGGGAGGGGGGCTTGATGTGCGCTGGAATCAGGAGCTCCTCTGGCTCCCTTGTTACTTCCTACCAGCTACCATACCCTCCTCTGTGTGTGTGTCTATTGTAGCAGACTCTGCTGGGAAGTCATGCTCTCTCTGTTCCCACGCTCTCCTACACATTTTAATGAATCAAACTGGAAGCCACACCCAGGCCATTTCATCTAGATGGTACAGGCGCCCTGTGATTGGCTGTCCAATAGCCACACCTTTTTGGCTTTCTTATTTTTGTTCTGTGGTTGTCAGAGCCCAAGGGAGCTGCTTAGTTTACCGAGTCAGGTGTCATTAACCCTTGGCCTTCCGCACAGGCACCATAGTGTACTCTCACTGTTTGACATGCAATTCTTTATTTTCAGTGCTATGAATAGTGATGGCAGAAACATTTAACAAAAAATCAGCTAAGATTGTCCATGTTGCCTGTGATAACGAATTTGATTAGTACACTGAACTGTACGGCTCACTTGATGTGCTCACTAAATGTGTTGCATGACATAGTTTGATAAAAATCTTTTCTTTTTTTGTTACATTTATGTGCTTCTGATTACCTGATGGTGACAGTGGATCAGGCGTTCTCAATGAGCCTGAGAAAATTAGGTCTATGGTGTTCTGCATTACAAAACACATTAATTTTTATTTTTTTTGGCAGTTGAGGTACATTGGCAGCATGTATAAATGAGTGGGCTGCTTTAAATAAATTACAGAAATGATTCATATCTCGGGTAACAGGTTTACAGGGACCCTTACTTCTTACTACAGGTCTTCACAGGCCTAAAGAAGACAGGTATACAGACTGTACTGCTTCACTAAAAGGAGTATCTATAAATCTCTTGTGAGTTAAACTTCATGCAGATATGAAAGATTATAAGAAGAAGAAAAATCACCGGGAGTCAATCTGTAGCTGTTCTACAGTGCAATAGGCATGCAGAGAAAGACGGTGCGAAGAATCTATTCACCTGAAGAAGAATCTATCCACCTGCTGCAGGGATTCTCATATAGAACTTATTCCGGTATGGATGTCATTATTATTATTAAACAGGATTTATATAGCGCCAACATATTACGCAGCGCTGTACATTTTTAGGGGGTGGAGATTTTTATATACAGTCTAGGATATTAGTGATGTCATAAGGGGTAGGGATTTCTTTATGGAACTTTATCAGTGATGTAAAAGGAGGTGGAGTTTCTCACAGAGCAGTCTGTGTTTCCTATAGCAACCAGTTGACTTCTCCCTTTTCTTCCACAATTGCGGGATATATGACCATAAGCAGCTAAGTTTAAGGTTTAAGTTTAAGGTTCCTATTGTCATGGAGAGACAGAGTGCAGCTAATAAAAGTAACCAGAAAGTGAAAATATTCATTGAGGTAAATCCTCCTGGCAAGCCCGGGGCCACTCCTGTTAAATCATGGGTGATTCATGATGTGGCCACAAAATTTCCACACTTCATTATCCTGAAATGGCTTCATGGCAGCTGAGAGTGCGAGAGCAGCTCCCTTCTTTTGTAGAGGAACTATGAACATTTAATGTTTTATAATCAGCTTTATGTAAATAAGAATACTAGTGTAGGTCAGTTGTCTTCTAATACTAGTATAGAATAGTCCATGTACATAGGGGCAGACATATATGTTCATTACATGTGCTTCGTTTTGAAATTCCTTATCTCTCTTTAAAGTATATCTAAAGCCATTTTTTTTACACTTTTAGGCTGGCTACACATGAAGCAATCTCACCCTTCAGTCGCAGTTTTAGATTTGATTTTCTATCAAAACCAAAAAGCCAGGGATTATTCCACTGCTTCTACATTGACCACTACAAAATCTAGGGAACAGACAAGGCTGGATTGATTCAAGGCAACATACCCTGTGATATGTAATGGTTGGCAACTGGAGATCATGCCCAGGCTGGGAATTTGGAGAACTGTGTTTACCAACCTGCAGCTACTGAAGTCAAATCTCCAGATCTGCATTCTTGTTCCAGATCAATGATTTAGAAATGACTGAAGCTGTAAGATAAGCATGACAGCCAGGAGAATAGTACTTACAGAAGTGCAGCCCCTTTGTCTGTAAGGCTTAATCATTAGAAGACAGAAATACTTTTTCAGAAAACCTGTCATAAGAAGAATACAAAATTATACATTTAAAATGCAGCTTTGGAGAGCCAGGGGGTTGCTAGAGGTTCATTGAGCAGTGGGCAATTTGTGCCCCTCAGGTCAGTTTAAGTGACACCAATGATGTTGTGGCTATCTGTGAGGGTGACATTCTTCCCATTGCCCAGCAATGAAAGAGAGATTCTTCCCACTGACTCCACACTAATGTATGAATTTTGGGATATAGTAATTGTAAGGGGTTCCAGCTTCTCGGCCTTGGCTAAGATCAAGTGTAGTACCTAATCCTTCCAGTGTGCAGGAGAGGAACGGCGCCGTATTCCTGGCAAGAATACAGTGAACTAGTACACCTGCTAGGAAGGACAACTAGATGGTGATGCTCTGTAAGGGGCCACCCTATGCTTATTCCTCTGGTTATCCCTCCACCAGGGAGAGGCATGGGGCCTGCCCTGATAAGGAGCTTCCAGATAGTGGTCTGTCCCACTGGTTGGAGCAGGGAACTCTTGGTCTGGCCCTCGGGTCTTGAGAGCGGGCCGAATCTCGCTTAGTGTCGTCCCCCTGGAGTGGCGAACCAGGGGTACCCTAAAATCGCTTAGCAGTGGTGAACCCACAGTTGATTTTCGGTACACAGGCATGTCGCATGATGATTTAGCACATTGCCTTAATTCTGCACTAGCTGCACCTAGTACAGATGGGCAATTTTTTACTCTTTGCCCAGTGTGTTATGCACTGAGCACTTATTATTTATGTTTTTTTCCATTGTCACTGGTATGGTATTTGTGTGCCACTTTTTGAAGGAGGGTGCATTTTCCTTATGGGCTAGCCCTGAAGTGTTGGGGAGTACTCTCCTTTACTGGGAGTCTCTCTTTGGGAGAGCTCCCAGCCTAGTATCTGTTGGGACAGCCTATGCAGTCCCATACAGAAAGGACCCTGTCTGACTTTGGCTTCGGCTGGGTGGTCTTAGTACCCAGCCCCCGTCAGGAGATTTGCCCCGGGGGGTCTGGGAAAACTGGGTGACCCTTCCTCTTTAGAGGAGGGATCACAATAGTACCACAGTGCAAGTTTTTTGTGTAGTGTTTTTGCACTTACACCTTTTTTTGAGCACAGGGTTTTTGTTAAGTTGATCATGTTTCGCGAGATTCGATTAAAAAAAAAATTTGAAGGGGTTTCTTGAAGACCTGAAAATTATTACAAGAGTTCCCTCATATTAAAAAGATTGAGAAAGGCTTCTTTTTGATTCTCAGTTTTAGATATAGTGATCAGTTATTTTGTCATCCCTAAAAATCAATAACCATGTCCTTTTGTGTTGCGGAATATACTGTGGTTGCACCAAAGGGAGAAGCTGATTGGCTGCTGACTGCAAACAATGCTCCTTTCAGGCACTAATACCTAAGGGCAACATTTTTCATTGTTTTGAGGCCACATTTAAACTGATGCACAGCCTGAAAATTGTCCTCCCCCGCTGTCTGTAGGTGATGGATAGTTATGGTCTGGGTTTTATAATTACCTCCTACTATAAACGCTGAGTAATTCTTACCAAGGTGATGATTGTACGTCACCACATGAAAAGAGCAGTCATGTATATTGTAATATTATACACAGAATTGCAATTCCTTACATCCCATCCTGCTGGGTCTGTCCAGTATTTTTAGTCCCAAGACTGCCCGCCTTTCACACTGTTAACGCAGCTACATTCAAAATGTTCTTACGGCTTTGATTTTATGGGAGGAATAATGGATGCCAGTGTTACTGACCTCTCCTGAAAATTCTAGTTGCCTGGCTGGAGGGCCTTATAAAGGTATTTTAGGTCCCATGCATGATGCCAATAAAAGCTTTAGTACAAGATCTGGCTGTTTGAATCTGAATGATTCAGTACTCATGCAAAAGTCTCCATTTATGTGCATTGCATTAATGTGCATTGTGTCACATTTAAATAGGCTGTAAGTGCATGCAGAGCATCACAATGCATGATAGTGCCTTACTATGTGTTTCTTACTGCAATGCAATTGCCTCAGAGCTGAGTTGCCTTAGGGCACCAAGTAAGGTGCATTAATGCTAAGGTATTGTGCAGAACAGCTTCTAAAAACCAGCCAATAGGAACACCAACCACTGACCCCACTTACCCTAACAACAGACTCAAAATATTGTGCAAGGGCTGCCTGCTGCCACTAAAAGACCAACAATTGTTTACCTGTCCAACCAAGTTATTTGAAGTTTTTTTTTTCTTATTGACAAGTAGATTTTTTTAATAAAGTGTAAATGCAGGTAAATGGCTAAACACAGGGGGTGAAAACATAGACATTTGCTGTTCTGTCTGGCAGAAGACTATCCTTTGTGTAGAACCTAAGGAGCACTTCAGTAATTACATTTACTATTAGACTTGCATGCACACAGCAATTCTTTTCTTAGCTGGGATCCCGATTTCCATCCAAGCACCTAGTTCAACCTATGTTCTATAAGTCCCCTTTTAATGGAAAGCCTAAAAGCCAATAGCAACATAAAATAAAAACCAACATAACCCTATAACACATGACCCCCTCCCATAAAAAGCCAATTTTTTTAAAGAGACACCTCACAGCAAAATACATAAATTGAATTATGGATGGGACCACAGCTAACAATGATAACTGACTGCTAATTAGCCACACAAAAAAAAATGAGAAGAAAAAAAAACCTAAATAAGAGCAGACAAGGCATTATATGGATTGAAACAACCCCAAAGATGCCCAAAAAAACCCACAATCCGAATGAGGGTATATAAATCTAGAGCCTCCCACAATTAGATTCAATTAATTCCACCTGCCACATCCCGTAATATACAAATATTTGAAAGAAGAATGAATAGAGGGAATTTTCCAGCAATATATACAATACATAAAGTCAAAGTTCCTAGAAACCTAATCAGTGGATTGTTTTTGAGATGTTCTTATTAAATGGATCAGAGAGCCCAAATCCTGAGATACTTGATAGCCCCCCAATTAGTATTTTTGTTAATGGTAAATGCTGGAGAGTTTCACCCCGCTGGCAGATAAATTGCATTCATAGTCATGTCTCCTGTCTGCTGTGAATGGATTTAAATGATCACTACATCTTCATTGATGTCACCAGTCTGTACTGAAGTGATTGGCTGCATCCTCATTAATGTCCCCAGTCTGTATTGAATGGATTGGCTACATTCTCATTGATGTCACCAGTCTGCCGTGAATGGATTGGCTGCATCCTCATTAATGTCCCCAGTCTGTAGTGAATGGATTGGCTGTATCCTCAGTGATGCCACCCGTCTGTAGTGAATGGATTGGCTGCATCCTCAGTGATGTCAATGGTCTGTAGTGAATAGATTGGCTACATCTTCTGTGATGTCACCAGTCTGTAGTGAATGAATTGGCTGCATCCTCAGTTATGTCACCAGTCTGTATTGAATGGATTGGCTGCATCTTCATTAATGTCACCAGTCCGTCGCAAATGGATTGGCTGCATCTTTATTAATGTCACCAGTCCATAGTAAATGGATTAGCTACATCTTCAGTGATGTCACCAGTCTTGTGAATGGATTGGCTGCATCCTTCCTAATGTGACCAGTATGTAATGAATGGATTGGCTACATCCTAATTGATGTCACCAGTCTTTAGTGAATAGTTTGGCTGCATCCTCAGTGATGTCACCAGTCTGTAGTGAATAGTTTGTCTGTATTCATAGTGATGTCACCAGTTTGTAGTGGATGAATAGGCTGAATCCTATCAATCTTTAAAGAGTTGATATGCTCCATTCAGTGATGTCACCAATGTTTTTTTAATGAATAGGTAGCATTTATAGTGATCTCTTTGGTTTAGAATAAATAGGTTGCATCTTCACTTATGACATTTTTTCAATGGGTGAATAATTTAGTTACCAGTGCAGCCACCATGGTCTAATAAGTGGATAGGCTGCATTCTCTTTAATGTCACATCACTGTAGTGAATGGTTAGGCCGTATTCCTTGTGATGTCACTACTCACTAATAAACTGGCTGCAATTTTAGTGATGTCACTTTTCCACAGTGGATAGGCTGCATTTTTTAACTGTACACTTTTGAATTTTTATTTTTCATCTTTGTTTTTAAACCCATATTGTACCAGGTTTGCGGGAAGCCAATTCCATGTTAGCCTTTTAGTGACCTGCACAAATTGTTCTGGCCATCTGTCAGATGTATGAACTTGACTGATGACAACCTAGATAAGCCATTTTGCCTAAGATAGTTTCCAACTTGAAACATATGCATTACATGTGAGGCTGGAAAATGCCACAGGCAATGCAAGGGTTAACCCATTAATGACCATCTCAGTTCCAGGGAGGTTAAAGGTCTGACAGGTGATACTTTGTGCCCTGTGCGATTTCAGACTGTTTTGCCTCCTTAGCACCCTCTTGCCAGTAAAATGTTTCCTTCAAAGAACATATTGGTGTTTTACAGGGAAGAGGGGGAAGAAAGAGGGGAGGGGGGTTGATATGGCTGTTCATTACTGCCCTCTGTAGGTGTAAAGAGGAAAGACAGCTCCTCTACAGGCACAATTACTCTATACCTGAATTCCATGGAAAGTAGAAGCAATAAATTGTTATCTGTCACATACAATCAAACGTGAAGTGAGCCATATTGTTACAGTTTTTTAAAACAGTGCATCACAATTCAGGGCATTTCTCTTTTGGCTACTCCATAGCTGTAATGTGGACAGGTGGAGTAATATATACTGCTGAATTAGACTAGCATGACATCTAGAAAACTATCCAGAGAGGTCAACAGTCACAATGATCACTTCATTTATTTGTTACCTAGTGGTAAACCTCTGTGCCTTCTTTAGATGATCCAGATATATAGCTAGGAGGCTGTATGCATGCACACGAGCTCACTCACATAACAGAACATTCAGCACTATTTTTGAAGAAAGATTTAGAACTTAAGCAGAATTTTCAGGGTAGGAGCATGGCCAAGTAGGAGTGGTTGTAGCAAAGTTGATGTGAAGGTTGCTCAAAAGAATGAGGATTAGCAAAGACCCGGGTCAGAGAAGGGAGTAATCTGGATGACGAAGGGGAGAACCAGGGGGTCACCCAGGATGGAGATGGGAACAGCGAATGACTATGCACAGAATGGCACATTTTTGCATTTGCTATTCATTTGGGGAATTGGAGAATCGGTTGTTCACATTTGAATCCTGTATGTTGCTTTATACTAGAGGGTATGTAACATAAATTACTCATTCCTGATAGTATGCCCTCTGTCCCCCTTGATGACATTATCACCTATAACACAGGTCCAAGGGTTCCAAAGCCACAATGAGTGCTTTATGTGTTGCACTTCTTTCTACACACAAATGACCAATAACTGGACGCTATTACTGAAAATAAATTACCTTTTTGTAGTGACATTATCATTATTAATATTATTAAATAGGATTTATATCGCACCAACATATTACACAGTGCTGTACGTTAAATAGGGGTTGCAAATGGCAGACGAATACAGACAGTGACACAGGAGGAGGAGAGGACCCTGCCCCAAAGAGCTTACAATCTTGGAGGTTCTGTAAGACAGGGTTAGGTAGACATTGGGCCCCAGTATGTACACAGGGAGGAGGGTGGCAGTGTGTCAGCCCCCCCCATCCTTTCAGACAGTGCGTGAGAACTTTTATCACTCTCCCTAAAATCAAACTTCCAAACACACGCCCAGACTCTCAACGTTCCACTCTGGTGGGCGGGGCGAAGGAGGCCGGCGCACCATGGGCTCTCAGCCAATAGGAACCCGGGACGGCGGAGCATTGTGATGCAAATCAGCGCTCTCCCTAAAAAGGGGCTGCGCTGGCCGGAGGCGAGCTGAGTCTGACCTGCAAGTTTCCGGCAGCAGCACCGGCAGCACGCCTCATGCATCGCCCGGAGGACACAGTACGAGAACGTCTGCTGGAGCCTGTGCTAGCCTTGGATCATTAGACGGAGCTAGCCTTGGAGAAAGGCTTGGGATCCCTAAAAAGTCACAGTGCAAACACTTAAATAGCCGAAGCCAGTCTTGTATCACCATCTAGGAGCTTGGAAGTGTCATTGCTGAAAGAATTGACCTCATTGCATCTTTACTCAAACTTCTTGGATTATTTGAAGTGCTTCCCCCTTCCCCTTTTTCTTGCCTCCTAGATTCGTCTGTGCAGAAGACGTAGAGGGAGCTATAAAGTGCAGGGGGTGTAGGAGCTTCAGAAGCTAGCTACATACTAATCTGCAGTTTCTACCGGGCTGGCCACAGTCACCAACTCCTAATCTTTGCCTTACCCTCACGGAGCTCTCCTAGAGGTCCTTGCAAAAAGGACCAAGATCCTTTCCAAAAAGAACCGCTTCTAAACTGCTCAACAGAAGATCTTTTTTCACTACGATCCAGACTAGTTTCCTGCTATCTTTGCTACAAAGAGACCTGACCCCCTACCCATCTGGATCTTCTACCAACCATGAGCCAGACAGAAGTGTCCACCTGCTCCATCCCTCACACCCAGCGGGTGTTCCAGGAGGCTGTAAGGAAAGGTAACACCAAGGAACTCCAGTCCCTTCTTCAGAACATGACCAACTGTGAGTTTAACGTCAACTCTTTTGGGCCAGAGGGCCAGACTGCATTGCACCAGTCTGTTATCGATGGCAACCTGGAGTTGGTCAAGCTGCTTGTGAAGTTTGGAGCAGACATCAGACTGGCCAACAGGGACGGTTGGAGTGCCCTGCACATAGCAGCCTATGGTGGCCACCAAGACATTGTCCTCTATCTCATCACCAAGGCCAAGTATTCGTCCAGCAGTCGGTAACTGCCCTAGGGACAAGCAGTGACATTCCATCACTTCCTGTTTTATGGGGGTATAAATCATTTTTGTTGTGTATGTTTTCAGTTTTTGCGTTTTTTTGTTGTTGTTTTTTGTTTTTTTTTATTAAAGAGGCTCTGCTGCTTAAGGTTTTCAAACAAGGCTTGTGATTTTGGAGGGTATAATCTTAAAATATGTGTATCCACCGGATCCTTATCAACTGCTGGTTACTAAATATTTTTTTATCTTCCTTTCAGCTGGTAAAGGTTATATTTTCCAGAAGAACTTTAATTTTCTTTATATTAGGTACAAAAGATTGTGTTTTTATTTTTTTTCCATGGAAAGTGACTCCTGCCTCTTCGTTTGTGTCTTTTTTTATTTTCTCTTTGACATGATAAAAGCTGCTCTTTGGTCTCCAGGTTTTAGAAAGTTTGGGGCCCACAAAGATACATTTTATTATTTTATTTTATGTCCTTTTTTTCATCTTATTTTTACATCTACCTCGGCCTTAAGCACAGTATTTTAAATGAAACAGCTCCAGATACTGTACGCTGCACTTGTAGGTAATGTTTTCAACGTTTTTTGTTTTTTTTTTATCCCAGATCATTCTCATTGTATAAATATTTTCAGTATTTCTTTCAGTCCCTCAACATATTAACTTTTCAGCCAAAAAATAAATATTATTGCAAAAAGATTTGTATTGCCCCCTGAAGTATTGAAAACAGAATGAGCCTTCTGTATAAAAATCTTCTGCTCATTAAAAGTATTGTCCCTATCTAATTAAACAGAATTTCTTTTTCTTTGATAAATTATCTTTTTTTTTTTTTTTTTTTTTTTTTGTACATAACATGAAATCTAGAAAATTGCATATTGGTATACTATCATTTGCAGTTTCCTTTCTAGAAATAAAGAAGACTTGAATAAGATGCTATCAAGTGTCCAATCATAATATGTGTTTATATTGTGTTTTTGTATGTGCAGAATTTTTTTTTTTTTGCACTTCCACACATGCATGCACATACTTGGTTGCACACTGTTTTGCACAAATAAAGGAGCAAGTGCACCATCTGCTGTCTGCATGGAGAATTGTGACCTGTTCACTACTGAATTCTGGGTTATATGTTAGAAGCCACAAATTATGTAGATTTAAATAGAAATAGAAAAGCAACAGGATTGTTTATTTGATATGTATGCTTTGGATCAGGCAAGCGCTGCCTTAAAAAGATTTTTAAAAAATCCCTAGGGGACATAGAATAATTATAATGCAAATGAAACAGGTTATTTTTATCTGCTGTTTGAGCATCTTATATTGGTCCCAATTTGCTTCAACCCTCTAAAATCATTTTATATTAAGCCCAATAAAAAATTGTTAAAATTCAATCGTTGATTTATTATGACTGGCTGCAAATCTAACATTTTTTTTTGCTGGAGGTGATTAATATCAATGACGTGAATTAATATAGGGATTTATTATTTCCAACCTTTAAAAAATTGATGTTAAAAAAAAAAAAAAAAAAATTCTTACCTACTGTGTTATATTGCACTGTATACTGCTATGCTATGCAGGTTAGCTGTAAGTATCGCCCTTTTATGATCATAGAATTTCTGGTTTATGTGGGACACCATGTCTGCCACTGTATTATTATTTTTTTTTTTTTATAAATAGATTTGTAAAGCATTTAATGGCTTAGAGCAGCAAATCAACTCCAGTCCAGCTAGACCATATTGTGGTAAACTTATTCAAAACCTGCAGCCATAAGGGCAGCATAAACCATGTAATCTATGCTCTCTAACAAGGTCCCCCTTAAGAATTTTGTACATTGTTTAAAAAAAAGAAGTCGAGGTGTAAACTTTTATTAAAAATAAGTCTTGTTGTGCTGAATTTTCAGCATTTTTTTCTATTTAATTGGTCTACATTGTTAGGCTGGTGTATTACTTGGCACAGGGCTTTGCCTCTGTCCAATAGTTTTTGATTGGGTTAGGCGAGGGTGGGGGGCAGCTATGATTTTTTTTTTTCTTTTTTTTTTGGGGGGGGGGGGGGGGGGGTTAACAAAAAATTACTTTAAATGGGTTTGTGGGCAAAAGGGATAGTGTGTTTAAAAGTGGAAAAACACAGCTTGTTGCACATTTTAGGTGGATCTGCCACAAATAATGTCATAATATTTATGATGTAATTACTCATATGTTCATCCCAAGGTGTTATATATATATATATATATATATATATATATATGTGCCTTTTTTATTATTCTTCTTGAAGGTTTCAGTTGTTAAAGAGATATGTAGGTTATTTTGGTGTTGCATTCCTTTTTTAACTGTGAAGCATTTTTTTATTGCAATAATCAAATGCAGCTCTATTTTGTGACTGGGATTAAAATATTCCTGGCTACCATATGTTCTCAAATTCAGCTTCTGTCCTGCCCATCACCCCCCCCCCTTCTCCCCCTTGTCTCATAATATGACCCTGCATGCCACCACTAGACCAGATCTGCTCCAGGAGCAGGTGCATTGGCTGACTTCTCAATAGTCTGTCCCATTTCACTGTCTCTTCTCTTTCATTGTCACAGGAGTCCCTGACCTCCATTTTTAACACCCCCCTTTTCCTTTAAATTCTTGGGATGAACAGGATGGTGTGGCTGTAATCTGCTCCAGAAAGGAGTTTTGTCTGTGATCTATTGTGTTCTAGATACGGAAAATTTCTTTTAATTATGTTAATTAAAGTTATAGGCTTATATTGGAGCTGTGTTTGAGATCGCCATGTTGTAACTGGATAAAGTCTGTAAAATACAGCATTATTTGAGTGTATGATATGTATGACCTGAAGCCTCTGAAAGAATTGTTTTAAAAAAAGAAAAATTAAAAAAAAAAAAAAAAAAATTTTATAGCTTTTTTTTTCATTTTTGTTTTGGGAACTCCCCAGACCTGAATCAATAAAATGAAGTTGGTGCACTGGGAGAAAATATTTACACAGCTGACAACTTACTGCACAATTTTCTATTCAATCCTACTTGATAAATACCGTAAGCTAAAATCGCAGCCAACATGGAGTGATCAGCTGCGTGTAAAGTAACTCTAAAACTTCAATTTTCTTTGTAAGTATTGGGACTTCTACATGATGATTTACAATTATGGTAACTTTTCTTACTGCAGATTTGCAGTATATTCTATCTATGTTGTAGCTCTTTTGGTCCTTTGAATAGCATGGGACTAATATTAAATATTGGCAAGGTCATGTGCTCTGTGTATCATAGGAAACCATGTTGTTGTTACCTAGTCCAGCCTGCTGGTTGATTTAGGATTGTTGGCCTGTCAGAGGCACCAAGTGCTTATTGTCTCAGGAATTATACTATGGAATTTAGAGATTGCAATATGTATATGGAGTGTTTTTTAAGTTGCTCTGTATGAAGAATGTCCATAAAACAAAAAAAGTCCATTCAAAGCTAATAATTTAGTTTAGTTAATCATGATCATGACAATAATTATACATCCCAACTTTGATCTCCATTTCCTGGGCCCTGGATTGCCCGCATTCTCCTAGTAATAAAGTAGATGGGAAATCTATATTGGAACTGATGACCTTGATATGGTCCTGTCATGAAGGTGGCGTGGAGAACCCAGGATTACCAAGAAATTTTTTTAAAAATTCTGGCACCTGTCCAAGACTGAAATATTAGTTTTGCATGGACTGACCTTAATTGTTGCAGGTTTGACATTTTCATTACAACAAATAAATGAACGAGTGAGAATCCATCTAATTTATAAAGGGCGTGTTTTCTGAATTGATCTTTTTGCTCCATTGACTGTTGATGAAATGTAGTTGTATTGTTGCTTATGAGAATTGTATGCGATGTAGTGTATTGGTTTTGTGAGCTTGTTTTGTAACTGTGCGGTTGTTCTGTGAATTTGTGGTGTAAAAATCAGCCTATATTGGCGATACGTTGAAATAGAAAATAAAACATTTTCTTTTACACTTGATTATACTTTTCATTAGATCCTGTGTTTGATGTTTTAAGTTCATGATCCCATAAGTAAACTAGCTGCCTACTACTATGAAGTATTACAGGTGAATTCCTCATAAAATCAATGAGGATGCTGCAAATGGGAGGATATGGGGGTTGTGGGTGCAGTATTGCTCAGTATATGCCCCCATTTTGGTGGCCTGTTGTTCAGAATTTGACTTTGGTCTTTTTACATCTTCTCTTTGGATGTTTGGATATCTTCTAGCTGCCTTGACTCCAACACATCCTAGAAGCAGGGGATGGTGGAGAAGGAATGGAACAGATCCAAGGTTACACAGATACAAATTAAACCCTTAAAGAACTTCTACACCTTTAACAACTAAAAAACTTCTGGAATTATGCTTTGAAGTTGTAAAACCAGTCTCACTTGCCGTTAATTGAAAGCTCCATGTGAAACCCGTATGTACATCCAGAAGAACAGGAAGCCCAAAGCTGTCCTACAGTCTCATCCTTTTCAGCCCCAATGTGTAACATGATGTTCAGTTTTCATGTCGATGCCTACCCCTACTTCAGGAATGGCTAAACTGTACTAGAGCCTGGCCTGGACACTTGAATGGTATGAGCACATTTACTGATAGTGAACGTGTGACCCTTCAGCCATGGCTTCATGTTAGGACTTGCAGTTGGACTAAACTTGGAGTGTTGATAGTTTAGTATTTTTGTTGATCAACAAAACTTGGTACTTTCTCTGACCAAGGACAAAGGGTGCAAATCTAAAAGGTCAGAGAAAAGTCAGAATTTCTAATCTGTGTCCCATTCACACATATGTACAGTTGTGCGTTGCTGTCCTCTACATATAGGCAGCTGGTTTAAAAATCACACTGTACTATTTCCATCAGTACATTGCAATGCACTATAGTGCACTGCCCTGAGGTGCAGTTGAGGGCTGGAGAAGAGGACTTGGGGTGCCAGTCAGAATGAATGGCACCACACTGCATCAATGCATGATACAAGCTTTGCAATACCAGATATGTGAACTGGTCTTTAACCAATTAAAGAGGGTGGGAGGCATAATTAGTGACATAACACTTCTAGAGGGTGCACGGTCAGCCTTTATCTCCAATTTTATTAACAACATATCTCAATGCAAAATAAAGTACATCTCTGTAATACATTTCCCCATGTTGTATTAAAAGCTGTAGTACAAGTACAGAAAAACACATTATTGTCTGCCAGAAATGCAGTTTATGTCCTGTTGTAGGCTGACATCACAGAACTTTGGTGGCAGCTCTTCCAGTTGTCTTTTGCTTAACTATTCCCACTCCCACTCTCAGATCTGATGATAAAAGGCCAGTCATTTGGTGGTTCAACTCAATGGGAAGGCTCTTTAGGTTGCAGGAAGTGCACACAGGACCCAGAACTGCTCCCATTACTTAGAAAGTTCAACAGATTGGTTTGCACTTCTCTCACAACTGTAGACATCTTTGCAGGAACATCCAAGGAGGTTGTATTTCATGTCACAGATCCCTGAAATCACTTGGACTACAAAAGACAAGCAATGATCAATCTATACTTGAATTTTCATTTATATGGGTTTTGACCCAACAAAAACATTTTGGGTCCATTTTAGATATGTCCCCTTCTGTTTGGATCATCCAGTGTAGGAGTGTCCTCTCTTTTTGTTCTAGAATAGTTTTAAATATCTCTACAACTCTATTCATTTACTTTAGGTCAATTGCTGCCCAGAGAATGCAGTGAATGAAGTCATTTTTTAAAGGGATGCAATGCTAATGTAGTTTTTCTGTGGCATCTCTGGTTTCTGGTGTATTTCAATTTTGAATCCTCAATAATAAAATAATTTAAAGACAATAGTTTTCCCTTAGGTTTTGGGGACCATAATGGGGGAAAGAACACCTTTTAGGTTTTAACTGCTGGAGAGAGTTTCCCTCTCATTAACCACCAT
Source organism: Pyxicephalus adspersus (assembly GCF_032062135.1). Classification (NCBI taxonomy): domain Eukaryota; kingdom Metazoa; phylum Chordata; class Amphibia; order Anura; family Pyxicephalidae; genus Pyxicephalus; species Pyxicephalus adspersus. The sequence continues at coordinate 55,761,407 of NC_092871.1, read as the reverse complement.
TCTATATGGATGGGAAGTGAAGTAGAGCTTCCCCTAAAAGAAAACTAGGTTAAAAATAAGAACCTAAATCATTTTAACCTAATCTAAAACTAAACACAAAGAGTTTTGGCTGTGATCCCACTTTAGGTGCATATTGCTAACACCATCAGATGAAAAAACAAGTGATCGAAACTTTGTGTTCTTTTGTTAAGCTGGTTTTCATTGTAACCACACACACACACACACACACATATATATATATATATATATATATATATATACAGAGAGAGAGAGAGAGAGAGAGAGAGAGAGATATACATATAGATGTATTTTTTAATGTAAACCCATTCTTTCCCCATACATGTTTAACCACATTTTATTGTAACCATGTGGACAATCTTCTGCAAAGATATATTCCTTAAACTCCCTGGCGATCTGATTATATCATTAATTTTGAATGGGAAAGCGGTACATTCTGTTTAAATTTCCTGTCCGGTCACGCCCCCCAGTTCACTGCTCCCACACTCTCACACGTCATATTGATCATGCCGGGGACACGAGGCCAGGGGACACAGATGCCGGGTGGACATCGCTGGAGGATGCTGTGGGCTCTTTGGGACCAGGTAAGTCCTTTACAATGGTTAACGCTTTTGGTACTGAGAATTAACCCCGAGGCAAACTCGGGAATACCGCCAGGGAGGTTAATATGAACATGTTTGCCATTGCCGGGTTTCTGTAATGATAGCGATACCAACACCTTAGAATTATCTTTCCTTTCAATTGGCTACAGTGCTGTCACATGGGGCAAAAGGGAGCCAATCACCTGACATACCACTGGGTATTTTTGTTTTCTCTGGACGGTTTCATGGAGGCTAAGCTCCCTTCACTCTGTATAAAAATTCTGCATAAATCTTTCTAAAGTATTTTACAGTTGCCAACCCCTGAAACTTGTAAATTAATAAAAAAAAACACAGTAGGCGTTTTGGTGGCAAAAAAAATGTCACGCTAGGTAGGTGACATGCGTGTAATCTTTCAATTTTCAATATAAATTACAGTGATCCTGTGCACTGCTGACTCACTTGCAAGGGAAGCCGATGGAAATTAATTAATCTAATTTCCTCCAAAACCACCTCCTTCCTTGCAACAATTTTAAATAAGAGGGCTGCTGGAAGTACAAACATCAGACTTCACCTCTCCTTCCTCCTGAAAAAGCGGATTTTTTCCACGAAACGCGTCGAGAAGTAATTAAAAATTTAAACCTTTTCGGGGTATTCTGTAGGGAGAGGTCATTATATACACCCACACTTTTATTGTGTTTTATGTATTTGAAAGGATGTTTGTTTTTCATGTTTATTATTAATAAAATTTTGTTATTTTTGTAAAATATTGATGGTACTGGCTTTAAAAGTCCCGCTCAAAATTGATGTCTTTCATCGCATATCTTTTCCTATGAATGTTAGGGATGTGCCCTGTTTAAAATAAACAAATGTATATAGGTGGATGTTTCTTTAAATATTGCTTTTCAAACACAACTGAATTTTCAAAGTGGGCTTTGCAATTTTGCTACTGGTGTCCCTAATGTGTGACTGAACCCACCTAGATGGCACAATACTGGACATCCATTTATAAGGTGGGTTGCTATGGCTGCTCTCTTCTTTTTATAGATGGCAGAGGTCTACATCTCTTGCTGACCTCAGTATTTACCCGACCTGGAACAAATTTGTGTATCAGGAATTTTTGCATTATGACCATTCTAATCTGCAAACTTGCAGTCTGTGATTTAGACAACGTTGAGGACAAGCAGGCCAGCAGCCTACATTTTTTTCTCAGTACAGGTTTCCTTTACAAACTAAGAGTTCCTCAAGGGCTCATTATGACAGAAGAATTCTGGGCAGCAGACTGAATGATTCCCATCAATCTGGAAAGCCAAGTATCACATATTGCGCTGATCTGCAGTAAGAATGAAGAGCCTGGCACAGACAACCGCTTACTGCAGCCAGTTCTCAGCCTCAAACGTAACTGTTGGCTTGCGTTCCCTCTCACTTTAAGGCCAGATTCCGCTTCTTTCACCAGATTGTAACGTGACTTTAGGGCTTGCATGACTGTAAAGAATAAAAACTGATTCCCCCCACCACCACCCCAACAATGTGCAGAAATGAAACATTTCAAACTGTCCCAAAAATATTTTTTTTAAAAACTGGAAAAAGTTAGCCACTAGTAAGATATGCTGAGCTCCTGCCAAATCTGCAAAAGGAATTCCACACTAGGAGCATTTCCTTGTATTGTCCTAACTGCTTCATTTGGTCTGCAGAGCAGATGGATGCTCTATTACTCAGTCCTCCCCTTCTTCTGCTCTAGGGGAAGGAGGAGGGGGGTGTGGGAAATTAGGCTGGCTGTCAAAGGCAAGTCTGTACCCCCCCTATATGCTGTTAGTCAGAGGTCATGAGAATACAACCATGGCACAGGCTTTTTTTAAAGAGCATTTTGTCTACAAAACCAGTAACTGGTTCCAGGTCTCTGAAGTTCCAAAGTCCTTCAGGCCTCAAAACTTAAAAACCATCTTTTCCAAAAAACTCAAGTTTCTACCTAACTGACCCTGTTGCATAGAAAATCAGTTGCACTTAGGCATACATTCCCTGCAGCAGGGAATCAGTGATTGTGTTTAGCTTGGCTACCCCACGAAAAAATTGCATGCAAGCCAGGGGAAAAAAATCAATAAAGGTTGACCAGGGGTTCAAAATTAGAAAAAAAAATTGTCAGGGAATGTAACATTTGCACACACCTGTGAATTGCAGAAATGCATGCACTAATGCATGTTATGTGTTTTAGTGCATTGCAGTGACAGTTATGATCAATAGCACCCCAATGCAATTAACTAACACCAATGCTTATGGTGTTAAGGCAGCCCATTAAAGCATAAGCTGCCAATGCACCAATAGAGATGAGCTGCTGTAACCCAATGCACGTTAATGTGCTACATACCTCATTTTAAACTACAAATGTTGGGGCTGTGCACCAATGAATTAATGGGCCTTTATTTGGAGGGTTGTAAATTTAAAATATATCCATATCAGTAATTGTTAATAATTGAATCTAGAAATTTAGATGGTATGTTACGAATGTAAGTAAAATACAAAATTGCAGCAATTTGATTGATAACATTATAAGCATGACCTTGCGGACCCATCTTTATGTGACATCAAGTTTGTGTGTCTATTTTAATTGACATTTAATTGTCATGTAATTGTCCTAGTTGGAATCCTGATTCGATACAGTTTGGCAAGGAGAAGTTAGTACTTAGTACTTAGTTAGTATATAATTAAAAATAACACTCAGCCATTGTGATGCATTATCTGTAAAATTTAATTATCATCAGTATCTAAAATATTCAAACTGGCCCATTTTTATCATATACATATATACTTTTGTGAATATCCCAAATACAAAGTTTATTCTCCAAGAAACCAGGCCCCAACCGCACACATGGCCACCCTGACAGTGACAGCGCTTGGGCTAGGAGCTGGGTACATTACAATGCTGTGGGTGGGTCATATGAAAACAAAAAAATGGGCACCCCAATGGGACAGGACTGGGTGCTATGACGGAGTCGTTCTCACACCTGCCAATTTCCCTCCCCAATCAAATTCCCCTCCTCTTCCACACTGCCACCACCCCTGCTGGCTCTGAATCCTTAACACAAGTTCATCAAACTAAAGCGAGCTTAAATATGCACCCCCACTCCTCCCTTTCCTCAACACCCTGAGCCTTTCTTTCAGGCCTCTGCAGCCTATTCATGGACTGGACAAGGAGGCTTTTCCTCTTGTTTCCTAGGCCTCATGCAGCAGCTGCTATGGAAATGAGCTCCTGACAGTCAGTGCCCCTCACGTCTCCAAAGGCTCAATAAATCCAGTGGACCCAGTCCGTAGCAGCTTAATCACAAAGAAGGCATCTTTACTCCCTCACATTGGCTGCCCTTTCACATTCAAATGCATTAACCAGCGGGTAGAATGGGCTTGGACTGTATAAAATAGATGCATAAGGAGGGACGAGACCCCCACACACCAACCCCTCCTCTGTTCCCCAATTTCCAGACATTGGCCATAATGCAGCTCACTCCCCTTCTCCATACACACACTCTTGGGCTGTTGTGTCTGCTTTGGAATTTGTTAATGCAAAATATGAAGACAGGTCTGTAACTCTGTACACTGCTAATCTATCCTCCTGATATGTGAAGAGGACCTGTCATCAGTGCAGAGTCACCTGTTTGTCATCTTGATTGAATCTAAACCAAATGAATTGTTTGGACAGGTCCTTGTACTTTGTGTTTGTTGGTACCTTTTACAGAAGAAGATTGCAGTGTATATTATTTAGATGGCTCAGTAGCTTTTTTAGGATATATATATATATATATATATATATATATATATATATATATATACAAATTATAAATACATTGGAAGCTGTACTGATCTAATGGATCAGATTGAATGCAGCCACTATGACAAAATTATAGAACGATCCAGTTAAAATGTGCTTTGGTACCCATAATAAATCAAGAACAAGCCATAGACCGCAGTACACATACTGAATATTATTTGTTTTATATGGGGAAGAGATGGAGGGTAATCTGGGGAAGTTAAGTAAATTAGTCAAAAGTGATAAATATTTCATTCGTATGTTGCTTAAGGGCCAATCACTATAATTCTCATATAAGCTTGGGCTGGATTCATGCCATGTGTATTGCAAGTAGGGCATGTTGACAAGTGGTTGATGCAGTTGAGTTGGGGACATTGCATTGACAGAAGCACATTTAACTTATGAAGTTGCATTGCATTTCTTTCTACAGTAGGAGACAAAAAACATAATTTTATTAACTTATAGCATGCTTATATGCAACCTGTACTATTTTTACCCAGCTCATAATAATTTGGCATGCGCATGTGAACTGGGCCTTTTTGTACTTTATTTTTCCTAGGCTAGCTACCTTGTGGAGCCCCCTCTCTCCCAACTGCCTTGAGTGCCTCCCAGCTGGCAATAGGTAGCTTTTTTTTTTTTTAGGATATTTGTTTAGACTGGCGATGAGGTTGTGATGTGCTTACCAGCCAGGGAACCACGGCCTCGGGGGAAGATGCTACATGTAGCTTCTCCTGGTGGCAGCCCCACAGAAAATTAATGGGGCAAGAGTGAGTGCTTCAGAACTACAGACAGATGCCAGCTGTCAAATGTGTAGATGAAGTTTCTTTAAGAACTAGCACTATGGTGCAATTGACTGACCTGGGGGACATAGAGGATTGCTGGAACCGAAGGCAAGTCTGAGGGAGGGGGAAAAAAGAAAGGATGAGAAAGAGGTATCAGGGGCTTAAAGCAGCCATGGTTCATTGTCACAGTCAGGAAGTTGGTCTAATCAATGTTATGTAGCTGATGTTGGAGAGAACACATACATAGTTACATAGCTACTCAGGTCCATCAAGTTCAGCCACTAGGGAAACCCATAGACATAGTTGATCCAGGCAAAAAAAACAAAAAACCCCTGGTGCAATTTGCTTTTACGGGGAAAAATGTCTTCCTGATTCATGAGGCAATCAGATGTTCCCTGGATCAACAGTCTCTGGAATCTCTATTTTAAAGCCTTGATACCCAGTTATATTCTGTGCTTCTAGAAAAACATGCAGCTTTTTCTTAACGCAATCTATAGTAGTTGCTGAAACTTCTTCCTGAGGGAGCTGATTCCACATTTTTAAACACTTTACAGTGAAGAATCTCTTCCTTATCCAGAGTTTAAACTTCTTTAACTCCAGATGCAAATAGTTCCCTCTTGTCCTTTGTACTGTTCTCAAAGTGAATAATCAGGAAGAGAGTTTTCTATTTGGACCATTTATATATTTATACAGGGTGATCATATCCCCGCCTAAATATCACTTCTCAAGGGAGAATAGATTCAGTTCAGCTAATCTCTCCTCATAGCTGAGCTCCTCCATTCCTTTTATTAGTAAAGCTGCCCTTCTCTGCACTCTCTCCAATTCCACAATGTCCTTCGTCATATTGATTCCAGATGTGGGCAATGCTTTATACAGGGGCAGGATTATGTCTCCATCTTTGCAGCCTATTCCTCTTTTTTTACAGAAGTACTAGCTTTAGATATTGCAGCTTGGCATTGCATGCTGTTATTAAGTCTATTATCTACCAGAACCCCCAGATCCTTTTAATTTCTGACTTCCACAAATATATTCCCCCAGGACAGTAATAAGCATGCATGTTGTTAGCCCCCAAGTGCATAACTTTACATTTATCTATAATAAATGTCATTTGCCACTTGGCTGGCCAATCAAACAGTACATGCAGGCCTGCTTGTAGAATATAGACATCCTGTATAGACTTAATTCCATTACATAGTTTGGTGTCATCTGCAAACACAGAAATGGCACTTTTAATCCCAAACTGTATATCATTTATGAAGATGTTAAACAGTAAAGATCCTAACACTGAACCCTGGGATACACACTAGTAACCTTAAACCATTCAGAGTATGAATAAATAATCACTCCTCTCTGGATGCGATCTTTAAGCCAGTTCTCTATCCATTTACAGATTGACTTTTCTAAACCTATTGACCCTAACTTGCATATTAACCGTCTGTGGGGTAAAGTGTCAAATGCTTTAGTAAAGTCCAAGTACACTATATCAGCTGCTATTCCACTGTTAACCTGTTTACTTACTTCCTCATAAAGAGAGAGTAAATTTGTTTGACAATTTTGGGTTTTCTTGAATCCATGCTGATTATCACTTATAATAATATTTTCTAGCAGAAACTTCTCTATGTGGTTCTTTATCAAACTCTCTAGGACCTTTCCAACTATAGAAGTTAAACTAACCGGTCTGTAGTAACTTGGTAATGACTTTGCTCCTTTTTTGAAGATAGGAACAACACTGGCCTTACACCAATCTATTGGTACCTAGTCAGTGATTAAAGATTCTCTAAAAATTGGAATCAATGGCTTTGAAATATCTGAGCTCAGCTCTTTGAGAACACAGAGATGTAATCCATCAGATCCTGGTGCTTTGCCAAGTAGCTGAAAGAAGCTGCTGTTGAGGAAAATCATATTTATAAATACAAATCAGCAGTGGATTATGACACACATTATGTCCTTTATTCGGGTGTCACCTCCTGTTTTACTCTAGTACTGTAAAACGAAAATATATGAATGATAAAGTGTTGTCATGGCTACATGCATTGGCCCTACTGCTAATGTGCGATGGCTACATATATGGGCCTTGCTACTGATGTGTGGTCATGGCTGCAATTATGGGCCTTGCTACTGATGTCCAGTACAATTCTTTGGCAGTCACTCAGGATCTCTGCAGCATCCCCACTAAAGCTAGGTGGTCACATCAAAAGTTGAGGACCATGAAGGATGGAGACCCAACATTTGAGTCTAAAATGATGAGGCTGCAGCAGAGGCTCCAGCCGTTTTGGTAGGAGCAATTATTGTAATTATAAAATGTAACCAAGTGACTGGAGAAGGCTGCAGCAGAGACCCCATTTTGGTAGGAGCAATTATTGTAATTATAAAATGTAACCAAGTGACTGGAGAAGGTATGGAAACAATGTCACTAACAAAGGAGCAAATACGAGCGTATACTTTATCCACAGCTTACAGTTTTAGTATGGTGATCAGTGGAAGAATGCCTTCTACAATGCTGGTAAGTGGGAAGAATGTCACCCTTACAAACAGCCAAAACTATTCAAGAAAATAAAAAAAATGAAAATAAAAAATAAATTAATTAATAAAAAAAAAAAAAGTAAATAAAATGATTTATAGAAACAAAAAGTCAATCCAATGGCTTCAATGGCATGGTTTGTATGGAATATACAGTGAAGAAAGAACTTTGACGTGACTGTGTTTGTTTGGGGGCCCAAAAAGAAATGAAGCCACTGCATTATCATGATAGCCAGTCAATTAACATTTTTAGAAGGTAAGCAAATGCCTCCTATGTCATAGCTTAATCTAACTGGCTCATCTAACTGGCTGTAAACCTCTGTGCAATCAGCACAACCCTTCATTCTTCTATAGAAAAGTGTAAAGAATCAAAAGTACTGTCCCAGGAGGGGGATCACAACAGATCCTGGGACTTCCACAGCTTACTCGAAAGCTGGAACATCCCATCCTCTACAGAGATTACTACAGCCCCGTAATACTAAATGTACAAATCCTAGAATAAGATAGATTCTGCTATGTAAGGGGCCCACATAGTAATATATGGTGATGCAGGTTGTTTAATCCTTAAATTTTTCTACACCTTTCCTACCTTTACAATGGGAACCTCACATTTTAGGGACCTGCCTATGCTGAAGTGTTGCCCCACTTGTGGAGAGAGGAAGGGCTAGCCTTTTTTTAGGACAGGTTGTGGTGGCAGAGTATTTTCTGCCATCTCTGCTTGCCCAGCCAGCCTCGCAGGCCAGTTCATTGCCTTAGGACAAGCCCCCATCTGAGCCGCCCGCCCCTCTCTTTTTCAAAGGTTTCTTTTACCTTGTTCAGCCACACAGAAAATCTTAAGTTGTATTGATGGCTATCACTATAGGGCCAACTTGGAGGAGAAGGAGGGGGGGGGGGGCACAGAGTCTTTTTCAGATTCCATCCCTCCTCCCCCAACCCCCCCTCCCAAGTCTTTTTCTTTTCCTAGAAATGCTTTGTAACGTTAGAAGAAAGAAACAGGTTTGGAAGTATAAACAACGCAAGGCACTATGTTATATAGGAGGTGATCATTTCATTAGGGACTGCTAAATTTTGCAGTTAAGGACTAATTTTTGGTCCCACTCTCATTTAAAGTAGTTTTGTGGGTACAATGCTGCCAAACCAGAAGCTACTGTTTTATCCAACACAAGACAAGTATACACGTGGCCCCACCAGTCTGATGGACAGTCATTTTGTCCATGAAAATGCTAGGTTCACTTATTCTCTGCACTCCTTGGATAGTGCAGGAAGAGTTAGGACCTCTTTAACTTTTTTAACTTCTATCCTGAGCTTCATAATAGAGATATCCTTATTGATTTGTTATGGGCCAGCAAGCAGGAAATTTAGAATGGCCTGGGCTCAGGAGAATTGGTTTGAGTAGTGCTGGTTAACAGAGGACACCTAGTGGCAGAAAAAAAGTACACCTCTCCCCCATATCATTCTTCATAGAAGCCTTGGTCATCATCAGCACCCTCATTCCCCTATTGCTTATTTTTTTGTTAAAATTGCTTTCTATTTTGTTAATAAAGTAAAAACTTTAATAATACTGTTAATATTCTCTCTGCTATTCTGCTTTTTCTACTCTGCTTACTCTGCCAGTAGCAGTGTATATCGTTGGCTGTCAGGGGTTTAGGTTTGGTTGGGTGATTAGAAAACTCTTCTATAAGTGTCTGCAGCTCAGCTAGAGGAATCCTCCCAGACAATGATCGTATGCTGCCACCTGCTGTACAAATTGGAGTACTGCTTACGTAACTGCTCTCATTAGATATTGAGATATTGGGCCTGATTTATGAAAGCTCTCCAAGGCTGGCCTGTATACACTTTCATAAATGAAACTGAGTGATCCAGAAAACCGGTAATGAATATCTTAAAATAATTTGCTTTTATCCAGCATATGTTTTGAATCCTGGACCAAGTCCATTCCAGGTTTTTTGGATCACCCAGCTTCACTGATGAAAGTGTATCCTTTCCAGCCTTGGAGAGCTTTCATAAATCAGGTCAATTGATGCAATCCTACTTGAGATCTTACGTTTCCTGAGGGTAACATATATGTTGTCATTGCTGACTTCACATTCTGCAAATTCTAGCTACATTTCTGTCATGCTGACCTTCTGTCCAATTTGCACAGGGCCCCATTATGCCTAAAACAATCCCTAGCAGCAGTCCGTGCTGCCCACTGGGTTTTCTAATGTTGGTTAGATGTAGGCATTGATTCAGTATATAGGACATATTCATGAATTTTTCTGAATGTTATAGCTTTGTGACAATGATGATAATAATTGATATAGCTGATGTATAAAAAGATGAACACATAAGGCATTGATGGTGAAAGGAATATAATTTTGCTGAGTTTTGAATTTAAGTTGTTTTTGTGTTTTTGCTATATTTTGCAAATAATTGAGTTGTGTCGAAACTAGTTATATCCTCCTTATCAGTAGGTCAATATTTGCTCCATCCTTACCTTGAATCTTCTTACCTTGAAACATCTTGCTCAGCGAAGTTGTTAATTAAGTTTCTTGTTACTGACTAACTACTAAGTGTCTTCCACCTGGTTGTCTGACTATATAAACTGTGATGTGAAAATAAAGTTTTGAGACAGTATATAATAATATACGCTTAAGTTGTGTGTTGTGTTAATCACTGCTCCCAACGCGTTGAAAACCGAGGTCCCAATAGAGAGGGAAATATTGGTCTGGGATCAATAGGAAATCGCCTTAACAGATGGTAATGGTTATGCATGGTCAGTATAATATTACTTTATTGATATGCTGTGTTTATACAAGCAAAGATTTACATACTGTTCCTTGTACATTACAGGTTGTCTTTTATTGAACATCAAGACATTCTAAACTATTTTATACTCCTTTACCCCCATAATAGTATACTTTGACTGCCAACACACCATAAGAAATATCTGCAGACTAACCAGAAACATGTATTGTAAGTTCAGTAAGTATGCAAAATATGATGTTATTAATCCAACCAAAACATTTAGGTGTAGCTGGATCCTGGAAAGCTATGTCAGCCCCTTTTCTCCTATTTCAGTATTCTTCAGATTAGTCAAAGTGCCTTTTAGAAGTTGATAAATTGTATTGCACAAGATGAATTAATAGGATATAAAAAAAGTAATAGGATGAGATAGAAAGTATGGATTCTTCTTTACAGATATTCTTCCTCATCTGAAAGGACAAAAATTTTATCAGCAGTTGCACAAGAGAGAGAGAGAGAGAGAGAGAGAGAGAGCCAGAGAGGGAGAGAAAGAGAGAGAGAAAACAGAGTGTGTTCCACTGTTTTTTTTTTTTACATCCAGCACTACCAAATTTGTTAATCAGATTGAGGTAGGTATGTATAAGGGGTAAAGGAAAGTTAGGATAGGTCAGGGCAAGGAGGCGTAGATGATAAATGAACTTTGATTTAAAATGCACTTATTCTTTAAGCAGGTCTTAAGTTGAAAATGGTTGACAGTCATTCTGTAAAGTCACACATAATTATGTTTTTTTAATGAAATATGGACTCTTTAGTCTACAGATGTGAATTAAAATATTTGAGCATTGCTGACTGCTGGGCAAAAAAAAAAAAAATTAAACAGTAACCAAAGCAGTACAACTAAAACAAAAAACAGGCCTGGTTTATTAAATCTATCCAAGTTTGGAAAGGATAGACTATTATGTGAGAACCTGAATAATTCAGCAGATGTGGAATGATTCTGTTCCAGGATTTAGGCCTTTGCCAAATAATAGAAATTTTTTTAGGAAATATATTCCATGTTCTTTGGATCACCTAGACTCACCTATGATAGTCCATCTACTCCAGTTTTGAGGAATTTTATTGAATCAGGCCTATTGTGTCCAATGGACAGAATTTGTTTGAGGTAGAAGACTGTAAATGTCCACTTTGTGAGCACTTACCCCCAGTGGGAACCCCACAGTACTCCTTGCACTCCTTCTCTGTATAGAAGTGGTTACCATTTCCTTTACAGCCTCCATATTGAAAGGTGACACATTTGCCCTGGGTAGAGTCGAAAGCCCAGCGAGATTCAGACATTCTGCATGGGCCGATGGCAATAGGTAACCGGCAAGCAGCTGCAAAACAGAGAAGCATGTCAGATGGTGGTCCCAAATTAACCTCAGCTGTCATGTTTTTGGGACCTTTGGTCAAGAAAGAAGGAGGAATCTACTTGGCCTTTATTCCATTTTGCTTAAAATTCAGGCCTGCCAATAACCAATATTACATACTAATATTTTATATTTTCATTATGTATACTCCTTTTCACATAATATTCCTTTTTTCCCTTTTGTTGAATCCAAATGTTGAATGCAGAACTCAATTGAAAAAGAAGGCTGTATGATCTGTGTGTTTTGTGAATATTTTCATTGGGCATCAAAGATATTATCTTCTCATTAGTGTCGTAAAGAAACGTTTAATAGGTACAGATTTCTATACCTAAAATCTACCCTGCTTTTGTAAACTATACACGGAAAATGCTGCTCACGTAAGTGACTTTGAGGGCCTTTGTGAATAGGCTTTTGTTCATGTGCATTCAAATCTATTGGACCACAAATCCTTAGATCAAACACAGTTATTTCTAAATGGTCTCGAGTAGTGTTGGTGTTCGAATTTGGGTTGTCCTTATATTCGACCCGAATATGGCTGTTGGAATTCGGGTAGACCCGACCCCCCCCAAAAAAACAAGATTTGACTGCAAAAATGTGAATAAAAAAAAATGTAAAAATATGTTTAAAAAAAATAAAAATTAATGTTAAAATAATTTATTGAGTGTTTGTGTTTATTTAATTTTTTTTTTTTTACAGGTTATCCTACAATGACATGATATCTTTTACTCTGTAACACACTTTCCAGCACAGAAATATTATGATACATTTGTTATATTTTTCTTTTATCCAGTGTGCTGGAAACTGTGTTACAAAGTAGGAGATACTTGCTGAGCATCTGAGCAGACACAGCTGCAATCATTGAGAAGAGTTTGGGATCCCCGGGGCACTACAGGTTAATTAACCTGTAGTGCCCCTGGGATTGCACACTGAGCTAACCAATGATTGCAGCTGTGTCTGCAGTCATTGAGAAGAGTGTACGATCCCCAGGGCACTACAGGTTAATTAACCTCTAGTGCCCCGTGGATCATAGTGGAACTGCAGAGTCAGTTCAGTTCCCACGGTCACATGACCGTGAGAACTTTGCAGTCACAGCTGTGGCTGCAGGTGATCCCTGAGCACTAGAGGTTGAATGGGGAGAAGTTTCCCCATTCATCACATCTAGTGACCTGTGTTCTTGGATAGAGAAACTCTATCCAGGAACACATACAACTAGTAAAAGGCTGCAAGAGCAATCTGATTGTGGTGTGCAAATTCGGCATTCGATCACCCGAACAATATCTCACTATTCGATTGGATAGCTGTCAAATCGAATAGTGAGATATTCGACCAACACTACCCAAGAGTTTCCAATAAATGTCATCAACACAATCTTTAATGTTCTCTCTCTGAGTTTACCATGGCCAGGTTGTATTACAGGGCAGGTCACCAATATTGGAATGGCTTCATCAGCTCATACCAACCCTCAGTTCTGCAGGTCTGGAGGCATTCCCGTTCAGTAAAGAAGTTGTTAGGATTTCCTAGGCAGCCACCATATTTGAACTTTTCACAGGCCATGGATGAGGCGTTGTAGAAATAGCGATCATTGGATCCCAAGCAAGGACCAGCAGCCGGGGGCATGTGGCAGGAACCTAACAAAAGGAAAAAGAGAAAGATTGGAAATCAAGGTCCTGTAAATTCAGAGTAGGTTCATCTAAAGCATTCTATTATAGGGACAGAGCTGAGAACATTGTTTTTCAATGTCTATGAATTCAGAATTATAGAGAATTCTCACTTCCTGTCCAGTCTGAAAACTGTCACCTAAATGGAAAATAGGAATATCATCTTTCCAATTGGGACTTTACAGCTGGGAATGCAGACTGGCTGCCTGGTATACAGATGTGTGTGCTCTCTGTTGCCTGAAGCCGGGTATATGAAAGACTATGGCAAAATATTTCTTAAATAATTAAACATATAATACACATACGGTAGATAGATAAATGCACACAAGGTCCTCTTTAAAATGTGAAAACATATTGTATTTAGCTATATAGATGTGCACCCACCAGCTTTGTTTTTGGAAAATGGGGAGTTGTCCATGCCTCCAGAGCCCTCCTCCTCTTCATTGTCCACTGAACGCACAGTTCTCTGCCCACAAGAAGATTTTTATTTAGAAAATTATATTGACTAAATTACCTTAACCAGCAGAGCATGAGCAGCATTGGTATTACTTACCCCACGTGTCACCTCAATGTCCCCTGGAGCACATTCACCTTTGAAGAGACATTAGGGATTATGTACAAATATCAATGTTTATTCAGGTTTACATGAAAAAGAGATCAACTTGATGTAAATTTTTGTATCAATGTATGTTAAAGTAAAAGCCTTTGTTGTTTGTATTATTTAATTTCCAAGTTTAAGCCTAGAAGTCAGGATTTCCCTCTTATGCCATAGTAAATGTATGCGGATCCTGGCCCTTTTAGAAGTGAAGTTGGACAGCCCTGTTCCATTACCCACCAATCAGGTTTAGCTGTATTGTTTTCTATTTTACACAGCATGCATCAGATTGGCTGCTTTTGTTAACCCAACTTTTGTTTTGTATTAAAATGTTCCTCTCTCTAGGAATATAGGTATACTACTGTACAGTATGTTCTTGTTTTCCTTAGAAGAAGTGCAGTGTTTCCTCCAATGAAGCACCAAGAATGCTCTCTCATGTATTGCAAAATCAGGTCTAGCAGGTACAAATACAAAAATGTTCTCTTATATAAACATGGCTGCACAGGAAACAATGGCTAGGCTGTACCTTTGTTTTGAAGGAGGAAGATGGAGTCCTCAGCAATCCCTTGCTCCATGGCAAACTGCTTGAAGTCTTGAATAAGTTCTTGTCTCAGGTCCGGTGTGCGTCCTACAAAAAGTGCAGAGTAAATTACCAGTTTTAGAAACACTGCATTCATTCTATGTTACTTTATGAACTGACTTTGGTTCAAGATATTCTTTTCATAAGAACCTTTTACACCAGTCCTCATCCTTTGGACCCCAGCACTATTTATGGGCACCTACTATGTATAGGCAGTGTGATGGTCTCTGTGCGATTTGCTCTTCTTGACATAAATTCTGCTAGCCATATACATTTAGTACATTGATTTAGGTGTAAGATGGGAAACTTGTATGTTTTCGGATAGTGGGTGAGACACTCACTGGAAGAATACTGTACATACAAAATCCTTGCCAGAAAAAAAAATTAAGGACCCCCAGACTGTTTGGTTACATGAGACATCCATGGGCATAAACTTTTTTTGCATGTCTCAATAAATAGGTTCAGCTTTGATCATCATACTCACCATACAACTTAACTGTAGTGGTGGTCTCACCCCTCTTTGTCTTACGCATCAGCATTGTTGCATATTCGTTGTAATTGGTGTACACAACGTAATTTTCGATCTGTGCACCCCATTCTGTAAGTGCAAAAGAAATACATTACATACATTATTGCCAAAGGCCAACCTGAAAGATTCCAGTCAATGAAATACCACAGGGTAGGCTTGCTGGGCAACAACTAGACTACAAGAGAATTGTGGTTTATGGGTTGAAGAGAACAAGTGGTTGAAAGGTTTATATCTGCCTTCTGCTTGAGGGCTTGCAGGGGTCTGGGGTCACCTATACTCACACACCATCACCCAACATAACATTAGCTAATACACTTTAGGTGAACTATTACCCATGACATTCAAGCTGAAGAATCAAAATTACACAAATAAAGTAAAGAGAGAATAAAATATACATTATTCATACATATACCTGAACAATATTAAGACTCAAGATTCAGATTTGTAGTGTGTTTAGTTTAAAGCAATTTTAACATATATTGAAACAGTTGGTAAAGATTAAGATAAACCTACTAGCATTGTAGTAATTAAACTTCCCAGGGACATCTGTTTTCTCATAGACACCAGTGACTTGTGTGCATGTTCCATGTCTGCAAGAGATATCAGATGATCATCACGTACCCATACTGATGTTTACTGGATTAAAATGTTATGATTTCCTGCAGTTTTCTATCCTACCACCAGAGCGTATTGTGGCACATCTTGCAACGTACAGAATGTTCTTACTGTTCTATCTGCTGTTTACTGAAAGCTGGAACCTTTGCAACTTGTGTTTTATTCATTAGTCCACAATGAAAAGACAAAATATGGATTCTGCTATCTACAGAAAACATCAACTTTCTATTTTTCCCATTCCTGTCTGTCATCTATGAAGGAAATTTAAACTTTTAGGAAACTCTGCACCTAATGTATAATCTAAAAATGTAAAGCTACCATCTTTTAGTTTTTAAAAATGTGCACATTGTAAGATTCTACCTCATCCTGGTGTTGACAATCTTCACCTCATCCTCTGTCTGGCTTTCGCTGAGCTCCAGAGTTCCCATGTCAAATTTGCTCTTATACTTCTTCAGCCACTGACAAGTTGAGCCCATGGCAATGTCATACCATTTGCCATATATCTGAAGAGATAAGACATGAGGAAAATTGAATCAACTGAAAAAATAAAGCATTATTTCAATTTAAAGTAGGAAAATGTTGAAGAAAATAATTAATGATCATACTTTAATTGCTTTAAGTCAGACTATGAGTAAAAGAAAGTGATGGCAGAGACTGCAGAAGATCCAACCCTCTGTTGTACCATTGAAAGATTTTACAAAAAAGGAGAGCCATTTTAGTGTGGCATGTTTCTTATTGGTGTCCAAGTGAAATATTATCAGACTTTGTATGCTTTTTTTTATAAAAAATGTCAGGGCTGGCACTGCAAAGGCTTTGATTGAATTCCACTGCAGTAAAACTTGAAAAGGAACTAAAAATAAGATATGTCCATAGGTACACTTTTATTCTAAAATCTAACCCTTAATATTATCCCAAACTTAACCATTACACGCGGTCACCAGAAAAACATACTGACAACAAAATCTGGCAGGGGTTCAAACTCTTCAACATTTTATACTATACTAGAACAAGTTTGAACTTTATATACACTATAAGCTACATAGTTATCCCTTACCCCTAAAATGCTTGACTTGCCCAATTAGCCATCTCCTACCAGCCCCAAATTCAGGTGACATCCAGCTGTTTTGTTAAGCAGCCAATTTTCAGATTAAGGATATATGCATAGGGTAGGAGGTATTCGGCCCTAGCTTAATTTTTTACATTTGGAACAAATATTGTGCCTATCAGGCATACTTTGGGTGTTCTATCGAGATCTTTCAAAGGGCTACAATAGTAACATTTTTTTAAGCAATAAATCACCCGTATTTGGGCCATTTCAGACCCAAATGTGGGTCTGAAAAAAAAGTTTTTGGGAGAGGTGAAGAACCATAATGCTGCAGATCCCTGGATGGTTCCAAAAAGCAGAAGTCACTTTTGGCCACATAATCCCAATTGCAGCCACAAATGCATGCAAATAAATGTATTACATGCCATGCACACAGTAGCATTTTGCAAAAAAACAGGGAACAGCCAACCATGCAGTTTTCTACTACAGGTATAAAAGGGCCCCTAACATCTGACACCTAGAATAAAACTTCTGGAAAAAGCTGTAAGGTCCCTGTTCATAACCTCAATATCCAACAAACCCGGAATGGATTTGGTTCAAGATTTAAAGCAAATAATATTTAAAAATCTATTCCAGAATTGCTGCTTTACAATCTTCCATGAAAGTCTACCTTCTCCAGTCTTGAAGAGCTTTATTAAATCAGGTCCAATGTGAGGGACAGAGACATTGCCAAAATGAAAAAAATAAATGTTCTGGGACTCAAAGGGATTAACGAAAAAGAAAAAGACCTAGGGAGGGACTCACAAGTATGGCTTTTGAGGCTTACAGAACCTCTACAGAACTATACGAAACTGCTCCTTCTACTCCAACAAACTATTATTTCCTAAATAATTGGCAGGAAAGGAAAAACTGGCAGTGGAAAACATGTAAAATAAAAACTGTAATGAAACAGTACACAAATAACTATCAAATACAGAAAAAAGTATAAACAGATAGAAAGAACACTCAATAAAATAAACTAGTATATATACTTATAAAGTACTATAAATACACCCAAAATCTCACCTTCTAAAAAAAAAAAATGGTGTTTAATGTAGATGATATAATAAATGATAAAAAATAATATTATTATTGTACAAACATCAAGTCATGGAAGCGCTATATGTCCACCATAACAGAACATTCTTTAATTATAGATGGAGGAGACAAAACCAATTAAGTGAACTCAAGAAGTTACCCTGGTGACATCAAAGTTCTCCTGTGGTGTGATGGAGTCCTCCATCTGAACGGGACTGCTGGTCACTAGTGCCAAGAAGGCAAGCAAGAACAGTAGGTACGTCTTCATGTTCAATGTCCGAGTCCCTCTCCTCCAGAGGTAATCTGTGCTGCTTGCTTCAGACCTTCAAAGTTTAATGTCTGTGGATCCTGCAGACAAAGACCTGTGCCCGATGCCTAACATTTCATCATCACCCATTTCCACCAATGGCAAGCGGACAAAATATTGATCCATTTGTAGATATGAAAAAAGAGATCCAGATTTGCTCCTCCCAGCAGTACAAGTCAAATACTAAGAGAGCTGATGAGATTGCTGGTAACTCTTTGGAGGGCAAATCAATAATTTGTTTCATGTTCCTTTTTTAACTTGCAGATACTGAGTCCATGTCAAGGTCATTTCATTTAAAGTCATGTCTGACATGGATGGATAGGAATGTTCATGTTTGAAAAACCATAATAATGGCATCAAAATCAGTGCAGGACTGGGAATTAAAATCAGTTGTGGTGTCTAAAGTATAACTGAGCCTATAGAAAAACTTTAATTTATAGATGAATATGGAATTTTCAATGTTTCTTTCCATGAGGTAAAGAAAATTGTCGTGGATCTGGTCCAAACAAATACCAAATGTAATTTTAATTTAGTTTAGGAAATCTCTTCTAGCTTTGTTGCATCAGCCAGGTTCATCCATGACAGTCTATTTTCTCCAGCTTTAATAAATCAGGCATAGTGTAACTGAAGGCAAAATATCTTTTTTTGTTTAGTTTTGGAAAATGTAAGTTTTCTTTGCTTTTTTTTTTGCTGTGTGTCTTCGGTAAAAATTGTCTTAATTATCCTTTAGACACTACAGGAAGCAAGGAAATCGCTCCACAGTGAGTACATCTTTTATTAGGCAGCTGTCATTGATGGAAAATTTTCTCTCTCTTCCTGTTCAGTGACAGAGGGATGCTGGATTTTCTGTAAGTATTCAATGACAGTGATCACCAAGACCAATAAAAGGGACGAATCCTCTTCCTACACCACAAAAAACTGTCAAAAAGTCCTCTGGCTTTAGATATAAAATAGAGCATTCTACCTGTCTTAATCATTCTACATTCTACCATTTTAATTTGCTTCTCGACCAATAATATCAAACCCAACTGTTAAAAGTTCTTTTCGAAAGCTGTTCCAATGTTGGAGCATAAAACAGAAAGCCATTTGTGTGTCCAAAAATAATTGGTTCCCACCATTACTATTAAATATTCTTCATATTAAAGTCCAGTTATAGCAAATGTTACCATGTTGGATATATTAGAGAAGGATTTATAAATATATTCTGTGATCTTATTAGGGAGATTTTCCCCCCATCCATTAGTCATCGGGACAGAATAGGGGCACATAGTTATATTTTGACAAAAGTTTTTTTTATCTTCTGGATCTACTAAAGTGTTTTCCTACACTGTTTAGTTTGTTTTGGATGAGGGGGTGCAGTGGTTGGTATCTATGGTGGAGATGTCTAGCTAAACAGACAAAGATAAGTAATGATTGGATTTTGAATATGGATTTATATATAATTATTGTGTGTAACATTGGGAATATTTTTTTTTTTGCCTACATGATCTATGGAACCATGTTCAGTTGTCTTGACCTCTGATCACTGTGTTTACCTTCCTGCAATGATTAACTAATGAGAAACAAGCTTATGTCAAAGAGCAAAAATCAAAGCATTTCTCTTTCTGACTAAACATGCAAAGTTTGGAGTTTTGGTGGAACCTTTGTTGGCTAACTTGTTAGTAAAGATGCAAGATTTGGGTCTCATTAAGTTCCTTGCTAAAGCAATTTACAAATTACAAATTGCATCTTTGTTAACACAAGTGAGCCAATAAAGGGCTTCACAAATTTTATAATACAGTAAAAGACTCTAGTACTGACTAATATGAAACAGCTATTTTGTGGTGAGCAGAGCTGCCCCCCCACCCCAAAAAAAGGTGAGATAAGGGGAATGTATATTTTGTATTGATCTATGTACATGGGACAATCTTTTTGATCCTCCTTTCTCACAATTGATTAATAGCAATACATTTCCTACAGTCTGATAATTGGCAGCTAGAGGTTTATTTGACCAGGGCTGCCTTGATTGGGCTGGTAAAACTAATTTTTTATCTATTTTGAGGAAGAGAGCAGTTTTTATTCCAAATGTGTTTATTTCTAAATGGTTATATCTGTCTTTAGTGTTTTTCTGAGGCACTGACACAGAGCAAATATGCAGATCAGGAAAGCCGGTAGTAAGCCAGAAGTCTTTTTTTTATCACTCTTCACAAGTCAATCAGGAGCCACTGTGCAAGACCAATTTTTGTCACCTACCCACCCCCTCTTCTCCATTTATTGACTGTGTCTGGATTTACAGCTAAATAGAATTGGTCTTGGTGTCCAGACATGGTTGACAAGGGGTTACCTATCCAAGTCTGGCCACATCTGTAAACTGAAAAGTGGTCCAGAGGGCCTATTAGCAGCTTCAAACCCTGTACAAATATTACGGTCGTTGGTCTCATCGTGGTCAATCTACCTCTGACATGGCTGCTTTTTTTCTGAAGATTTTTTTTTGCCACCAAACTTGAAAATTTCTCGAAATTCTGGACATAAAAGATGGAGGGATCTCCTACCACCACAGACAGAAATCAAACGTGAAGGAGGGTTTAACTACATTCCATTCCAAAAATGTGAATAAACAAGAAAAAAGTACTTGGCATTACTATTTATTTAACAATAAAAGGGGAATGATGAGATAATTGGATAATTGGACAGAAAAAATGAGCAGTTTGAGCTGAAGCTGTATACTACACGGACGAACGGAGAAAAATTTATTAACAATAATCTCGTTTGCAAAACAGAAAAGATAACAGAAGGTTCAAGGTCACTGAGATGCAGAGCACTCACCTGCAGGTGACTTTTATCACACAGTAAATATTGATAGAACCGGGTGCTTGTATTTAGATTAAATGCTCTTTAGCCAGCTAGACATTATTCCTAAATAATAATCCCAATATAAATCCAGGAGGTGAAAATGAATCTGCTCCTTGCCCAATATAAACCCCGATATTCATGGAACAGTTAAAAAGAAAGATAAAGCATTTTCCTTTTCAGTTTTCGAGGTCCTATCAGTAGCAGCATTTGTGGTTGTACACTGAAAACACTATACCACTGCCTGTAAATGATCAGCAGCTATGTCAGTCTGTACAGTGTTCAATTTACGTTGGCTGTTGGGTTGCATACGGGTCCACTAGACAGGCTGTGTTCAGTGCCCCGTCATTGATAGTTTACATGCTCAGAACAGCATCACCAAGGAAAAGAGATAAGTCAAATGATTCTTCAAATTCAGAAGTATTAGGAATTAAACATCCTTCCATCAAGTGAATAAATGGAAGCTGAACAAAGACACACGGGATCGGAGGGCAGTGGTTAGGCTTTTTTATGGGCAAAGCACAGGTTCACTTTCAAGTTATTATAAGTGTAACATGTATAGGTATTTATTAACCCCTACAGAGAACACAATAACCCCTTGGTGAATATCCTCATCTGCTTTACTGTTTAAAAGGCCATTTGTTAAGCCTTCATCAACCAAAGACACCACCTGCTTTCAGGTTTAAGATGCTGGCTCATACACGACACAATTTTATAAAACCTAATGTCTGTGCAGTTATTAGTACGTCATTTTATCACTGGCTACAAAGGTATAATATGGAGACTGAAACTAAGATAATATTTCTTCTATTTGACGCTTACTGATGCCATCATAGGCAAAGTCACTTTAATGGGGATCAATGTTTTTTTATTTATTTTTAAATGGGACATGGTATTTATTTTTTGTTAAGCACACTACTCGTGCAGTAGATCTTTTAAATCTGCAAAATGAACCAGAAAACGATATAGTACTAAGACTGTATAGCCAATAAGGGAGGTCCTCAAATTCATTTTTTAGTATGATTAGGTTTAGAACATTAATATTTGTTTGTGTGAAGGATGCATGAAATTCAGTACAGACAACCTTCCAGCCAAAGTTCTTTACAGAAATCCCTTTTTAACGGAAAAGACAGGCTAGTGTAAAATGATCAGTAATCAGACATTGTTGGCCATAACTAAAGTAAAACTAAAGTCCTAAATGGAGGAAACCCTTTTTGTATGTTTTGTGTTTTTTAATAAATGTTGTAAGATTGTATTTTACATGTTTCTTAATCAGTCTTTCCTGTCATATGTATGGCATCACACAGGGGATGACAATGTCCCCTGAAACCATCATGAATGTTTTTTTCACGTTTTACATATAAAGCCAATGTAAGCCAAGATTAAAAGTTACTGCTGGTATATGGCTAATTAGCTCACAAATCAACCATAAAATACCGTCAGAAAGGGCTCTTTTTTTGATAAATACATCCTCTGTTTATATGGGTGAAATATTCTATAGACCAACATTAGACACTTACTAGCAAACAATATCAAGCTTAATTCTGAAAATGCTTTAGGCAAAAGTAGTTTGGTCAAATGCAGCACTGGATATGAAGCAAATTAGCGGAACAGACACAGATTGGGCTACTTTCCACTTCTTACTTACTTGCCGGTCTATGCGACAGGGCAACCAGTCAGAATTCCAGACTTATAACTAATAATTAGGAGAAACCAAGTGGGAATAATATATCCTTTCTCTTATTTTGCTTTTAGATGTTCAACTATGGTATGTTATTTGCCACCCTGTAGATACTTAGGTTATGTTAAAGGTTAAAATGATAGAAGAGAAGGGAGATGGGGGTTATGTGGTAAAAATAGGTAATTATGTATTTTTAGACAGCATACACAATTACAAATATAGTATACAGGTATAATTTGTACTCCTGTTATAGTGTTACAGAGTTCAAATTTTTTGAACTAGACATCTTACTTCTAGCATGTGTGCAGCTTTAACCGTTTCAATCATAAATATAACCCGACGCACTTCGCCAGGTCAGCTTCTTCAGGGGTATGATTATCACGGCTATCTATGATATGTTCAAAGATAGATGAACAAACATATATGGAATGTGAGTATAGATCTATTGAAAAATAGTCACTGAACAGTGAATTGAAATGTCAAAAAATCAATATGCATTAGTGTACAGATATATATATATAGTGGCTATACAAAAGTACATAAAAGTTTATATAACCAAATAAATATGCAGATATGAAAATGAACATTGGATACAATGGTATGTGCATAATCAGCTGGATAAATGTAGTTTTTGACTACTTTTATCTATATATATGAAATCCATATATATAAAATTATTTAAAAAGTATATCCAAGATTGGAGTGTAAAAGGCTGATATATCATGGAGCAAACTATATACATAGATATTAGTGAGTTAATGAAATATAATAGAAAGTATAATTAAAGAGTTATTAATAATTGACTTACTTGTAAAGATTAAATAGGGCTTATGGTGATAATTAAATCTGGAAATTTGGGACCTTGTGGTTTGCAAGGCTTAAAAGTTTACTTTTGTGAGGTAGGTGTGACCTCCCTACCTGAATAAATAAAGAGTATAGGTAAGGCATCCTAAAGTTTAGGTAGGTAAACATAGTGTAGCCATTTAAGTATTTGTGAGTGAAGGTTAGGGGTTGATTCACATGGTATTCAAGGTCTTATAACCTATAAATAAATGTCCAGGGTAGACTATTTACACATTTTGAAGAAGAAAAAAAATGAAGGATTTACCTTGTGCTCTCAATTGTTTAGTGAGACAAAATGCCCGTGCTCCTGTGTTACAGCCACAGGCTGCCTGTGAAAAAAGACCCAGTAAATATAGGATTTTGGGGCAGGGCTTCATGGAGCCCTGTTTGAGTACGGGCTCTGTACCGAGCCCGTACATAGGATACAGAGTGAGCACCTTTATTTTGTTCACCTGTCCCCCCCCTTGTTCTAGAGAAATTGGGGTTGAGGTGCATTTTAGGGGGTGTTAGACACAGGTGTCCCCCACTTGCACCTATAATTTTGTTCACCTGTATCCCCCTGTTTCAGAGAAATTGGGGTTCAGGTGCTAGAAGCCTCCATCTATGTTTAACAGGGTAGTTTTTTTATGGGCAGAGTTTAATATGTTCTAACGATGGCCTAATGATGAAATTTTAGGGGGTGTTAGCCATATGTGTCCCCCACTTGCACCTATAATTTTGTTCACCTGTATCCTCCTGTTCCAATGAAATTGGGGTTTGGGTGCTAGAAGAGACCAGTGCTGCTGGCAGATTAAACCAGCATGACTGCTGACATCAAAGCCACGCTTCACACAGCAATTGCTGAACTCCAAGGTAACTTTTCAACCATTACTTCTAAGTTAGAGGAGGTAGCTAATGTGGGTAAATACCATGGGGTGGCTATTGCTAGAACTGAGCAGACAGTTTTATCACACCGGTAACATTTGATTACAATGAATAGGCAGATTGACGACCTTGAATAATCGGAGTAGGAGATATAATATAAGAATTAAAGGGCTGCCTGAATCGATTCCGCCAGAACAACTACTTGATGCAGTGAGCACAATATTTAAGGAGCTGCTTGCTTGGTCTGCTGAGATGGCGATTGATATTATTAAAGTTCACAGGGCTCCCAGACCCAGAGGCCCGGATCACCAGCCCCCTAGGGATGTGATATGTGGATTAAAAAGTCCTAGTCTGAAAGAGGAGATCATGGCTGTTGCAATGCAGAATGACACAATCACTTTTCAAGAGCATAATGTATTGTTGTACCAGGATCTATCGTCCATTACTTTGAAAAATCATAGGGATTTGAAACCAATCTTACAGGTGCTTCATCAGAAAAAAATACTCTATAGATGGCGCTTCCCATTCAGCCTCCAGGCCATTTTAAACGGTAAGGTGGCTGTGTTACGTGTACCCTTTGACCTTCCAATGTTTTGTGCAACACTCCAAATCCCAGAAATGACAATACCTGAATGATATCAAGAATTCCAACTGGCTGGGACTAGTCCTATGAACCTGGACACCTCATCCTCTCCTGTGGAAAGCCCCAGACCTAAGCGCAGTAAAGTGCCAGAGAGATCCCTGGGTTTATCGCAAAGGGAAACGTTAAAGGAGGAGGGCTGATTCAGGAGCATCATCAGACAGCCACTGAACAGGTCTAGCTGTGCATGTTTTGCTATGGTGTAATAGCTATGCCTGGATTACCTGCTGATTTTGGAACTGCAAGTTACTCATGTGGCAGGTTTATATATCATTTTCTTGATGCCACTTTATATAATGTTTTAACTGAAGCTACAAATTTGTTTATGTATGTTTACACATACAGAATGCTTGCTTAATGTATAAGGTTTAAAATGCTGTACTCACTCCCCTGCCTAGTGGAGATGAGATTATTGAGGTCATTTTTGCCAACAATTTATTGCTATCATTTAATTTTTGCTGCCAGACAGGTCAGTCACAAATATGGTAAATTCCTGGCTTTCACCCATCCTGGTGGTGTCTATAAATTGGAAATAGCACACCAAACTCCTGGAGTCCCATCACACATTGTAGTGTCAGGGCCTTGTGTATAAATTCCTTTTCTCTCCCCCTGAGTTACACTACACGTTTTATAGGGGCAGTGGTACTGTTTGCAGTACCCATGGTACATAGACTTCTAACAAATTCTAATGTTCATACTCAAATGTTTTTGTCCCAAAATGCCAAAGGACTTAATAGTCCTGAGAAGAGGTTTATGATATTAAGAGAATTCAAGAAAGCTGGTGCTTCTGTCGTTTTCCTACAGGAAACACATTTTAAAAAAAACAAAACACCTAAAATGACAAATTCTTATTTTACTAAGGCGTTTCATGCCTTAAACTCAATATCCAAAATGAAAGGAGTGTCATATCTGTTGAGTAAGCACTCTGGTTTTCGTGTGAATGACACCCAGATACATCTTTCTCTTGGGTTTATGGAGAACAAAGAAATTACAATGGTAAATGTATATTTCCCGAATACCGGTCAACTGACATTTCTCCAAATGATAGTGTCTTCTCTACATGACTTTGCTAAAGGCATTGTGGTTATGGGAGGAGATTTTATTATCCCACTTAACCCGGGACTAGATACCTCCAATGTCAAATCCCCAGTTTCCTATAAAGTGCTTAGGAAAATGAAACAATTACTACAGTCTTTGCAGCTCATAGATGTGTGGAGGTCCCTCTGTCCTTCAGAACCTGACTACACATTCTATTTCACAGTGCATCAGAAGTAATCTAGAATCGATTATTTTTTCCTTTCACAGGCAGATTTATTCAGGGTCGACTTCGGTAAAGATAGGTTCCAAATCATATTCTGACCATGCCCCTATCACACTTACATTGTCTGGCTTGTATAGCAGACATCAAGATTGGGGTTGGAGGTTAAACCCTACAATACTTACTGATCCAGTTTTGAAAAAAAGAATAGAGGAACGTTTAGTGTCCTTTTACCCGGATAATGACTCACCTACTATGTCCCCTATGACAGTATGGGAAGCTCACAAATGTTTCATCAGAGGGGAACTGACTAGAATAGGCTCCCAGAAAAAGAGAGAAGATAAGAGTCCACTTTACTGCAGAAGGTTGCTGATCTTGAAAGTGTTCATAAGCAATCACTGCAACGGCAGACTGAACAAGAATTGCTACAAGCTAGACTGGACCTCAAGGCCTTGATAGATGAAAAGGCAAAGAGGATTCTTTTTTACAAGTTTAAACTTCATGATGAGGAAAGCAACAAAAGTGGTAGCCTCTCATATTTACGAGTTGATACAACCCAGTGGCCAGACCACACATTATTATTAATATTATTATTGTTAATATTATTATTATTAATAAACAGGATTTATATAGCGCCTACATATTACGCAGCGCTGTACATTCAATAGGGATTGCAAATGACAGACTAATACAGACAGTGATACAGGAGGAGAGGACCCTGCCCCGAAGAGCTTACAATCCAGTAGGTGGGGGAATTTCACACACAAAAGGATGGGAGATATGTAGTGTGGGAAGTAGTGATGGTTTCAAATGACAGAAGAAGCCGGGTAGGCAAGTTTAAAAAAATGGGTTTTGAGCGCTCTTTTAAATGAGCAGAAAGTAGGAGCAAGCCGAATAGGGCGAGGAAGACCATTCCAGAGAGTTGGAGCAGCTCTAGAGAAGTCTTGTATCCGTGCGTGTGATGAGGTTATGAGTGAGGAAGTCATTAGTAGGTCATTAGAGGAGCGGAGAGAGCGGCAGGGGGAGTATTTTTTAACCATGTCAGAGATGTAAGTGGGACAATAACTGTGGAGGGATTTGAAGGCAAAGCACAGGAGCTTAAATTTGATTCTAAGGTGAAAAGGAAGCCAATGGAGAGAACTACAAAGAGATGTAGCGGTAGAGGAGCGGAGGGAAGGATGGATGAGTCTGGCTGCAGCATTCATAATAGATGCACACATTGTGCTAGATTGATCGCAGAGGGTTTCCATGACTATTACTCAACATGAAACTCAAGAAATATTGCAAAACGCTTCTAGGAAGGTGATGTTGCAAACCTACCTCACACAAAGTAAACCTCCTATGCTATCTCAAGCTGAGGCTGACAGTTTAGAGCAGCCATTCACCACAGAGGAATTACAAATGGGCATATCTCAGCCTAAAGCAGGTAAAAGCCCGGTGCCTGATTGCTTCACTACTCTCTACTACAAAACATTTGCATCTATACTGATACCTCATCTGTTGCCAGCTCTGAATAGTTTGGCCGAAGGCCCCCCGGTTTCCAATTCTTGGACAGAAGCACATATCACTGTGCTTTCCAAACCGGGTAAGGACGCCCGTTATTGCACAAATTACAGACCAATATCCCTTTAAATGTGAACATTAAGTTGTTAGCCAAGTTGCTGAGTAGTAGGTCTGTGGCCTCTGCTTCCAATTTGATTGGCCTAAACCAAGTGGGTTTCCTTCTGAACAGAGAAGCCCAGGACAATACTACCAAAGTAATGAATCTGTTATTCTGGGCATGATCTAGGAATGTACAAGGTATGATGTTATTCACTGACGCCATAAAAGCGTTCGATAGGGTGGCCTGGGACTACATGTTTTAAGTACTGCAGTACATAGGTTTTAAGAGACACATGCTTTCTTGGTTCCACTCCCTATATTACTCCCCAAGGGCTTAAATCAGACTAAATGGAATTTTCTCCCGAGCGATCACGATTGGTAACAGAACTCAGCAGGGGTGTCCATTGACGCCCTTTCATTTCGACATTGGAACCATTCATTAGAACAATAAATGCCAATAGGAACATTGGTTGGCAGTAGGAGACAGGGAATACAAAACAACAGCATATGCTGATGATCTGATGTTTTTCCTAGCACATCCTCAAACATCGCTGCCGAGTTTACTCCGAAGCTGCATAGATTCTGGAAAATCTCTAACTTTAAAGTGAACTACAGTAAATCTGCTCTTTAAATATTGGTTTGCTGCAGCAAACAATATGTGAAGTACAACAAATTTCCTCCTTTACTTGGGAACAGCATAGTCTTAATCTGTACCCTTGCTGAAAACTATCAGGGATAATATGCAAATCTGGAAAGCCAAATTTTTTTCTTTGTTCGGTAGGGCAGCCATTGAAAAAATGAATGTGCTTCCCCGCCTTCTGTATATTTTCAGGACAACACCGATCGAACTTCCAACTACTTTTTTCTACAAATTACAAGCACTGCTCACTAATTTCTTAAGGTTAGGGAGACCTCCAAGGATCCAGTACTCAATTGTGACTAAAGCAAATGTACAGGGAGTCATGGGTTTCCCTAACTTACTGCTGTACTACCAGGCAGTTGGTCTTGCTAGAATCCTAGATTGGTGCTGTCATGCTAACAACAAGGATTGGGTACAGTTGGAAAATACAATCAGTGGAGTGCCCTTATGCACAGCCCATGACTCGAACCACATTGTCTACCATTGACTGACAAATCTCACCCTACTGTAGGGGCCACACTGACGATTATCAAGAAATTATTGTTTAAAAAGGAAGTGGCTGTTGTACCAGGACTCCTGACCAATTTAGTTGGAAATCCTGATTTCACACCAGGTTTAGATAGCGGCTTTCTGAAAGGGTGTGCACTAGAGTCACAACTAAATATTGGGAATTTCCTCAGAAATGGGAAACAGTTGGATAGTTCAGATCTGAGGGGCCTAGTAGGAGAGAGACAGGAATTCTCTTGGTGGGCATACCTACAAATTAAACATTATAATAATGCCTTGGACCAAGTCCAAATTGCCTACAAAGCCCACACTTTTTGAACAATATTGTTTGGAGGCTGCTCCTCTTTCACATACAACTTCTTTGATGTATGCCTATCTGAATCAATCGACTGCAGACAGTTCCCAAAGATTTAAACAAAAATGGGAACAGGAAATTGCTATGCAATTTACAGACGAACAATGGGAGGGGGCCTGCTTTTTAGAACATAAGTGTTCTATTAGCACGAGACTGCAGGAAAATGCATATAGAATCCTCACACATTGGTATTGGACTCCGGACAAGATCCACAAAACTGCCCCTCAAAAGCCCAATATATGCTGGCGCTGTAAATCCGACGTGGGCACCATGACTCACATATGGTGGTTCTGCCCCAAAATACAGGAATTTTAGAAGGAAGTTGCTCATTTTAGTCAACTTATTACTGGATTTTTACTGCCATTGAGACCATAAGTATGTCTTTTTCAAAGTCTATACTACTCAACCTAATAAATGCTGCACGCAGAGTTATCCCACTATTCTGGAACTCACAAGGACCCTACGGCGAGACTCTGGTTGAGCAAAGTGACTTCCGTGTACCTTATGGAGGAGGTGAAAGCCATTAGTCTAGACAATATTGACAAATTCTCTGTGACTTGGGATGCATGGATTGTATTTAAATGCACTGCCAGGTACCAAAATATTTTTCCAAAGTCACCACTTAGCCCAGGGGTTGGCAAACTCTGGCCATTAGGCCAGATACCGCCTAGCCGATAGTTTGTTCCGGCCTAATTCACCCTGGCTGATCTGGCCTAATGCCGGCCGGCAACCCTCGGCTCTGGAGCCGTGGGTTGCCGGCAGATGGGCTAGGGGGTGTTAGGAACTAACAGAGCCAGAGCCGCTGGAGCTTGCAGCCCCCTTGCAGTTGCTTCCCTTTTTACCGCGGCTGGCGTTGATACTTCGGCTGCCGCAGTAAATAGGGAAAGCTCCCTGAAGGTAAATCCCTCTCCTCTGATTTACATACGGAGGGGGGCATTACCTGGGGGACCATTTATGGGGTGGGTGGGAGCACTCCAAGCCGGACCCACCCCAATAGCTCCGCCCACCCCATAAATGGTCCATAAACTTTGCCGACCTCTGACTAAGCCAAAAGTTTTCCTCTCAATCAGTAATCAGTATATATAGTATACATTATTGCTGTATGTTATTCTTTTTCTGACAGTTGTCTTTTTTTTTTTCTTTTCTTGTTTTGTACACAAGTGTTTAAAATGCTGCTCATAGAAGATGTTGTTTATTTAGGCATATTCCGAGATTTACATTGTGATAATTTATCTGACGAAATGCGATTCTGTTTTATTTCGCTGTGCCAAAAGTGTATACTGTTTTGGAAGTATTGTTATTTATTGTTTTGCTAATAAAGTTTAAAGTGTGAAAAAAATTTAGAGCTCAGGTGCTAGAAGCCTTCAAAAATGTGTAACAGGGTAGTATTTTTATGAGCAGAGTTTTTTATGCTCTGGCGATGGCCTATTGATGAAATTTTAGGGGGTGTTAGCCACAGGTGTCCCTCACTTGCACCTCTAATTTTGTTCACCTGTTCCCCCTCATTCCTTAGAAATTGGGGTTCAGGTGCTAGAAGCATCCAGCAATGTGTAACAGGGTAGGTTTTTTGATGGGCAGAGTTCTACGTGTTCTGAACGATTAAATTTTAGGGGGTATTAGATACAGATGTCCCCTAATGGAACAAACATTTTTGGTTTTGTACATCTCCCTGTTCCAGAGTAATTGGGGTTCAAAGTGGGAAAGTGGACAGGGTAGTGTAGTATGACTTTTCTGGTTTTGTGACAGGTTGGTATAAATTTGGGGTTTGCACCTCCTTGCTATGTAAGTGGCTCCGGGGGTCCAATATTTGTATGTTTAATTTCGGGCTTCTAGACTGAAACTAGATGATGAATTTTGCTGATTCTTGAAGTTAATTATTTTTGTACTTTTGTTATGTCTTGTAGATGACTGAATTATATTGAAATTAGTTGTATTCTTTTTATCAGTAAACCAGCGTCGGCTTCCCCCCTTTCTGCGTTGAAATTCTTCCTTTCCTCCCTCCTGCCATATATCTGTTACTTTGACAAAAATATCTTGTTCTAGGAGAACCACAAGGACATCTGTTATGTCTGCTAATTGCCTGTAGTCATGTGATCATGTGCTGATCATGCCTTTGAACTGCTATATAAACTGTGTGCAAACAATAAAGTTTTGAGAATGATCTAACCACACATTAAGTTGCGTGTGTTACATTCTTCCAGGGCTGTAAACAGAAGAGGGACAATTGATCTAGGATCAATAGGAGACCGCCTTAACATAGACACAGTGCCCCTGATTCATCAATAAAATCCACGCTTGCTGGAAGCGCGAAAGTACGCGCAATCAGCGATCGCGGTTTACCACGGTCCGGACTCGAGTGTGCGCGTACACTCGCCTCACTGCCAGCCGGATTCCTGCCTTCATAATAATAAGCAATAGGGAGCGCGAATCTGCCAATTAAGGCTCGCCAGTGTAAAGCTGCCGGAGATGCGCGGCTCCGGCCGCGAGCTTTTTCAGTTGCTGAATAGCGTGACGGCGTACGATTTCGGATCGCGAATATGAATGCGCGAGCGATATTCCGATTCTGCTTGATGAATTAGGGGCAGTATCCTTATAAACAGCAACCCTGATGTTCAATTTTCACTAGTTTTTTATAACTATGACCCCTATATTTTGTAAGTTATTAAAGGTGGGGAGATGAAATTTGGAATACTGATAGTCATGAGGGTCCCCTGTGTACCCTGAAAATTTTAGGCCGATGATACTGTTCAGGAATCCTGGAGGTTTGTACTGGCAGATGTGACATGCAACGATGAAGTCATTGTACACACCCATTGGTATACGCCCCCTGGTAGTTATTTTTCACAGGTAATTTTTTTTTGTTAGGACGCTGGTTGTAGCTTTAAGCTAGGCTGATCTGCTTCTTAATGCAATTGTATTGAAGAAAATGCAAGAAATATTGGCACACTGATGATCAGTGTCCAAATAAGGACATTAAAGTATGCGTTAAATGTAAGAAGCCACTGCTCAGGTATGTACAGATGAAATTGTATGTAATGCCTGCGGTGCCCCTTGTCATAATTTCATTTCATTTTAAATAAAAGTTAATGCTAATTATTAAAGCCATTTTGTTACCAGTTATGATTTTCATTGGGCTTGTTTTTCCACCAAGTTATTTAATCCAAAAAAAAAATCATATTTACCATAGATGAGGGTGGTATCAAATCTCCCTAAAGGTACTGTTTTTACCTACAGCCTCAAATCGGTATGTAATATTAGAGAAATGCTTAAAAACGTACAATTCACATGACATAGATAGCTTAATGGAAACCAGGAATATATGAAATAACATCAGGGCTGAAAAAGAAATTGCCCCTGATTCATCAATAAAATCCGCGATCGCTGGAAGCGCGAAAGTACGCGCGGCCAGCGATCGCGGTTTACCGCGGTCCGGACTCGAGTGTGCCATTAGAAAGAATGATTTTTTAGGGGAACAGTGACTTTTAATGCAAGCTCGCCAGTGTAAAGCTGCCGGAGATGCGCAGCTCCGGCCGCGAGTTTTTTCAGTTGCTGAATAGCGCGATGGCGTACGATTTCGGATCGCGAATACGAATGCGCGCGCGATCATCCGATTCTGCTTGATGAATCAGGGGCATTGTTTCTAAAGATAATAAAGGTTGTTTCTAAAAGATATATAGAGAAATGTGAATGAAAACTTCTTATCAAATGAGCAAAAGGACCTAGCTTGGCAAATTGTGCATGAATGTTTACCAAAGACAGATTTTCAATACAGGAGAAGCATTGTAAGATGCCTAAAGTGCCCCTAGGCCTCGGTGCCAGGTGGATGAAACAGTACTGCATTTATTTTGAAACTGCCCTGAGAAAATCTGGTCATCAATAGGGCCCTTACCTAAATTTCTGACAAACCTGAGGTTTTTAAGTTTTGAAGCTATGTTATACTGTGTAAACCATTCCTTGCCTGTTGATAAAATACATATTTTCTGGATAAATATAAACTGATTTAAAGTGGCAATTTGGAAGGTCTGAATTATTTTACTGTTTAAGGGGAACTTCATCTCAGAAGGGGGTTGCATGAAGCTTGCCTTCAGTGACTTGTGTTTTTTTGGAAGGTTGTGAGTCTTCCAAGAATGATGTTTGAACAATCCAAGGCTGTAAGATGGTATTCATATAAATGCTGGTGATATTCTTTTTGCATAGAAGAATTATGTCTAGCACAGTTAGCATAGGAGAACTATGTTAACCACCTGAGCGTTACACTGAGGTCTAGATTTCTGTTCCAAAAGCGTTACAGGTTTTCATGAAATTTTTTTTTAAACTGTAGACCTGTAACTTACAGAAATATGTCCGAACAAGGGTTCTAGTAGATATCATGAATATAAAAAATGTTTGAAACACACAATCATGTAAAAAGAGTTTGTATCCAATCCAATACAAAATATGAATTTGAATTTCCAAGTTATTTACTTTTACTTTTTTTTTTTTTTTTATTATTTTGTATTGGATTGGATACGGGAGTTTTTGTATTCAATCCAATACAAAATGAGCATTTGAATTTACCAGTTATGTACTTTGTATTAATTTTATATTATTTTGTATTGGATTGGATACTCGAGTTTGTATCCAATCCAATCCAATATATGAATTTGAATTTACCAATTACATACTTTGTATTTATTTTGTATTATTTTGTATTCGATTGGATACAGGAGTTTGTATTCAATCCAATACAAAATGAGAGTTTGAATTTACCAATTACATACTTTGTATTTATTTTGTATTATTTTGTATTGGATTGGATACAGGAGTTTGTATTCAATCCAATACAAAATGTGTTTGAATGAGTTTGAATTTGAATTTCCAGCACACGCGCCGACGTCATCGCCGAGGGACACGCACGCAGGGAAAAGCCGGCTGGCTTTTTTTTCTCCGCCGGCCGGCTTCTTGTCTTAGAAGGCACCCGACGCTGGAACGACGGGGAACGATGCTGGATGATCAGACGCTGGCGGAGAACAAGAAGCCGGCCGGCGGAACAGAAGATGCCGGCCGGCTTCTTACCTGGTCCCGCTGGTTCTCGGAGAAGGCACCGACGCTGGAGAGGGAGATCGACGCTGGAGGACGACGCTGGAACACGAACACGATGCTGGATGAGCACAGCGGGACCAGGTAAGTGATGATTTTAATATAGGGAGAAAAGTTCGGGGTTATCGAAAATAGTAACTGTTTTTAGCCCGTACCAAGGTCGGGTTTATCGGTCAGGTGGTTAATATGTAGCACCATTATAAATAATGTCTCTGTGTATCAATAAATGCAATTGGCTTTGCCACAAATGCCTCTTTTTATTTTTCTCTTTCTTTACTTATGTAAACTTTTTACTTACCTGCTTATTGACATATAATGTTTTTGATGTATACTGTATGTAAACTTGTCCTTTTGTTTCTGAAAGAAGAAGATAATTAGTTATTATTTTTGTATATCTAAATATATTTAGTTTTTTTCTTATCTAAATATTGATGAAGGAAGGGTATTTCTCCATGAATTTTTTAGGTTATTATTATGTTTTATTTTGTTATTTGTATATATTGTGACTATGAAGTATATTTATTTATTTATTGTATTTGTATAATTTTCTAATAAAAATGTATAGTGTGTTATTTGTTAGACTTACCGTTGCTGAGTTTGCCTGATTACCTGTGAATGATCTGGCTTTGTATTTGGCTCCTGGTCCTCTGCCAGCCATTCCCCAGAAGATATCCCTTTTGCACAGAAGTCCTGGGGGCAACCGTGTGCTGGGATGACGCAACTAGCCTCCTGAGGCTGAGTGGGGGATTGCTATAGGCAAAGAGTAGATTGGGGGACTTGCAAAGGATGATTACCGGTAACAAGAATGTCCTGTTAGCACCCCATCAGTCAGATCTGCCTCTAGGCATTCCCTCAGATTGCTTATCTGAGAGTTTGCAGGTCCTCCAGCAGTTCCATGAAACTAAAACTACTGGGCTCCCAGAAAACAAAAAGACCTTGGAACTATTGCCACGCCCTGTTTGGTGGCCCTTGCTTCTTGAGGATGCTCAAGCCTATGGTAACGTTTGTACTACCTGTGCTCATAGCAAGATCCCTTGCATATTTCATGCTGGTACCCTCCAGCCATTGCCTGTCTTGAACAAGCCCTAGTCCCATTGTGCCATGGATTTCATAGATTTGCCGCATTCCAAAGGTTACACAGCGATTTGGGTAGTGGTAGACAGATTTGGTATAATCGCACATTTTGTAGCCTGTAAGAATGGTCATAGTTGTTCATTGAAAATGTGTTGTGAATGCATGGTTTTCCTGATATTATGGTCTCTGACAAGGGAGTACAGTTTGTCTCTCAGTTCTGGCATTTGTTTAGCGCACACCATTTATTTATTTTTCTGCTTTTTTCCTCAGGGTTCTATCCTGAAACAAATTGCCAGACTGAGAGAACAAACCAAAATTTTTTTTTTAATTATTTTTAATGGGTGCTTGTCCAGACCAAAAATTTTACATGGGGAAGGGTTAGAACCTTTTTTTGCTCCCATTTAAGCTTTGAGTTTCAGGAACTGTCCAACATAAATGGACAGAGATACATTTTCATGAGCAATGAGCAAGCTGTACCTCTCAGGTCAGTTTAATAGACACCAATGATTTTTTGGCTACCTGTAAGGTGACATTCTTGCCACTGACTACCATAGTAATGTACTGTGATCTGTAGATATAGTAATCATAGCCGGAGTTCCCAGAAGAAAGGTATTTAAAGGCTTTCCCCCATATTAAAAAGTAATTTAACTTACAGCTTTTGCTAATGATGTTCTTCTTTTCATTTCAAATCCAACCTCTTCTTTGCCCTCTGTAATGAATCTCTTGTCCCGTTTTTGCCTTTTATCGGGATATTTAGTTAACTTTGACAAATCAGTGTCCCTAAATTTGTACCCTAAACATAAACCAATTTGGCACAAGCGGTTTCCATTCCATTGGGCTATGATGAATTTTAAGTACATAGGGGTCCAGATTCCTAAAAACCCTGCTTTTCTGTATGACCTAAATTTTTCACTGGCCTTGACCGCTATGCAATTATGGTCATCCCTCCCCCTTTCCTTTATGGGCCGTGCGTGTGGTTCTAAATAAAATGGTTACATTTCCTAAACTTTTATTTTTGCTGCAGGCTTTTCCAACTTTTCTTACACATAAACAAATCCAGTATATTAACGGATTATTTTGGCATTTCATTTGGGGTAGCAAGTGTCCTTAAATTCGCTGTGCTATATTACACCAGTCTACATCAAAAGGGGGTTTTAATCTGCCCAACATTGCGTTATATAATGAAGCATCTCTGTTACGTATTCCTAAGAATTGGCTTCACAGTACCTTTTTACACTAATTTTTCTATTGATCTTGCTTTGTGCTCCCCTCTACATCCCATTGTTTTGTTGCAATTACATAGGGAGTTAATACCGGATCACATTGAACATAACCCACTGCTGCTTTCATAATGGCACCTTTGGCATACCCTCCATTGTAGGACATTGCTTAATGCCCATACCTCCCTTTTTCTTCCCTTGATTGGAAACCCAGACTTTACCCCCGGATCCACATCTTAAGTGTTCCGGGAATAGGCTGCATGGGGCATCGTTTCAATAAGATCTTTTTTAAACCCCAAAACACGTAAACCTTACTCCCTTAGTGAACTGCAATTGGAATTCCCTGGAACTAGATTCAACTTGTTTGCTATTTTTCAATCACGTGATTATATTTCTTCAGTTGCTCATGCTCTCTCAGTCACAGACTGGCATAATCCCCTAGATACCATGCTCCTCTCTGCCCCGTCCCCTACTAAAGCGATATCTAAATTTTATAAATTTCCTACAGAAACTTTTGATTATGATACTCTAACTACCGGCCTAGTGGGTTGGCGGCAACATTTCCCAGACTTGGACTCATCGGCTTTGTTACAAATGCTGCTGGTCCTGGAAGGCTCTGCCCTAGATTCAATACTGTGAAAATGTTTTAAAATTATTTCATAGAACATATATCTCTCCATCCTGAGTGTACCACATGGGTTTAACAAGGTCAAATAGTTGTCTTAAATGTGGTGCACCCCAAGCTGACCTTTTTCACAATTTTTGGGATTGCCCTATAATCAAACATTTTTGGAGACAGGTTGCTTGATATATTCAAAGACACCTGGGTAATTTTCTTCCCTTTACACCCTCTTGGGCAATATTTGGTAGGGCAGGTGAAGGTGGTGTTCGCTACTCCAGTGGTGCTAGACAAATATTACTTTTATTATCCACAGTTGGTAGAAAATCTATTCTCCATTGTTAGATATCCACTGACCAACAACTAAAACAACTCACAAAGTGCTGTATAGATGGTACCTGACCCCATTGAGGCTATCACAAATATTCCCCTAGTACCCCCCCTTGTGCTTCAGGGGATGTGGAGAGGTGGGCACTATGCACCATATTTGATGGGACTGTCCTGTTGCCAGCAGTTTTTCGATATGCCAATTTTGGGATTGTCCCTCCCACAAACGTCTATTTTGGTTCTTCTGCAGTTGGGCCTCGGGGATCACCCACTGTTGGTGCGTGTATTGTTACTGCATATATTCAGTGCAGCAAAACTTATCACAGTTAGAGCCTTAAAGTTCCCCAGGCTTCACTTTGGAGAAAACAAGGTGTGTATGAAAGATGTCTTTGTGTGTGAGATGTGGGCGGCTTTGGTCCTGAATCGATTCCAATTGATTTGGCAACCATGTATTGATTATACCTTTCAAGGGTGGTTTGATGACCTTCTGTTGCGAATCTGAGATGAAACGTGCCTTCACCCCCTAAACCCCCCCCCTTTTTTTCCCCTCTCCTGTTCACGGGATGATTTTAGGGCTGTGAGACGGCCCAAGGTTATGATATATTACTGTTTATTCATGATCATTCTAATGCCAGCTGCTCTAATTTCTATCAGTTTGTTGTACATGACAACACTGTTTACGAAGTATGTTTTGTACCAAAATGTTTCCGCAGTTGGGGTGCTATAACAGGCAAGTGTTGGTGATTCGAATATTGTTCGTTCAAGTACTGTTTAAATAAAGAAAAGGTAAGCTCCCTAGCCATTGCTATTGTATTTGTGGTCTACCCCTGATTTATGTTATGCAATGGGGAGTGCACTGATACATTCTCTTGTATATGATATTTTTAAATTACCAATATAAGCTACTTACAAAGTACTACTATAAGGTATACAGGCATCTAAGCTCATCAATATGATTAATATCTATACTAATACTTTTTTAGATTCAAATCTTCTTACTTTTGAATTAACACATACAGTTTATATGAACATAAAATAAACAAATCACTCTCATTTAAATAAATGAATGGATAAATGAATTCACTCCTATTTAGCAAACATAACTTTATCAACACAAACATTTCAACCAAAATACAGACACATGTACATCTCCTATTTTTTGTCATGTGAACTATAATATAGTGCTACAATTTATATCTGACTTAGATATTCTGTCTAATGCAGCGGTTGCCAACTGGTGGGCCACAAGAAAAGTTTGGTGGTCCGCGGCTTTGGCTGATGCACCCCCAAGCGGGGTCAGGAGGAGGCCACAGCTGCAGAACACGTCCCTGTACAGTTCCCAGGTTTAGGGAAGTGGGCAGGTTAAGATCTGCGATGGGAGAGTGGGCGGGTTATGCAATGATGACATCACTATGGGGGATGTCACTACCCCTTTGATTGACACCCGTCTCCCCGCATGCACAGTCAGGAGCCGGTGATTTTAGTGGTCCACGGAACCAAAAAGGTTGGCAAACACTGGTCTAATGTTTAGTCTATAATACCGAGCCGTTCCCCTCTCCCATCTTCAATCCACAAGTGAAGGGATGGATCAATTTTCAAACTATCTTTGTTAATAGATAACGCACTGTCTAGATTAAGCCCAACACTCCCCAATATTGTGATTGGAGAAGGATGCAATAGTATCATGTCTAAAAATTTTTGTTTGTATTAACTTTTATTACTGTATCTGATGAACTAAATACACATTAGATTACCGAAACAAACCCCTGCTCTTCTCTCCCTTTTTTTAAAAATTGTAAAATACTGTCCCATCTTCCTTTCAGACTTAATCTAGTGTCCCACCTGTCTTCCGATTTACCCAGTATAGTGAAGTGTGTAGAATGGCTTATAGCTTTGTACAGATTTTGTATATATTTTTTCTTTTTTCCATTTTATGTATTATCCAAACTGGGGCAGGTAATTGTAGTACAAATGCATTGAACATTCAGATGTGCCATATGTGCTATGAATGCCTAATGCCCCCACTTTATTTAGAAAGAAATTGCTGCAATGGAACTGCATAGCTAAAATAAGCAAACATCCTAGCCAATTGCAGCTTTTGTTGGGCCACAGTTAGGTTTGTGTATAGACCTAATAAACTTTCTCCTAGTTACACATTGGTCTATTGGCAACTTTAATCTCAACTTTTTTAACATTTGGGGAGGGACCTTACAAATAACTTTTGTGTTAAGAAACCCATGCTATTACTATATCCATAGTATATTAGCATGGTGGTCAGTAGTATGAATGCCACTAACATTGCTGGCCAATAGAAAGAATATCACAGATAGCCAAAAAGGTGTCATTAAAATGGATCTGAGAGGCACAAATTTCTCATTGCTCAAGGAACCCCTAGCAACCTCTGGAGGAACCCTGGTTAAGAAAGACTGGTTTAACTGATCTGGCTTCAGTGAACTGAAATTTTTTTGTAGTGAATTTTGGTTGTTTGATGATTTGTGCGCATTGAGCCTTAGAAAATGGTATGCCCTCTACATAGATAATCATTTTCCTATAAGTTGAAAAGAACAAAAAACAAAGAACCAGTGATGTCAAATATAATATTTAAAAACAAATGGTGACATTATATACACTTACATTTGGCAATATACACAAAATAAATAATTATATTGAGCAGTGTCTTGTCCCATTACACGTGATGGGAGTTAAAGGCCAGTGTGTAATTTAAGTATATTTTATCTATATTTTATCTGCATAAATATGGAAATTATATTCCTATCAATGCATATAGATATTCAATTAAAGAAGGTTCATGCACAAATAATTGCTAGTCATTCAACCAGTTTAATTAAGAAAACAAGGTAAGACAAAATACACAGCAATATTATCAGATATTTAAACATATAGGAACTTGAATCAATGTTACAAATATATATATATTACATGAACATACAGTTGTTAGTAGTAACCCCTACAATAACTCAGTATCTACTTAGTACAAAATACATCAAAACAATATGGAAATAATAGCATAAACATATACAAAGACATATACCAAACAATATAAATATGAAATTCAGGAATGTGTATAGCTACCTGCTAAGATGTTGTTGGGTACCCCAGGTGCAAGATTCCCTAAGAAGACTAACTCCCATCATTCTAGTTCCCCTTTTATATTTAAGTCCCATTAGGTAACATTGGGACTCCTTGATTGGTTAGTGGGTGTGTTTGGTACGATGACCATCAGTTGGCACCCACCCCAGTAGATTGGGATTGGTTACTGTCATTTGATGAACCTCCCAACTAAATTTGGTACAAGAATCTCTTGCTGGAATCTAAATGTAAGGGTCAACCAGAGGTCCAGCTGGGTTATCAACCCAACCCATCTGTTTGATTATGCATCCATCTTCTGCCCACTCTGGCTTGATGGATTAATTGCCCCTTGAGGGTCCTACTGGTAACCAGTTTGTTATGGGAACTAGATCTTGTGTACTGACATGTTTTATTATTTGTTTTGTTTATTGTTCCTTGGTTGACCACTGATAAGACATCCCCTAGGTGATCCAGATGGCCAGTACAAAGAAAAACAGGTTTCAACATTCCTGCACCTATACACATACCTATGCATACCTATATATATATATATATATATATATACATATATACACACCTCTATATACATATACATATCTATTTACATATTCATAAACAATCTTGAGGTGCAACAAGTGTCTTGACGGATAATTCTCTGACTCACTTTTTTAACCAGTATATATGCTTTACTCCCTACCCATGTAAAGTATCAGGGGGAGTAGAAATACATATATTTTCGGCTTCTAACCCAATGCGTTTCGCCCTTAGGATGTTAACATAACCACAAACTAAAAAAATGTTAGTGTAAGAGATATATAGTTAGATATGTCTATATGTATAGCGTGGTGTCCCAATATTTAATGTATTATATGTATGAAAGGATGTTAGTTTATACTTACTTATACTCTATAGTGAGTGATGAAATGGAATTGGATGATTCGCATAGATAATTGGTAGTCTTGTTGAATAGAGAAAGAAGTGATTAAAAAAAAGGATAAAATAATAAATAATATAAAGGGGTTAGGAGGGTTTAAAAATAATAAATTAATGTCAGGTACAAAAGTAGCAAAAATATCTATATATATAAAATTGTATGTATGTATGTATATATGTATGTGCGTGTGTATGTATGTATGTTCCACAATCACTCCAAAAGCATGGAGACATTTCAACCAAACTTGCCATACATATGACTGAGACTCATGTGAGTGCACCAGTCATTTTTGTACAGTGCTGTGCTATATGTCAGAGCTATATTTGGATGTATGTATGTATGTGTTATATATATAGAGGTGTGTATGTGATCACTAGGAAACACATCAAGACTTTGAAACCAAACTAAACCAAACTAGACACATGACGCAGACTCATGTGAGTGCATTGCTAATCTTTGTACAGCACTGTGGTAAATGTCAGAGGTATATTTGCATGTATGTATGTATGTATGCATGTGTATGTATTGCTCAGTGACAGTGTGCCTTTTGCTTACATTCATTTTTTTAACTCTTTTACAAATTTCTGGCCTGTAATAATACCTTTGAGATAACGTAAGGCAATTGGCAATCAAGAGTGCAATCAAAGGCAAAAAAAATGAAACAACACCGTAGACAAGAAACTCCCGAAGACAGGAATAGAAGACTTGCCACACTGCGCGGGAGAGCTACTACATCTAGAGCTTCAGAGACAGTACAACAGCATGAGACCCGACTACAGGAAATGAGAGAAAGAGCTACTACATCTAGAGCTTCAGAGACAGTACAACAGCATGAGACCCGACTACATGAAATAAGAGATAGAGCTACTACATCTAGAGCTTCAGAAGAGCTACTACATCTAGAGCTTCAGAGACAGTACAACAGCGTGAGGCACGACTACTGGATAAGAGAGATAAAACTACTACATCTAGAGCTTCAGGGACAGTACAACAGTGTGAGACCCGACTACAGGATAAGAGAGATAGAGCTACTACATCCAGAGCTTCAGAGACAGTATAACAGCGTGAGGCTGTTGGGTTAGCACAAGTTTATTAAATGTCAATTATGTCTCACCAACAATAATGCTTTACCAGTATATACTGGTATATATATTGTCTTAGTTCCTGTGTAGTTAAAAACACAGTGCCATATCTAATTAACTAGTCTTGACCAGAACTAACTGGATGCAACATGTTTTTTGCCAAGCCATTAATTTGGGGGACTTGGATGAATGCAAATCACTTCCGCAGCTAAGTATTTTTGTTATATCTAACTCTTTGTTACTGCATTGTTTTATCTATCTGTCTTGATTATTAAATAGTATATTCTTTCAAGTCTTTGTGTTATCTCTCTTTGTACACTTCAAATTCAACCCATCAATATTTGCATAAACTGTCACAAATTATATGCAGGATATTACACTTGGTACCAGGTGACGTGGGGTTTGATGTGTGCAAACTAGAGATATTGATGATATGATTGATAGTGGGAGAGTTTTGGTTGTGTTTGTGCTGATTTATTATTTTGGTT
Organism: Pyxicephalus adspersus; assembly: GCF_032062135.1. Classification (NCBI taxonomy): domain Eukaryota; kingdom Metazoa; phylum Chordata; class Amphibia; order Anura; family Pyxicephalidae; genus Pyxicephalus; species Pyxicephalus adspersus. The sequence continues at coordinate 55,718,042 of NC_092871.1, read as the reverse complement.
TTCATATTGTAAGTCATAGTGCAATCAGAATAAAATGCAGAAGTTGTTTAGCTGTGGTAAAAGAAAGTTGCAAGATGATCAGAGTGCGAGTCCACTCCCAAGTTGGGTGTCCACATCTGGACAGTGGAAACCAATTGCTCGCGAGTGTAATAAATATGTTGCACTGATCCGATTGGCAGATCCCTGCCAGTCAGTGAGGGAATTAGATCTGTCTCGGTATGACAAAAAGGAGCAGAAGGCCGCTGCACAGGTGGGATGGCTGTGTTTTCAGGCGCTCCAAGCTGAGACAGAGAAAAGAGAGATATTGGAATCTGAACTGCAGGTTGTTAGAGAGCAATTATCTCTATTGAGAATGTGTTTGCGTGATACTGATACACAGAGAGAAGAAGTTGTTGCACAGTTTTCAAAGTATGTAGTTAATGCTGTGAAGAGAAAACAGTGTCGTAAGAAACGGCCTCTTACAAGAGAGGGGGCTAAGTTGCACGTTGGAGCATTGATTTCAAGACGAAAATGGGAGGAGGTTGAACATTGGTCAGGGTCTTCTGAGTCAGATGAAGAAATTGAGGAGGAATTTGTGAGACCAATAGTGACAACTAGACAGAGATGTGAAGTGAGGGAGAAATTTGGTGGAATGACTGGAACTAATGGTTATACAGACATGAGACCACCACAAGGACCGTCTGCAGAACAGAATATGACAGAGGAGACTCCTTCATATACTGCAGGGGAGCTGACTGAGCTACCACAGAAATATAGACAGATACCTGGAGAAGGAATTTTGACTTATTTGACGTTATTGCGAATTTGGGATCAAGGTGGAGAAGGTGTGATGCTTACTAATACTGAAGCAATTGGACTGGGAAGTGTATCCTTGGACCCCAGAGTTCGTCTTCAAATGCACAGGGCACACAATACTGATCACCCTTTAAGTTTATTGCATTTATTTAGAGACTTTGTGGCCCAAGTATATGAGCCTTCAACAGAACTGATAGATTTTTCACTTTGGCATACATTAGGTGAAGGGATTCAGAGAGTACGAGAGGCAGGGTGTATTACAGGATTGGTTAGGGATCCCCTTCCTATAGATGGACAATATGGGGTATCTGCCACCTGGGTGGGGCCAGGCATGTCCCGATTTACTCCTTTAATGAGACAGAAAATCCTTGGGACAGCACCACAATATTTACGCCCTGCACTATTCACAGTATTAAGTGCTTTGGATGGGAGGCAAGGGAATGTGCATGAAGCAGCAGCATTAATGGGTCAGTTAGAGGAGATTGAAAAAGGACCAGGATTAGGACATAAGCAAAGACCAATACAAAGGACAGAAAAGGGAGATTTCATAAAGAGGTTTAAAATGACCACAAAACAGTTGTTTCTTGATCTGCTTAACAGTGGTGTTCCCATAGCAGACATTGATGGGATTCCTACTATTGATCTGTTTAAGTGCTGGAAACAATTGAAGGATAGAGGGAAGTTACAGCCAGCCAGACTCAAGAAGGTGTCGTCTAGTAATGTAGAAAAAATAACCCCTCCTTCTACACCTCCCCAGAAAAGAAACAACCCATATGGGGAGGCACAAACAGCTTTATATGATTATGTTACAACACATACACCCTCCAAGAGAGAAAAAGCGTGGGGGTACCACAGTCTATATATAATTGACTTAAGGATAAATCCCCTGCTGCACTGATCAGAACCTGAAGTTTGGCGACAGACACTACATGGGTGACAGCTGAAGGTTTAGAAGACAGAATTCATGGGCTTCCAAGGTTCACTGCAGACTACAAATAGGCAATGGTCCTGTCTTTAATGCCAACATATTTGCACCTGAATTGCCAAACAAAATAACAGAAATGGATATCTTACAGGGCCAGACTATCCATACAATGACAGGGATGTATGTGTTTGGCAATTCAGTCTGTTATTTCTCTGTGTTTGTAGTCAAACCCATTGTGATGGGTCATGCTAAATGGACACCAGTGTACATTCTACCCCTGAAGTACCCAGTTTATTTGAAGCAATATTAGGGTACATATTAAAATTACAGAGACTACCCAGGCCCTGTTGGAAGCAGGAGCATTCAGACCATCAGTCAGTCCTTTTATTGCTCCTGTTTTTCTAGTAAATAAACTTAATGGATACTACAAAATGACAACTAACTATCAAGGGTTTTAAAAAAATGGTCCATCTACTGGCTGCTGCTGATTTGGATATGGTGACATTTGTAGAGACTGTTGCTCAGACAGTGGGGGAGTGGCATATGGTACTTGATTTATCAAACTTTTTCTTTCCAAAGACCATTGATGGAGAGTCTTAGGATCAATTTGTGTTTACCTGCGATGGAAGACAACATGCCACAATTGGATAATTACAATGTTACCCACACAGCTCAATGTATTGTCATGGATTAGTTGCTAAAGATCTAGAAAAGCTTCCACCAATTTCTTATCTGGAACAGCTCTAGATGAAGTACCAAACAAAAACCAGTGGTAATACTGACAGAGTTAAGTTAAAGTGGTGGTATTTCTGCTCAATCACCCATTTTGAATCAACAATTAGCAGAACTGGTGACTGCACCTGTTGAACTGGAAGCACCTGTGATCGTGATTGATGGGAAACTTTGCCAGGAGGCTTCGGATTGGGAGCATTTGACAGCTGATGAATAAATAATTGTGTGATACATTGATGGTTGATCTATGGACAAATTTGGACTAGTACTGCTTTTCAACCCTCCACAGAGACAATGTTTTATCAGTTTTGGAGGGAGGGTTTAGCTTATATGCTGAAATACATGAAGTGGACATGAAGATTGAATATGCCGCAAGTTCATCTGAAATTTATAGTTGCCTGCTCAAACAAAAAAAGAGCTGACCCCCACAAATACATAGACAGATTGGGTTTGGGTTGTGTCACAAGCCTCATTTTTGTTAAATCAGTGGGTGGTGGGGGTAGTACACCATTCCTTCACATGTTAGGTCAGGGACAACAAAGTATTTTCTTAACTAGTTTTTTATTGTTAAAAAGTGAACTCAGTTACAGGACAAGATAGACATTTCGGGAGTCCATTGTGGGAGAAAAACTGTGAGTTTGCATAAACTGGACTACTGTATTCTATCAGGCATACATAAAAAAGATGATGTGACTATGACCCATTGCCTGACTGATGTGACAGTGACTTGACCCAAGACATTTTTTAATAATGTTATGTGATTATTTGCATGGATATGGATAAAATCCAGAATAGCAGATGGGAAGGGAAAGTAAGAAGAAAGATGAAGTATTTGCTATTAAAAGCTAATACTAATGTAAAACTCAGAGATGTTGATTATAACCCTGTTTATTTTCCTTCCCACAGACTAGTTCCAATCTTGGTGGCTCTAATTGGTATCATTATGACCTGGAGTGGACTGATTATCAACTTCTTATACAGGACACTCTTGAAAACAAATTATTAGGCAATGCTGGGTAATCAGCTAGTATATGAATAAGATTTAAATGTTAAAATTGTCCCGTTACTTAGAGAGTAAACTTAATATGGTGAAGGTAGAAATGAAGGTCTGAAAGTGCTGGAAGTTTTAATGGAGTGAAAAAAGACAGAATTATTTATCATTAGGTTGATAATGTTGCATAGCACAACACAATGCCCCTGATTCATCAATAAAATCCGCGCTCGCTGGAAGCGCGAAAGTACGCACGGCCAGCGATCGCGGTTTACCGTGGTCCGGACTCGAGTGTGCTCGTACACGCGCCTCCTGACTGCCAGCCGGATTCCTGCCTTCATAATAATGAGCAATAGGGGGCGCGAATCTTTTTTCAGTTGCTGAATAGCGCGACGGCGTACGATTTCGGATCGCGAATACGAATGCGCGAGCGATCATCCGATTCTGCTTGATGAATCAGGGGCAATGTAGCTATGATATTAAGTCTTACTTGGTGATTTAGAATTCCTGAAGTTTTAAAACATTTTATTAGAAGTTGCATGGAGAGTGGCTGAGCAGTCTAATCCACACAGCAGCATGAAGGCAGCAGCAGCATGTTCTGCATAGTAGTTGTGAAGCAAAGGAGACTGTAGAGTGCTGGTCCAGCCTTAAAAACATGAGGAAGAGGTGTCCTAGTGGTGTAACAGAGCATGTGCCAAAGTCTAGAGCAGGGGTGCCAACACTTTTTTGGCTTGCAAGCTACTTTTAAAATGACCAAGTCAAAATGATCTACCAACAATAAAAATGCTAAAAATATCTTTATTTTTATCTTCACCTCGTACAGAATATACTTTATATTTAAAATATATATTGTTTATCTTGCATAACAGCATGAACATGTATAGCACAATACAATTCTATACATTTTTGGCCAATACCTTACTCTGATGACGTTTTAAACTGAATGGAATCAGCCAAAGTTACATAGTGCGGACAGTAGTTGCTGGCAGCCAGCCTTAAACAGACTTCCAAATGATCATCAGTTGTGGTGGAATGGTATTTGGACTTATTACCTTCTGTGCGTTGTAGAGTTTGTTTTGAAAGGCAGGGCTCTGCGATCCACTCGTGTTGCCCTTGCGACCAACGGGTAGATCGCAATCGATGTGTTGGGCACCCCTGCTCTAGAGGATATTGGGAAATGTAGTCTGGCCTCCCAATTGATTTCGGCTCAATCCCTCCCTCTGGCCAATGTTGATTTTTTGGAATATTTATCTGCATAAATATGGAAATTTTATCCCGTATCAATGCATATAGATATTCAATAGAAGAAGGTTCATGCACAAATGATAGCTAGTCACTCAAACAGTTTATTTAAGAAAACAAGGTAAAACAAAATACACAGCAATATTGCTTGATATCTAAACATAGGAACTTCAATCAATGATATATACAGCACATAGACATAAGGTTATTAGTAGTAAACCTCTGTAATAATCTAATAATGCTTGGTACCTAATACAGTAATTACAAAATGGAAAAGTAATGCAGTAATACTATAGACACCAAAAGACTACAATCAGGGATATCTAATAGCTACCTGCTAAGAGGTTAATGGGTACCTCAGGAGCCAACTTCCTTCAGAAGAGGACTCCATACCAGCTTACTTAAGGAGACCCTCAGGAGACAAGGAGTGCCAGGAAGCAAGAGAGCCAGCAAGCAAGAGAGAAGAGAGCTCAAATCTCTCAGTTCCCAGTTATATAGTTATTCCCATTAGGTATCCTTGGGGCTCTTGGATTGGTTAGTGGGTGTGTTCTGTACGATGACCATCGGTTGACACACACCCCACTAGATTGGGATTTGATAATGTAATTTGATGGACCTCCCAGCTTAATTTGATATATGAATCTCTCGCTGGAATCTAAATTTAAGGGTCAACAAGAGGTCCAGCTGAGTCATCACCCCAACCTATCTGTTCAAATATTCATCCATCTTCTGCTAACTCAGGCTTGATGGATTTATTACCCCTTGAGGGTCCTACTGGTAACCAGTTTGTTATGGGAACTAGATCTTGTGTACCGGCATGTTTATTATCTGTTTTGTTTATTGTTCCTTGGTTGAGGTTCCTTGATAACCACTTATATGACATCCCCTAGGTGATCCAGATGGCCAGTACAAAGAAAAACAGGTTTCATGTTTACACACAACATTCCTGCACCTATACACATACATTATATATACATTTATATCTATCCACATATATCTACAAATATCTATAAACAATCTTGAGGTGCAACACCAAGAATATTCAGAGTCAGAGGTATGCACTGTGACAGGGATACTTATAGCCTGCTGTCATACGGGAGAGAAGAATTTGACATAGTGAATTAGCAATACTAGCAATACTATTCATTCACATCTATATCTATCAAAGTGATCAACTTGAAATGTATTTGCTATACATTAGCATAAGCTTTTTTCACCATAAAATGTACATAATAGTAAAATGAAGCAATATAATACAATCAGTTCCATAATACAGTTCCAGTTCCATGTGCATTAATAGTTTATAGTTAATTTCATTATCATTGCTATTGGAATTATATCTAGCTATGTTATCCCATAATTGATGCCACATTTTAATTTCAATTTTAGATTGTAGTTTAGTTTCTCAATTAGACATGTAAGTGTGAGGCTTGGGTGTTGTTCCAGTTAATAGAGAACCGTAGATTATTGTGATACTGCATTTAGGGTTAGGTAGTAGTCTACAGATGTTATCAAAGTTAGTTATCGTTAACAGATTAGGTAGATCTTTACATGTAACGGAATATGTCATTGGGTGGAATATTATGTTTTCTCTCATGTTATAAAATCTTTTCATATTGTTTGGCCTCCCCCATTTAAGGGCCAAATAGTTCTTATAACCTGGGGAAAATGATTAATTATAAAAGATAGGTGTCAGAAGAGCATGGGGTGATATTAGACCAACTACATTTTTATACTTGTCCCATATTTTAAGCAAGTGTTCCAATATTGGATTAGATATATGACCTTGTGATGTTGCTGTGATTCATAAGAGACCATCTATGGGGAGGGGAGATATTTCTGCTGCTTCTTTGGCTACCCATAAAGGTGTATCTGTTTCAGAATGATATAGAGAAAGGTTTGCTAACTGTGCTGCTATGTAATAATTGTAAATGTTTGGTACAGAGAGGCCTCCATCTTTCCTCAATTAGAACAGGGTTTGTTTAGAAATGTGTGGTCTAGTATTTCCCCAGATGAAATTAGGATTCATTTTTGAATTATACGTATATAGTGAGGAGGGATTGGAATTGGGAGTACCGTAAAGGATATAAAAATTTATCTAGGAGTGACATTTTCACTGCTGCTATACTCCCTAGTCATGATACCTGGTACCTTTTCCAGGTTTCTGAAAGTAGTTTGGTCTGAAGTATGAAGGCAGGATGATTTGCTGTAAAAAGTGTTTCATAGGAAGCTGAGATATATATTCCCAAATAAGATCATTTTAATTGTTCTCAATGAAAAGGAAAGGTTTCCTGGACATGTGTAATTAGTGAGTTTGGTAAATTAATATTTGGAGACCAGATAACTCTCCAAAAGGAGTTAGAGTAGTTAAACGAATAGGAAGGGATACCATGGGATCTGAAAACAGGTTGATTTTTATGATGGTATCCCACATATTCCAAGCCACTAATGTCTTGGTTCTTTCGTATTGCTAGGGCTATAAATAAAGCAAACAAGATAGGTGAAAGGGGACACCCTTGCCTAGTACCTCTGGATATAAAAATTTTTTTAATGTCTAATGCCAGTAGAAAAACTGGGTATTGTTGAATTTTAGCTAGATGAATAAGATGAGTTAGTCTTCGTACACTATCTATTGCTTGTCTTCTTGGGATTAAGCCCATCTGATATTTACCAATTAGGCAATTTATCCCTTTGTTTAGTTGGGTTGCCAGTATTTTCACATCTATTGAATAAGAAGGGATATGGGTCTGTAATTTGACCATATAGTATTATCTGTATTTGATTTGGCGGCCGGGGTTCGCTAGAAGATGCCGCTGAAACGAGGGGAGCAGGTGTGGCTTGGGGTTTTCGCTTTTGGTATATAAAATTCACCCTGAGCCACACTCGGGATCACCGTCAGGGGGGATAAGGGATTTTTTTGCTGCCTTCATGATAGATTCCTCTAATTTTGCGTAAAGAGTTTGGGGTAGGTCAGGTAGAGGTATTGTGGAGGTTTCAGCTTTAGAAAAGTCATCTGTATCTTTATAAAGCTGAGATAAACGTTTACAAAATTCTTCCACAATAGTTTGAGGGTTATTTGTTAAATTATTGGGGCTTATTTTCAGTCTAATTGGTTGAAAAGAGGGGTTTACATTTTTAAGCCTATTTGCTAGTAGTGAGTTAGGTTTATTACTTTTAAAGTTTGTGTTTTGTCCAGCACAATTGTTTTTGCCCTATGAGTTTTTATATTATTATTATTAATAATAAACTGGATTTATATAGCGCCAACATATTACGCTGCGCTGTACATTAAATAGGGGTAGGAAATGACAGACAGTTACAAACAGTGACACAGAAGGGGAAGAGGACCCTGCCCCGAGGAGCTTACAATCTATGAGGTGGAGGAGTCGCACACAATAGAAGGGGAGATATGGAGTGATGGGAAGTAGTTAGGGTTTTAAGAGACAGAAGAAGACAGGTAGGCAAGTCTGAAAAAGTGTGTTTTGAGTGCTTTTTTAAATGAGCAGAAGGTAGAAGCAAGCCGAATAGGATGAGAAAGACCATTCCAATCGGGTCAGCTCTAGAAAAGTCTTGGAGCTGTGCGTGTGATAAGGTTAAGAGTGAGGAATTCAGTAATAGGTCATTGGAGGAGCGAAGAGAGCAGATAGGGTGGTACTTTTCTATCCGGTCAGAAAGGTAGGTTGGACAAGAGCTGTGTAGGGATTTGAAGGCAAAGCACAAGAGCTTGAATTTGATTCTCAGGTGAAATGGAAGCCAATAAAGGGAACTACAAAGAGAGGAAGCAGAAGAAGAGCGGTGGGAAGGATGGTGAGTCTGGCTGCAGCATTCCTATTAGATTGTAGAGGAGATAATCGGTTTAGTGGAATACCAGAGAGGAGAATGTTGAAGTAGTCCAGACAAGAGATGATAAGAACATGTACAAGGGGTTTGGTGGTCTCTGGGGACAGGTAGGGGCGGATTTTGGAGATGTTGCACAGGTGAAATTGTCAGGACCTGGAACTGTTCTGAATATAGGGGGTAAATGAGAGGGCAGAATCGAAACTGATGCTAAGACAACGTGTTGTTGACTGTTAGGAATATGTCAGGGGGAAACTTGGAATTTGGGGGGGGGGGTTGATGAGTTTGGTTTTATCCAGGTTGAATTTAAGAAATCTGTCAGACATCCATGATGATATGGCTGACAGGCAGCATGAAACCTTTTCCGGGACTGAGGGAGACAAGTCAGGGGTGGACAGATAGATTTGAGTGTCATCAGCATACACTGTAAGCCAAAGGAGGAGATGAGACTACTGAGTTAGGAGGTGTACAGAGAGAAGAAAACCGGTCCAAGGACTGACCCTTGGGGAAAACCAACAGGGAGGAGAGTTGGAGAGGAAGAAGTACCATTGAAAGAAACTTGAAAGGAGCAGTCAGACAGGTAGGAAGTAAACAAAGAGAGAGCAGTGTCACTGATACCAATGGAGCGCAAGGTTTGAATTAGAAGGGGGTGATCAACAGTGTCACAGAAGAAACATCAAGGAGAAGGAGGAGGGAAAAGTTGCCTTGAGACTTAGCTCTGTGGAGGTCATTGGCCACTTTAGTAAGGGCTGTTTCAGTGGAATGGGCAGCTCGGAAGCCAGACTGGAGAGGGTCAAGGAGAGAGTTGGTGTACAGGTAATCATTGAGTCTTTTGAAGACAAGACGCTCAAGGAATTTGGAAACATATGGGAGAAGGGAGATGTGACATAGCTAGAAGGTAAGGAGGGGTCTAGTGAATGTTTTTTCAAGATAGGGAGAGTAATGGCATGTTTGAATGGGGAGGGGTAGATATCAGTAGAGAGGGAAAGGTTGAATAGTTGGGTTGGGCCAGGGAGGGGGTAAGAACTTTTAGGTAGTGGGGATAGTAATGAGGTTAGGAGGAGGGTGAAGGTTGGTGAGAGGGTATAGAAAAGAGAAACTGTGAGGGGGACCAGGGTTGAATAAGATGTCACCAGCAAGTAGTAAAACAGAGAAAAGGTGCAGAAGTTCATACAGAGAAAGAAGGAGAGTGAAGGAGCAAACAGAGAAGGGGTGTACAGACTGGGGGGGAGTAGGAATAGAGCAAGCAAAGAGAGTGTGCAGGGTGAGCAATACATAGTAACAGGTAATTGTGAGTCAAAGGAGTACATAATGCAGTGCAGGAGACTGAACTCCATGTGAGCAGCTCCTGTAAGTTCCAGGAGTGGGATAGCAATCAGTCAGGGAAGCTTGGCCAAAAACAGTTCTGGATGGCTAAACATAGATCCAATTGAATTCTTTTATATTCTTTTTTTTGATAAGTTTAGGTGTCAGATTTGATTTATTTAGGTCCAAAATGGTTTCATATTCTTTTTCTAATTGGTTTATTTTAGTGTTTTAGTGTTTCGTTCCCTTTTTACAGCTTTATGCCCATTTCAAAGTATATTTGGAGTTACCTCTGATGTGGCATTTAATGTAAAGTATTCTTGTAATGATATTTTAATTTTTTGGTAAAGAATTGGATCACTTAAGAGAGGTGGTTTTTGGTAATAATAAGAAAAAGAAGTTAACATTGCACCATGGAATGGGCACTATTTTACAAAAAGAAATTAGGGAGAGAGGATGTAGTTACCAAGATATGATCTATTCTGGAAAAAAGTTGATGTGGATGAGATTCATTTGTATAATCACGGTTAGTTGGATTTAGTTCACACCACCAACGAATGAATGTTGAGATATGTAACAGCTGGATGATAGGTACATTTGCCCCAGATACAGGTTATACGCAGAGTATTTTTCTGTTTAGTCAGTTTACCTTTTAAGCTGAAGGTGGGCTTGAAGTACCAGGCCTAATGACCATGAGCTTCTTGGCAAGGTGTGAGAGTTAAAGTGGCCTGGGTATGATCAGGTGTAACTGTCTCACCTGAAATGCATCCTGGAAATTAGGCTGGGGATTTAAACTCCCAGCCTGCTTATTCCTGTGTCTGTCTTGGCTGGTGAGCTGGGAGTTACCAATGACAACAAACTGCAGGCTAATGCCCACCAACAGCAGGCCAATCCCAACCAGCAGCAGGCCAATGTGGAGCAAAAGTGTATTACCCAACAATTGCTGCTAGGCCTGGAAAAAATGGAGGCCCGCCACAAGGAATTGTTAGAAATACAAGCACAGAGCTACCAACAACAATATGATATAGATGATTTAGATACCCTAAAACAGCAGATATCTTTACGAGAGCAGGCTGACGCCGAGAGTGGTGCTGGGCATTCGACATTTTTCTGGGTAAGCCAGTTGTTGAAAAAAATGACTGTGGATGATGATCCTGAGGTGTTTTTGACCACATTTGAAAGAACTGCCGAGAGAAAAAATTTGGCCTAGGGATTAGTGGGCAGGATTAGTGGCCTCTCTATATTCTGGAGAGTCCCAAAAAGCCTATTATGACCTAGAGCTGTCGGAAGCAAGCGACTATGTCCGCCTTAAGGCAGAAATACTGGCACGGCTGGGTGTCACCCTGGCTGTCCCTACCCAAGGAGTGTATAACTGGTCCTATCGAGCAGGAAAACCTCCCAGATCCCAGATGCATGACCTGATACATCTAACAAGGATGTGACTACAACTGGAGCTGTTGTCAGGACCACAAATTGTGGAACGGGTAGTCATGGACCTGTTCTTAAGATCCCTCCCTGTTTCCATACAAAAGTGGGTGAGCCTTGGAGACCCGTCGACAGCCGATAAGCTGGTGGACCTAGTGGAAAGGTACTTGGCTGCCGAGAACTTAAACACCTCCCTTCGGTACTCACGGACTTTCCACCCCAAGACCAGACCATCCCCAGCTGTGGCTAAGAGTGAACCAAGGGATGGGGGTGGAGAGAGCGAGAATGGGGAGCTAAGGGTAATAGACAGACTCCAGTCAATGTATGGCGGGAGACTGGGAACACTAGCCCCCCAGGAGGGAGCCAAACATGTTGTTTGTTATAGCTGCCGGGAAGAAGGACATATTGCTGCAAATTGCCGTGTGGTGGATGAACCAATGCACTGTGACTTTTCTGGGTGGGTTCAGATGACAAGTCTCTTTTTGCCACCATTGCATGCCCTGGTATACGGGGCGATGAAAAATATTGGTGTAAACTGTATATGAATACCAAACCAATTGTGGGGCTGTTAGACTCAGGTAGTGTGGTAATGCTGGTGAAAGCTGAGCTAGTGGTTACAGAGACCTCCTGTCTTAAAACAGTGGGGGTAACATGTGTACACAGGGATACTAGGGAGTATCCTGTGACGTCAGTGTCTTGTGAAACCTCCCTAGGTAAACTGTATCATCAGGTGGGGTTGGTTCCCCACTTACCATATGATGCTATCATTGGGAGGGATTTTCCCAAATTCCAAGAGCTCTGGGATGACCCACCCCATGCAGTGCTGGTATCCTCAGAGCATGAGGCTACTCAGGAGTCCTCTGATGATTGTGGGGGCACTCCTGGGTTTCCTTTGTCTGTGCTAGCAGAGGAAACAGTTAAACCTAGGGAAGAACCGGCAACTTCGGGGGAAAGCCAGCAAACCCTGGAATTCCCTGACTTACAGGTACATAGAGAGAACTTTGTTACAGAACAATTGAAAGACCCCACACTGTTTAAAGCCTGGGAGAATGCCGTAAAAATTGATGGGATCCTAGTGCACCCAGACAAGAGGGTTGCATTATCATACTTTATCATTGAAAGGGACCTACTCTATCGGGTGTCACAAAGTGGGTGGGAAACCATTGAACAGCTAGTGGTACCCAAGCCATACCGCAAATTGGTGTTAGATCTGGCCCATGGGCACCTCCTAGGGGGACATCTGGGGGCTGTGAAAACAAGAGAGCGAATAGTCCAGAGGTTTTATTGACCAGGGGTCGCCAAGGAGGTGGAGATGTACTGTGCTTCCTGTCCTGTATGTCAGTTGTCTGCCCTAATGCCACATTTTCATAGCTCTTTGGTTCCCCTCCCCACCATTGAGGTCCCGCTTGGGAGGATTGCCATGGATGTAGTTGGCCCATTGCTAATGTCAGCTAGGGGCCATCAATATATCCTAGTCATAATGGACTATGCTACTCGGTATCCTGAGGCAATTCCTTTCCGAAATACCTCTGCTAAAACCATAGAGAGGGGATAGAGTTTTGGAACAGGTTCCCATGGTAGAAAGTAAATTCCTAGCCAATGGCAGGGCCCCTATGAGGTAATGGAAAAACTGAGTAACGTAAATTATAAGATTAGCCAACCTGGTAGGCAGAAACCAGAGCAATTTTACCATGTAAATTTATTGAAACCTTTGAAAGAAAGGGAAGCGATACCCGTGAGGACCACGGAGCTACCTGCTCGGTTTAACTCTGTAATCCCAGAAGTCTGGATACCAGACACCTTGCCAAAGAGTCAACAACAGGAATTGGGAGATTTTGTGCTACAAAATAGGGATGTTATCCAACTTGCCAGGACGAACATCCATGGATACACATGATATTATCACCCCTCCAGAAAGGATAAGGATATTATCCATCCTGAAAGGATAAGATTAAAACCCTATAGAATTCCTGAAGCTAGACGAGAGGTAATACGTCAGTAAGTTAAAAAAATGCTTGAATTAGGGGTTATAGAGGGGTCCATAAGCGATTGGTCCAGCCCATTGTGTTAATTCCCAAACCAGATGGGAGCTGGAGATTCTGCAATAATTACTGTAAGATGAATCAGATTACAGTTTGACACCTATCCTATGCCCCGGATAGATGAGTTGATTGATCGGTTGGGGAATGCTAGATACAAGACTACCTTGGATCTTACCAAAGGATATTGGCAGATTCCCCTATCTGAGTCAGCTAAGGAGAAAACTGCTTTTGTGACCCCTGACGGAGCATTCCAGTAAGGAAAAATGCCCTTCAGACTACAGAATGCTCCAGCTACGTTCCAGCCGGTGATGGATAAAGTACTCTGACCCCATCAAAAATATGCTGCGGCCTACCTGGATGACGTAATTATTCATAGTGCAAATTGGGCCTCGCGTTTAGTAAAAGTTCAGGTCATTCTAAACGTGCTAAGGAAAGCCAGGTTTGTTGCAAACCCTAAAAAGTGAGCTATTGGGCTATAAGAAGTCAAATATTTGGGGTACACCATTGGAAGAGGAATAATAAAGCCTCAGGAAAAGAAAGTGGAGGCCATCCAAAATTGGCCACGCCCAATTAATAAAAAGCAGGTTCGTGCTTTCTTGAGGATCGCCGGCTATTATAGACACTTTATTATTCACTTTGCATCCCAGGCCGTTCCCCTGACAAATTAGACAAAAGGGAAGGAATCGGTAATGGTTAAATGGTCCCCAGAAGCAGAAGCTTCATTTGGGGCATTAAAGAAGACTTTGTGTAGCGAGCCAGTGCTATATTCTCCTGACTTTTCCAAGGAGTTTTTGGTGCAGACGGATGCAGTGCTATCCCTGGTTCAAAATGGGGAAGAACACCCCGATGTTTACCTCAGACAGAAGTTCAAGGCCCATGAGTTAAATTATGCTACGACTGTTTGGCTGTGAAGTGGCACTTGATTCCTTGAGGTACTATCTGCTGGGCAGACAGTTTCTGCTAATAACTGATCATGCCCCATTAAAGTGGATGGCCCAAAACAAGGAGACTAACAGGAGGGTTAATAGATGGTTCTTAGCCCTTCAAGAATCTAGTTTTACTGTCAAGCATCGTCCTGGTGTACAGATGGGGAATGCCGATGCTTTATCTCGGGTTCATACCTACTTGGCAGCCTGTGTCCCAACCCTAAGGTTGGAACAAGAGGGGGGGTATGTAACAGCTGGCCAAATAAATCACAGGGTTTCGTCCAGAATGACAGGTACATTTGCTCCAGATACAGGTTATACGCAGAGTATTTCTCTGTTTTGTCAGTTTTCCTTTTAACCTGAAGGTGGGACTGAAGTACCAGGCTTAATGACCATGAGCTTCTTGGCCAGGTGGGGAAGGTAAAGAGGCCTGAGTATGATCAAGTGTAACTGTCTCACTTGAAATGCATCCTGGAAATTAGGCTGGGGATATAAATTATGTGTCTCTGTCTTTGCTGGTGAGCTGGGAGGAGGTCCAAGGTGAACTGGGAACTGTAAAGTAAAGAGTAAAGACACAGACTTTTTTTCAAAAGATGTATGGTTAGGGCCTTAGAGTCCTGCACAGCACTAGGTTGGGCTGGATTGCTAGTTAAAGGAACTAACAGTGAGTTAAAACCTGCTTGCCCTGTTTCTTGCTTGAAACACCCCCCGTTGCTACGGGCGATCTCACAGATAGTTAAGTCTGCAAATGAGATGGAATGGTGTCACTAGGAGGATGGAAAGATAATAAAGATGGTTCTTCCTTATCTAAAGATGGAATAATATCATATTAGAGCCTCCACATAATGCTAGTATACCCTAACCATGAGTTTCAACTACCTGTAATAATTTTAATAAAACTATAGTGGGTAGGGCATCATTAAGGTGTCCAGTTATATAGAGGAATCTACCCTTGGGGTCAGGAACCATATTTTTAAGGCAGAATGGGACTGATTTTTTAAAATCCTATCAAGAGATTGTTGGTTTTAGTGTTAGCGTTAGTGTGTTAGTGTCCCTGGACACAACCCGCCAACTCTCCCATTGCAAGCTTAGACCTGCGATCAGAGAGTGGGCGGGTTTATACCATCATGACATCACTATGGGGGAGGTTTCTCTTCCTTTGAGTGACACCCGGCTCCCTGCGCATGCCCGGTCAGGAGCTGGTAATTTCAGTGGTCCGTGAGACCGAAAAGGTTGGCGACCTCTGATATAAATGGTAGGTAATGAGAAATTAAGATATTTGGGAAATATTTTTGAGAGAAATGTGTTTCTTGTAAGCATATAATATTATCTCGTTGATGGAGAAAATATCTAAAGGCCTTGATCCTCTTTTGAGGGGCGGTTAGTCCTTGTGTATTAAGTGATAGTAAGTTTTTGCCTATAATAGTATATAGAGTGGTTGCTTATGAATCAATGAGTACCAAGGTCTCCATAGAAAAATCCTATCCAATCGGATCACCTGGGATTGAAGGGAATATAGACAAAGACAAAAGGGAGGGACATGACACAAGACCAAACATTTAACATTAAACATTGTAATGCACAAATCTTTTCCCAATAAAAAATAAGTACTGTAGCAATAACCTAACATGGCGATCAGATCTGCAAACGTAATCTGCAAATGTGAAAACTGAACGGCAAATATTTTCAAAACACACAATGACTAAGGCATCCAAAGATTAATAATCTAATCCATAAGTATATAATTCTAAACATTAGGCCTCAAGATAATTTTTAGAGGCCTAAAAACTCCAAATGAAGTAAGAATGTAATAAAATACACTGTGGAAAGAATAATATTTTTCCGCCTCTGCACATAAAACTGGGTCTGATGAAGCAGTTCGTTAAAGCTTTGCCAACTGAAGGAGACTGTTTCAAGTACTTCATTTTGGCATTTCCTAGCCTGTCATTTGACAAAATACAGGCTGTTGTATTTGATGGTCAACAGATTCAGCAGCTTATCAAAGATGAAAATTTCATCAGGACAATGTCAGAAGTCCAAAAGAATGCTTGGTTATCATTCAAAGCCATTGTCAATGACTTTCTTGGAAACACACAAGCAAATAGTTACACAGAAATTGTCCAGAAACTCTTAGAGAGCTACAAAATGCTTGGTTGTAATATGAGCTTCAAGGTGCATTTTGTTGCATAGCCATGTTTCTAACTTCCCAGAAAACCTTGGTGCAGTCAGCGATGAGCAAGGTGAACAATTCCACCAAGATTTGAAGGTCATGGTAGGACGGAATCAGGGTAGATGGGATGTACATATGATGGCTGACTATTGTTGGGGATGTTCCTAACTCTGAACACTCCAGGAATTCTATAAGCATAAATTTTTACCTTAACTGCTTACCCGAATAATTTTGAAATGTTTTACTGTAAAAAAAAATGTCATAGAGTATCAATAAATCCTTTGAACTAAAGAAATGTAAATACATTTTAATAAAGTTATTATTTCATTTTTTTTTCATTGTATGTAAAATTTTTATGTTTTTTGACAAAAATGGAGGGTACTCTGTATCGTAAAAACTATATGTGATAGCAAAAAACTGAGGTCATTTCTGGATTCACCACCCAAAAATTTGTAAAAAACAAGTGTAAGATCTAACTCAACAAAAAATGCGTTCGCCAGTGATATTTAAGTACTAGAATAAAACATTGTTGTATGAAGGAATTGGTGATGTAAAAAAGGGGTACTTATATTATAGGTTCTTGGAAAATAATATGTTAGACATTGTGGAATATATATATAAACCCAGGATTATAAGTAATTATGAAAAAATATTCCGCTGTCTGTGGAATCTGCTGTGTTCTCCTTGTATTTGCTTGGACGTTGATCTAGAAGGAGAGTTAAAGTAGGAAAATGGTTGTTGTTGGAGTCACTTACTGCAGGTTCTAGAGGGAGTATATCCAATTTTTGTAGGATGATTTCTGCTTCAGTTGGTGTAGTCGCTGAGTATTGCTTATTTCCATATTTGAAGATAATCTTTAAAAGGGAACCCCCATCTATATCGTAGTTGTTTTGCTTGCAGGATTGCAATCACAGGCTTCATTTCAATGCGTTTTTTGATTGTTGATCGTGTTAGGTCAGTGAAAATTTGGAAAACATAGTCTTATAATGAAAGTTTATCAACTTCTAGCGATTTTTAGAATGGTATCTTTAGTGTGATAGTAGTGCAATTTTATAATAATGTCCCTGGGAGGGCCATCCTTTGTGCATTTGGTTAGGACCCTGTGCATGCGCTCAAATTCTAGTCGCTCCATAGGGATGTTAGGTACCAGCTCTTGAAACATGGCTGTAACAGTAGATTGTAGGTCAGTAATAGATTCTGGTATACCTCGTATGTGACTATTGGAACAACGTGCTCTTTTTTGAGCTTTTTCCGGCTGGTAGTAAAGGGATTGGATTTCAGATTTTAAAACAACTATATCTTCCTTTTGGTCCTCTAAAACAGTAGTAATATTATCCATCCTACCTGTCTTTTTTCACCCTATTAGAACTTCCAGCACTTCATACCTCAATTTTTCCATTCATCAAATTAAGCTTACTCTGTAAGTAAATAGACAATTTTAACATTAAAATCTTGCTACTATTGTACCTGACATTATTTTAATATTTTTAGACCCTCCAAACCCTCTTTAATATTTAATATTTTATCTTTTCTTTAATCACTTCTTTCTTTATTCAACGGACTACCAATTATCTGTGGGAATCATTCAATTCCATTCATTAATTTTTTCATTACTCATTATGGAGTATAAGTAAGTCTAAACTAAGACCCTTTCATACTTATAATAAATTAAATATTAGGACAAAACGCTATACATATAGACATATCTAACCATATATCTCTTACATCAACTTTTTCCATTAGCTCTGTGGTTGTGTTAAAATACCTTAAGAAGCCCAAAGGACGAAACATGTTGGGTTAGAAACCGAAAGTATACATACATATTTATACTACCCTTATACCATACATAGGTAGGAAATAAAGCATATATACTGTAAATAAGTCAGTCAGAGAATTATCTGTCTAGACACTGGCCTTTACCTCCAATCACGTGTAATGGGACAAGGCACCGTTCAATATAATTATTTATTTTGTGTATATTGCCAAATGAAAGTGTATACATTGTTATCACCATTTGTTTTTTAATAATATATTTGACATCACCCCCAAAAAAAACATGTTCTTTTGTCTTTTTTTTTACTTATATGTGTAAAGGAGGGGGTCAGGCCACCCAATTATTATCACAGACAGATATGTACTTTTTCTCTTATGTTTCTCTCTACTGATGTATAATCATTTTCCTATAATAACCGTATTATTTGCATTTTTTCCTATAATAACCTCATTATTTGCATTTTTCTATCAGTTATTGGCACAAATCTTTAAAAATGAATTGTTTTTTTTATATTCTTCCCCTAGAGTGTCCTGAGTATTCAACTTGTTTTCCTGCATACTGTACAACTCAGAAGAAACTACACAAAATGTGTCCATATTTGCCATTGTGAAGTAGTTTAAAAGTCATTGACTTATTTACAGGTAGCTTACTTTATCAAAATACCAAAGACCTTCAGTGGGGATCAAAGATCTTCAGTGGGGAATAATTTGACCATTCTTCGATAAAGACTGTCTTGTAATATAAAATATTTCCTGTTTACATCCTTGCCTTAAAAAAACTGTGTTATAGTTTACTTTGGGTAATTACTCAAAAGGTCAGTACAATGGTTAAGTTAGACTTGGATATTGCAGCATAGCCGCTGCCTTTAACGCGGTCATCGACATGGTCCTGCAAAATATTTGTGTTGCCTGACCCAAATGAAATTATCTTCTGACTATATTTAGGCTCCAAATGGGTGGCCTGAAGTTATTATGACATCTATTTTTTTCCAGGCTATCACACGTATAGTCAAAAGCTGATTACATTATAACCCTTTTACTTTATCAGCCAAACTTCAAATATTTTTTGCATTTACATTAAAACTTGGTATGTAGCGAATGCAAGCATCTTATAATAATTTTAATATTTATTTTTAGAGCTCGAAGTATGTTAGTGTGGTGATCAAGGGGAAAAAATCGACTTACATTGCTGGTCATGAGAGAAGCCCACTCTTATATATGCCCAGATGGTCATTAGTAGAGATGAGTGAATTTCTCAAAAATTCGATTCGGCCAGTTCTCCGAATTTTCCGAAAAGATTTGCTTTGATCCGAATTTATTCGCTGCAAATCGTGCTAAAAAACGTCTATTTCCGGCCTGCAGAGAGCCTTGATAGTGGTGTACAACACTTTGCCTTGCAGTAACATGCATTGGGAGTCTGCTGTGGTAGTGAAATAACACTGTGAGTCAGTATGACATGCAGATGACAGGCCTCGCTATTAGAATCATTGCACACTTCACTTATTTGGGCAGTCACGGGACCAAAACTGACCAAATAACTCAAGTATGAACTCAGCCTTACAGGTCTATGTTAGAGCCCAGAAGAAGCGCACCCTTGTCAGCTGATTCCACAAAGATACCTACAGAACCTGTTCCATTAACCGCCTATACAAGTAGAGCCCCCCCGACAGAGTGGAGAGGGTGTCAGCACTAAGTTTGTGTTGACGTCACTGATTATTTTGCCCTTCCTCTGATCCATCAGAACAGCAACCCACAAAAAACGGATCCTGTCTGTGGAGCATCTGCCTTCACCCAGTCAGCATTTGCTCAATAATCCATCAGTATTGCTAATGCCAAAAAAAAACAGGAGTGAATCCAAAACAGAGATGACACATGAATGGAATATTTGCATGTCTTCTGTGTTTTGTTCCCACTCCTGCTTTGGGCTACCAAATCATAAGCCAATTCTGATGGGACCATACAGGCCTTACAGCTGATACACAGACAGGATCCGTTGTGCGTCTCTTTTTTCCTTCCTTCTGACAGATCAGAAGAAGGGTCTAATAAATAGTGATGTCATCCAGGCCAAAAAGGCAAAATAATGGCCCAGTCATGGAGAGGGGAGGGTGGGAGAACAGCTTGAGAAGTCCACAGAGGGGCACAATGACATAGTGGTGAGGTGGAAGCAGCATGAGGAAACTACGAAGTGGCCCAATGACAGAGTCTGGAGGTGGCAGCAGCATCAGGAGGCCACAGAATGGAACAATGACAGTGTGGAGGTGGCAGCAGTATCAGGAGGCCACAGAGTGGCACAAGGACATAGTGTGGAGGTGGCAGCAGCATCAGGAGGCCACAGAGTGGCCCAAAAACAGAGTCTGGAGGTGGCGGAAGCATCAGTAGGCCACAGAGTGGGACAACGACATATTGTGGAGGTGGCGGCAGCATCAGGAGGCAACAGAGTGGCACAATGACAGAGTCTGGAGGTGGCGGCAGCATCAGTAGGCCACAGAGTGGCACAAGGACATAGTGTGGAGGTGGCGGCAGCATCAGTAGGCCACAGAGTGGCACAAGGACATAGTGTGGAGGTGGCGGAAGCATCAGGAGACCACAGAGTTGCACAATGACAGAGTCTGGAGGTGGCGGCAGCATCAGGAGGCCACAAAGTGACCCGGTGACAGAGTGGGGCGGTGGGTGGCAACACCAGTACCCGCTGACAAAGGTGGGAGAAAGAAGAAGCACTTGGCATCTGATTTGTGGCATCAGGCGGGGACTTGACTCCGAGGAGCTCTCGCTTCTGGCTCCAAGCGCCCAAAACACGCTGGGTGCGACCTGCTCTGAGGACAGTGACATATGGCAATGTTAACCTCCTCCGGCGGCTTAACAAAAAACTGCCACACCGTCGAGTCGGTGATTTTACCCCCAACACCCACTGTGCCACCCACTGTGAGCACAGTGACAGGTGGGGAGTTTGACTGGGGCGGTACACCTGTTGACGGTAACGCAGGTGTCCTAAGGCAAGCTCAGGGAGGACAGAAACCTCACATAGAGCAGAAGGGCAAGAACTTGCTTGATCTTGATTTTCAGTCTGAATAGAGCCCGTGAAAGTGGGGCCTCTTAATCCTTCCCATTTTTGGGTTAGGAGCAGGAGGTGCCAGAAAATTTACCACAGGGATAACTGGCCACAGAGTGGCACAATGGCAGAGTCGGGAGGTGGCAGCAGCATCAGAAGGCTACAGAGTAGCACAATGACAGATAACTGGCTTGTGGCGGCCAAGCGTTCATAGCGAAATCGCTTTTTGATCCTTCGATGTTGGCTCTTACTATCATTGTGAAGCAGAATTCACCAAGCATTGGATTGCTCACTCACTAATAGGGAACATAAGCTGGGTTCATTCAGCACATTCAGCTTCTGCGCAGTTGGAGGAGTGCATGCATACTGTTGTCTCTAGGCAAGGAGCCAAGGACCACAGATTGGCACAATGACAGAATCTGGAGTTGGCGACAGCATCAGGAGGCTACAGAGTGGCACAATGACAGAATCTGTAGTTGGCGACAGCATCAAGAGGCTACAGAGTGGCACAATGACAGAGTCTGGAGATGGCGGCAACAGCAGCATCAGGCGGAGGCCACAGAGTGGTACAATGACAGAGTCTAGAGGTGGCAGCAGCATGAGTAGGCCACAGAGTGGCACAATGACAGAGTCTGGAGGTGGCGGCAGCATCAGGAGGCCACAGAGCGGTACAATGACATAGTGTGGAGGTGGCAGCAGCATCAGTAGGCCACAGAGTGGCATAAGCACATAGTGTGGAGGTGGCAGCAGCATTAGGAGGCCACAGAGTGGCACAATGACAGAGTCTTGAGGTGACGGCAGCATCAGTAGGCCACAGAGCGGCACAAAGACATAGTGTGGAGGTGGCGGCAGCATCAGTAGGCCACAGAGTGGGACAATGACAGAGTCTGGAAGTGGCGGCAGCATCAGTAGGCCACAAAGTGACCCGGTTACAGAGTGGGGCGGTGGGTGGACACACCAGTACCCGCTGACGAAGGTGGGTGAAAGAAGAAGCACTTGGCATCTGATGTGTGGCATCAGGCAGGGAATGGACACCGAGGGGCTCTCGCTTCTGGCTCCAAGCGCCCAGCGCATGCCGGGTGAGACTCGCTCTGAGGACAGTGACAGGTGGGGAGTTTGACTGGGGCGGTACATCTGTTAAACTGTAACGCAGGTGTCCTAAGGCAAGCTCAAGGAGGACAGAAACCTAAGGGCAAAAGCTTGCTTGATCTTGATTTTCAGTCTGAATACAGCCCGTGAAAGTGGGGCCTCTTAATCCTTCCCATTTTTGGGTTAGGAGCAGGAGGTGTAGGCCACAGAGTGGCACAAAGACATAGTGTGGAGGTGGCAGCAGCATCAGGAGGCCACAGAGTGGTAAGATTACATAGTGTGGAGATGGCAGCAGCAGCATCAGGAGACCACAGAGCGGCAAGGTGACATAGTGTGGAGATGGCAGCAGCAGCATCAGGAGACCACAGAGCGGCAAGGTGACATAGTGTGGAGATGGCAGCAGCAGGAAGAAGGAGCACTTGGCATCTCATGTGTGGCATCAGGCGGGTGGCAGCATCAGAGTAGTAGCTGAGGCAGGTAGAAAGAAGAAACCGGTCTCTTTTGTCAAGGTTTGGGTCAGGCGGCATGGATCATCTAATCAGATGCATAAGGCATTGGTGGGTGGAAATCCTGGCTAATCCACATCTGCTTCATCTTGACAAAGGTCAGTCTCTCCACATTTTGGGTGGACAGGCGAGTTCTTCTTAGGGTAACTATGGCCCCCGCAGCACTAAACACCCGCTCTGATGCCACAGTACTGGCCAGGCAGGACAGCTTTTCCAGGGCAAACTCGGCCAGTTGCGGCCACAAATCCAGTTTGGCTGCCCAGTAGTCCAGCGGATCTTCAATGACGGCTGGCGAGGTGCACTCCAAGTATGCCACCACCTGCTGGTTCAGGTTCTGCTCTATGTCTAGCTGCTGGTTAGTAGTTTCTTCACTATGCGGGTGTAGAAAGCTGCTCATCAGCGACTCTAGACTGAGGCTGCTGCTGATGGAGCTGGTTCTGCTCCTGCCACCCCACCCCTCCACAGCAGCCATGGCAGTGGAACGTGAGTGCAGAGGGCCCCCCTGGTCAGACCTGCGAGAGGATGGACTATGGCGCAGATAGGACAGGAGCACATTCAGCTTCTGCGCCGTTGGATGAGTGCACGCATACTGTTGTCTCTTGGCAATCGCTTCGGTGATCGATTGCTGATAGAATGATTGACGAGGAGTAGGAGGAGCAAGAGCATCTGGACCAGCAGAAGATGGAAATGACATACAGCTCCCTTCGGCTGAGGTGGTGGAGTCTTGACTGCCTGAAAGCCAGTGCGTGCCACTGGTGGATGCAGCGATTGCTGCGGCAAGCTGGACCACCACATCGGAGCCATGGTTCTCCCAGGCCACTTTATGGTGACGCTGCATATGTTGATGCAGGGCCGCAGTGCCAACATTGGCACCCTGGCCACGCTTCATCTTCTGCCCACAAAATTTACATATGGCCATGTTAACCTCCTCCGGCAGCTTAACAAAAAATTGCCACACCGCCGAGTAGGTGATTTTCCCTCCAACACTTTGCACTGACTGACTGCTACCTCCGCTGCCTCCGTGAACCCCTGCACCACTACTTCCCGGGCAGGTAGGCTGCTGCGAAGCAGGTGGTCTACCTCGGGCATGTTTGGCTCCCGACCTCCTACTGCTGCCACCCTGCTGACTACCAGTCATGCTACCACCTTGCTGGCTCTGCCACTGCCTCACGGGCAAGCTGCCACCCTCTTCTCCTGATGATGATGAAATCCCTTCTTCACCGGGCTCCCAAGTTGGAGATTGGCTTCATCATCATCGAGTAGTGTATGCACGTCACTGATGTCCTCCTCAACGGTCTTTGGGTCAGGAGCCTGACCGCTCGCAACACCACCTCCCACGCCACTCTCCTCATCACCACTTGCCCGCCTAGTGGAGAAAGCGGCAGATGTCTCCACCAGATCTTGGCTGGGCAGTTGCTGCTGACTGACCTCCACTAGCTTGTCATCGCTATATAGTGGAGCTGAGCCCACAGCATACAATACTTCTGTGGCTGAGGGAACAGCAAAGGAAAGAGGCAAGTTCAGGACAGGTGAGGGCACAGGGTCTGCTCCCAGGCCATGCCAACTAAGGGTTGTGTCTGACGAACCCAACGACTGTTGGCTGGGGGTGTCTGATGTCACTTGTGATGAAGTGGATGACCGAGTTAACCAATTTAGAATCGCTGGGTTGCTGGTCAAGACACGACCGATGACACCGGGAGCTCAGGCCTCTCGCTGTGACTCCTGCTGACACGCCCCCTTACTCTTCTGCAACCTTTGCCTATGCCAGAAACATTTAGGCCTCTGCCACTCCTCTGTGCATGGCCTGCCACTTCTCTGTCTGACATACTTTTACTTGAACTAATTAAATTTAACGCAAATTAAAACACACCTAAAAGCGACAAATATATATATTTTTTTTGTACAGAAATAGGCCATAAACGCTTTTAGCACCAATAACTGCAATAGGGAACTGCGTATATATTTTTCTTTTTGTACTCAAATATGTCACTAAATGTTTTCACCACATATAACTGCAGAAGTGAACTGAGAATATATTTGTATTTTTGTACTGAAATACGTCACTATATATATATATATATATATATATATATATATCACGTCAAATATACACGTGCGTTGATGGAATGACAGAACTGTATAATGGCTAATTGGATCCCCAAATAATCTTTCCCTGCACTCGCTTTTCTAGCACTGTCCCTAGCGCAAAAAAAAAATTTCATGAAAAACAGTGGATCACTTTTGGTACAGAAATCTAGACCTCAGTGTAACGCTCAGGTGGTTAAATTTTTTAGCACAATCAGGTTTCTGCTAGCGACTGCACACGTCTCTCCCTGTACTCGCTGTAAAATGTCTTAATCCAAGATGGCTGAGGCTATTTAAAGGGGTGTGACATCACAGGGCATCACAGGGCTGGCTGGCTGCTGATTGGCTGCATGCATGGCAATATGGGACATTCCGCCTTCCCAGAGTTCCTTGCCCCATGTTCTCACATGTGTAGCCACTACTTTAAAAAAAATTGCCATTCGTTTCTACGGATCGCGAGAAAATTGGGATTCGTTGCGAATCAAATTTTTTCTGAAATTCAGATCGAATTCCACTCCGTCAGCTTCGATTCGCTCATCTCTAGTCATTAGTGTCAAACTGATCTAAGAGACACCAACTGCTCAGTGCTTGAGGAACCCCTAGCAGCCTCTGGAGGAACCCTGGAGAAACACTGGTGTAGACATTCTGAATCATGTGAAGAACCTCTGATTTAGCATAGGGTTGAAAAGCAGCAGTCAGGTGATTTTGTTATGAAGTAAAGGTGAATGGTGCACAAACAGTTGAAACTGTATTGTTTTGCGTAACTTAGTGCTCATCGCTATCGCTGTGATATTGGGATACAGTTTTAGCATTTGCTAGTCAGACAGGACTAGAGTGCAGAAAATAACTCACGATACACGTTAGAAGAATATAGTAGGGTTATTAGGCAATTCTCTTTCCAAATATCATGTTGTGTGGTGAAAACAGTTATACAGTTTTGTTTTATTGGGAGTATTTAACGTATCAATAAAGCTTTCCCAAGTTTCAAAAAATTTGTGGGTTTTTGTTTCTTTATGCAGTGCAGCTTCTGCCCATTCCATTTTGAATAATTCCTGTAGTTTAGTTAAAAAACGTTTCATAGTTGGGGGTGCAGTGTCTATCCAACAGTGAAGTTTTTCTTGCTACTGCTGATAGTAATAGTGCCAGATGCCGTGTCCCCTTGGCAAACCGGACACCTTGCATTTCAATTGAACAGAAAATTACCCACTCATGGGTAAATGGGATATAATTCAGGAGGTGTTTGCAAACATATAACACAACCTGTTTCCAAAAACGCTTAATACCCGGACATTCCCAAAAGTTGTGGTAAAGTGTAGCCGCTTGGGCTCCACAATTAAAGCAAGAGCCATAATTCGTAAAACCGATATATTGTGCTCTCTGGGGAGAAATATAATTCTTATGGAATAAGCCAAAAAACATTTTGTGATATTGGACCACGGGAATCGCTTTTCAGGAGATTCTGTACAACTGCAACATTTTAGAAATAGACAAATTTGGGTAGTGAGATTGCCATTTTGCCATCAGTACGTTAGAAGTTTCAAAATTCAAGGTTGTCCCAAGAAATTCATACAATTTCAAGATAGCTTTTGTCGGAAGTTGTGAGGACAAGGGTATCTTATCCAATGGATTGTTCCAATCATGTGGGGTTAACCGCCTAGCCACCTTTGCTGCATATACCCGTAGTTGAATCAATAAAAAGGTACTCTCTATTAAGAATGGAAATTAAATTTTTAAGTTCTGGGAAAGAATATGCTTTGTGAGCTTCAGGGTTATTCAACTGTCTGACAGAGGTGAGGCCTTTACCAGCCCATCTCGCCAAAAGAAAAGAATAATAGCCCTGAATAAACTCTCAACTACCTAACAAAGGAAGATACAGGGAGGTGTGGGCATTAACCCCCGCTGCTTTCTGCAAAGAGTGCCATAAAAGCCATACTGAGATTATGAGTAGAGTAATGGGTTTACCTGTATCTCTACCTGGAAGGAGTTCTTTATGAGTATGTAGGATTGCCATGGGGTGTAATGGAGTACAAAGCGAGAAATCTACTTGGAGGTTCGTAGAAAATGTCGTACCATGAATCCAGTCTTTCAGAATTCTAAGTAATGGTGCTTGATTAAACAGTGCCATGTCAGGTAGGTTTAACCCTCTGTTATTCATGGTTTGATGCAATATAATGCGGCTCGCTACAACCTGTTTGCCACCCCAGATGAAAGTTCGAAATAGTTAATTCATTTTAAATCGGAAACTGACAAGAATTTTGGCAGGGTTTGCAATAAAAATAATCACCTTGGGAAAGATATCATTTTAATGCCAGATATCATTAGGTACCACCTGACCCATGAAAGAGAGCGTAAGGGAAGACCAGGTTTTGAAATCCTTTTTATAGGCTGAACAGCACGAGTGAAATTCAGCATATACATTTCTGCAGGGTTTTTAAGGATCAAAACTCCTAAATATCTAAAATGGGATTTCTCCCATTGGAAAGGAAACCTATCGCTCCATTTTGGACTATGCTGGGGAAAGAGGTAAAGAGCTACAGACTTGTCAAAATTATTGGTATATCCTGAGACTTTTTGAAAATCGTGAAAGGTATGCAGTATGGAACACAATGAAACCTTTGGATTTGCAATAAAAAGTAAAACATCATCTTCAAAAGCAGTAAGCTTCACGTCCGTGGAGGCGAACTTTATATCAGAAAAGATAGGATCTGCCTCCAATACATGCAATAAAGTGTCCAAGGTCAAGTTAAATGTTAAAGGGGATAATGGACAGCCCTGTCTCGTCCCACTATTCATAGTAATGGACTGTGAGAGCTGGTTATTTACTATCAAATAGGTCATAGGATAGTCATAAATAAATTTTATGTACATCAGAAATCGGGTACCAAATTGTCTGTGAGCCAGCAAGGAGTGTAAAAAGGGCCAGAGTATCTTGTCAAACGCATTTTCAGCATCAAGACTCAAAAGCATTCGGTTTTTACTGTAGGGGAGTGTGGTTGCAGCTATGGCCGTTCTATTACCAATTGAGATGTGGCGGTGTTTGATAAAGCCTACTTGATGGGAAGTCAATTGAGAGGGCAACAGGGGTTGTAATCGAGCTGCGCAATCGGTCTATATGAAGACGAGCACTCAATGTCTTTGAATGGTTTGGGGATTAAGGAAGTGTAAGCCTGATTAAAACTTGGAAAAGATAGTTGATTTTCCTTAATACCATTGTAAATTTCCAATAATAGTGGAGAGAGATAGGGTTTTAGTGGTTTGAAAAATTCTGCAGGCAAGCCTTCCGGACCTGGGGTTTGCCGAGAGGAAGGATTTTAATAGATCTTGCTATTTTCTCCATCTGAATAGGGGCATTTAATTGCTCCTGTTGGGTAACAGACATTGTAGGTATATCAATGCATTGAAAAAACTCTAAAATATCAGTCTCCGTTGGGGACAGTGCAGAGTAGATCTGTTTGTAAAATGCTTCAAAAGTACTAATACATTTTTCCTGCTTTTGTCTCTTAACACCAAAATGATCTCTCAAAGTATTAATAAAATGTTTAGGAGACTGAGGCATAGCCAATTTAGCTAGAAGCAAGCCCATTTTATTTTCCCATCGGTAAAAATGATATTTGGTGTGACGTGCTCGAAGCAGAGCAATGGCATACAAGTGGTTATCTAACACCATTGCTACCTGTAACCAGGCCTGCCCGTTTCCCATAGAAGCACCGGGTCATCCCAATGTTGAATATTATCATCCTGGAAATTAGCCCAAGATGTGACTGGAAATTATTGAAATTCGGGGGTCGATGCCAAATAGTTAGGAAAGCACCATCTAGTGGTATGAAAGAGTGGATGTATTAGTTCTACTTTCATGGATACTGGTGCATGGTCAGATAGAAAGATTAGATGATACACAATGTCAGAAATTTTGTAAAAAGTGTATCCACTTTGGAGTAGGAGGACGCAACCACTTCACCCACCCAAACCATTTCAAAGTCTAAATCGCAGTGGAATGTATACACATATTAGAAAATAGTGATGGTAAATAGTGATATTAACAACCTTGTTTCTTAGAGAGAGGACCAAAATCAGCAAATAAAAACCAGTGGAAATACACATTTCTATCTTATAATAGTTCAATGTGGACCACATTATAATCAGCAAAAAAAAAAAAAAATAACAGTCTCACTTGTGTTGCTCAAGGATACAGGAGATCAATCTTAGCTATAGCCCAGGAGACTCATCTGTGTTGTGCGATGTTAAGGGTTCTTGCAAACGAGATAGAGCAGATTCTGGATCATCTTATAGTATGGATGAACTGTTAATTGAGACTATGAGCTTTGCCAGGTATAGTAAAGCTAAATGAATTTTCTATTCAATGAGGAACTTGCAGGCGGGGGAAAAAGCTCACTGTTGTTGAGTGACTGCGGCAGTAAAGTCCTGAAAAATAAGTATCTTGTAACCGTTGACTTGTAAAGGGCCTCCCTTCTTGTAGGCCGATAAGATGCGTTCTTTATCCAGGTAATGAAAAAATTTAGCTATCACCGCAGGTGGTTTGAGATGCGATCCCCTGGGCCAATACAGTGTACCCGTTCAATGATGCGGGACGATAGGGGTTCTAGATGAAGAGCATGCATTAAATTACCAGTAATACATTTCAAGAGACTCGGATGTCTCTGAAATTCCCAGGAACCGCAAGTTAGAGCGCCGATTCCGGTTTTCAAGATCCTCATACTTTTCATTAAGTGAAGTCAGTTGGGTGGATTGGATGGTGATAGTAGATTGCTGTTGCAGATTTTGATCCTCTAGGTCAGGGGTCAGCAACCTTTACTATCAAAAGAGCCATTTTGCCTCCTCTTCCACTAAAGAAAAATAGTCTGGAGCCACAAAACATAACACATCCGCAGTGTCTTGGGAGGAAGGGGATCCCCCATCAGAGATCTCCCCGCGGCAGCCGAAGGGAGCCACAACAAGGAGGTTGAAGAGCCGCATGCGGCTCCGGAGCCGCAGGTTGCAGACCCCTGCTCTAGGTCATTCATTCTTTGTTCTAGTTCAGATACACGGGGAGTGTTGATGGATGTCTGTTGTAAGGTTGCATCTATTGTGGTTTGCAGAGAGTTAAACTTTTTATCAAAGTAGGGAAGTAGTAGGTTATAAACCTCCTGTGCTTTAGATGGGATAGGTGCTTGTGATCCAGAAAGTATGTCCTCAAGTTGGGACATATCTGTGGGTGGTAAAGGTGGGTCTAGTCCTCCTTTGGATCGTGCAGGTGAGTTAGCAGCCATGTTGTGCTCAGGGGAGCATGCTGTGCCTTTTAATTTGTTTTGCCTGCCTATCAGGGGTAGAGTGGATACTATATTTATACATTCCCCAGGGGGATTGATAAAAGTGAAAGTGTCACTGTGGCCAAAGCGGCAGGCAGCAAATGGGATATTGAAATTCAACCACATCCGGTCAACTAACAGACATCAGTAGTTGGCCCATTGTGAAAAAGTTTAGCTCCACTTTGCAAGTAAGGGAAAACACCAAGGTGTTCAGGGTAGATTTAAACTTATATAGAAGTTATATAGACTTATATAGACTTGTATTTGATTAGTCAATCTATAACTATTAGCCAGATCACAGGCACACAAAAATGAGTGATTGGAAAAATGAAGCTAGTCTTTCAGCAAAAATATTGTTAGTAGCAACTAAGTACAATAACAGAGTGTAGGGAGCCTAATCCAGTCGATTCATTTGTGGGACTTGTGGTTCCTCAGCACAAAGCAGACTAATATTCAAGCAGCATCTCTCAATCTGGTATAGTGGCTGAGTGTGATAAGCCTGATCCAGCCGGCACTCTATGAGACTAGTAATTCCTCAATAAAATCAGGGTAATATTCAGGCAGCAGCTCACAAATAAATGCAAAAGGGGGTGAACATGCCCCCAATCCAATGGGGTATAATAATGGTGAGCAGGGATGCAAGCAACAGCCACTGTGGAGGAGTATGTATGAATAAGAGTAATCAAGTGCTCAGGCCACGTGGCCAATATGTCTGGCGCTTACTTACAGTTGCCTTCAGAGCACTGACTCGTGCTTTCATATGACAGTCCAGCGCTCCGCTGAGGGATCCCGCCTGCACCGCTGTTGATGAATCACACACTGAGGGCAGCTGAATGCAAAAACAAGCCTCCCCGCTGCCGATGGATGTGGATTACGGCGGGTCTCTTTGGAGCTGTGTTAAAACTCAGCCATCAGCATTGGCTCTGGGCCCTGAGACGGAGCAGTGACCGCATTGGTGACTGGCATCTGGAGCTGGGTGTAGTGCATCGTCAATATCACCCAGAAGTGTACAATTTTAGTGAATAGAGTACTGAAAGGCGGCAGCAGCAGCAACAGGAGGAGGCAATGGGCCCTGAGACGGAGCTGTGACCGCATTGGTAACTGGCATCTAGAGCTGGGTGTAGTGCATCGTCAATGTCACCCAGAAGTGTACAATTTTACTGAATGGAGTACTGACAGGCGGAAACAGCAAGAGGAGGTGGTGGTCCCTGAGACGGAGCGGGGACTGCATAGGTAACTGGCATCTAGAGCTGGGTGTAGTGCATCATCAATGCCACCCGGAAGTGTACAATTTTACTGAATGGAGCACTGACAGATGGCAGCAGCAGCCGCAGCAGGAGGATATGGTGGGCCCTGAGACAAAGCGGGGACCTCAATGGTAACTGGCATTTAGAGCTGGGTGAAGTGCATCATCAATGCCACCCAAAAGTGTACAATTTTAGTGAATGGAGTACTGACAGGTGGCAGCAGCAGAAGGAGATGGTGGATCCTGGGATGGAGCAAGGACTGCATTGGTAACTAGCATCTAGAGCTGGGTATAGTGAATCATCAATGCCACCCAGAAGTGTACAATTTTAGTGAATGGAGTACTGACAGGCGGCAGCAGCAAGAGGAGGCAATGGGCCCTGAGATGGAGCAGTGACCACATTAGTAACTGGTATCTTGAGCTGGGTGTAGTGAATCATCAATGCCACTCAGAAGTGAACAATTTTAGTGAATGGAGTACTGACAAGCAGAAGCAGCAAGAGGAGGTTGTGGTCCCTGAGACGGAGCGGGGACCGCATTGGTAACTGGCATCTAGAGCTGGGTGTAGTGCATCATCAATGCCATCCAGAAGTGTACAATTTTATTGAATGGAGTACTGATAGGCGGCAGCAGCAGCAGGAGGAGAAGGTGGGCCCTGAGATAGAGCATGGACGGCATTGGTAACTGGTGTTTAGAGCTGGGTGTAGTGCATCATCAATGCCACCCAGAAGTGTACAATTTTGGTGAATGGAGTACTTACAGGTGGCAACAGCAGCAGCAGGAGGAGATGGTGGGCCCTGAGATGGAGCAGTGACCGCATTGGTAACTGGCATCTTGAACTGGGTGTAGTGCATCATCAAAGCCACCCAGAAGAGCACAACTTTACTGAATGGAGTACTAAAAGGTGGCATTAGCAGCAGCAGCAGCAGGAGGAGGAAAAAGTGAACCCTGAGACAGAGCAGGGACCTCATTGGTAACTGGCATCTAGAGCTGGGTGTAGTGCATCATCTATGCCACCCAGAAGTGTAAAATTTTAGCTGATGGAATACTGAGAGGCGGCAGCAGAGGGAGGAGAAGGTGGGCCCTGAGATGGAACAAGGACTGCATTGGTAACTGGCATCTAGAGCTGGGTGTAGTGCATCATCAATGCCACCCAGAAGTGTACAATTTTAGTGAATGGAGTACTGACAGGTGGAAGCAGCAACAGCAGCAGGAGGAGCCGGTGGGCCCTGAGACGAAGCAGGGACTGAATTGGTAATTGGCATCTAGAGTTGGGTTTAGGGCATCATCAGTGTCACCCAGAAGTATACAATTTTAGTGAATGGAGTTCTGACAGATGGCAGCAGCAGTGGCAGGAGGAGACGGTGGGCCAGAGTAGTGACCGCATTGGTAACTGGCATCTAGAGCTGGGTGTAGTGCATCATCAATGCCACCCAGAAGTGTACAATTTTAGTGAATGGAGTACTGACAGGTGGCAGGAGCAGGAGGAGGTGGTGGGCCCTGAGATGGAGCATGGACCGCAATGAGAACTGGCATCTAGAGTTGGGTGTAGTGCATCATCAATGCCACCCAGAAGTGTACAATTTTAGTGAATAGAGTACTGAGAGGCGGCAGCAGCAACAGCGGGAAGAGAAGGCAGTGGGCCATGAGACGGAGCGGGGACAGCATTGGTGACTGGCATCTAGAGCTAGGTGTAATGCATGGTCAATGCCACCCAGAAGTGTACAATTTTACTGAATGGAGTACTGACAAGTGGCAGCAGCATCAGCAGGAGGAGGCGGTGGGCACTGAAACTGAGTGGGGACCGCACTGGTAGCTGGCATCTAGAGCTGGGTGTAGTCCATCGTCAATGCCACCCAGAAGTGTGTATTACAATTATCTTAAAGTTGTGATTAAACCTAGAAGGGAGAGACCAAGATGTTTTGTGCGTCAGCACTGTTGCTGTGGTCTGTGGTGCCGGAAGCTGTAGGAAGGTAGACGATATTGCTAGCTTGCATCATGAAGTGGATGACATGAATGCCAACCCTTAATCTTACAATGTTAAGTATATTGCTAGCTGGCACAATGGCAAGCATGACATTGGTGTTGAATGTCACCCATGGACATTGCGATAACTAGTGGAAAAATTCAACTGAGGCAGGCTCAGCTGCCAGGGTGTTGGTGATAGCCAGCCACAGACTCAGCACAGGAGCAGTGTGGGTTCACAGAGGCATCTTGGTTGGCCAGTGAGTCCTTGTGTCAGTCAATCAGTGACTAGTGTTGTTTGAATTCGGGTCGTCCTGATGTTTGACCCGAATATGACCATTTGAATTCGGGTGGACCCGACCCGAATTTTGCTAGATTCGAAGCCCCGAATTCGACCCTCCCACAATGCCTAGGGACCTTCCCCATGATGCCTGGGGCCCTCCAATAACAGCAGGGATGCCCCCCTCCATGTTTGTTGTGGCAGGGAGCCGATTGGCTGTCTGTCACTCCATGCCACACAGGCAGCCATTGGCCCATATAAGGCCAGGGTGTGCCTGCATTTACCAATCCTGACAGAGATTTGCTAGCATCACAACCTTTCTGTGCTGCTTGGCTTGCTTTGTCAAAATGAAAAAAGTGCTTTACTTTGTTAGACTGTGTCACACTATTAGTCAGATAGATTGTTGGATTGTACTGTATTGGTGCAGTCCTGAAATCTACTGTACTCAGATAGGTAGAGTGTTTCACTGTTAGCTAGATAGCTAGATAGAGAGATAGACAGATACATTGATAGATAGATAGATAGATAGATAGATACATTGATAGATAGATAGATAGATAGATAGATAGATAGATAGATAGATAGATAGATAGATAGATAGATAGATAAATTGTCAGCCAGTGTGTTACATACACGCAGCCAGAGGCAGGGTCCCCTCGCTGACTGCGTGCACAGTATCACACTTCTACTGAGAGACAGACACACAGACGCAGTGTATACTGCAGTATATAGTTTGTATAAGCGTCACCACTAAAGCAAAGTGCTGCATACAACACACACAGCGCACTTGCAATTTTTGTGTAAACCCCCCCCCCCAATAAAAAAATCCACTTACTGTACAAATTTACATATACATATAACATATTAGCTACAAAATATTTTGCAGGGTGTCAAGCCACACAAAAAAAAATTCTACAATATCTGGCCAAAGAAGAATGGGCAGCTTTGGCAGGGGTGGCAAGCAAAGCAGTATGAGTTTGTTTTTAGCTGCAGACCCAAGAACAAGAAGTGCTGCTGTTGGTGGTGGGCATCCATTATTGCCACACCATGAACAAGACATAGTGGAGTACATGACCCAGCCTGGGTCAAGTGATTGTACCCCCTCTTCATCCCAGTCCCAGGAACAGGCTCCACCAGTGGTGAGCAGGAGCTCCAACGCAGATCGGCTGTTTGTCGCATTGCTAGCAGTCAAGACCAGGCATCATTGCCATCCAACACAACTTCTACCCCATTTTTCAATCTTTCTGTGGTTAACATTAGCAGCATCCAACCTTCCATCCCCCAGATGCTGGAGCGCAAGAGGAAATATGGCCCAAATGACCCCAAAACAAAGCTAATCAATGCGGCAATTGCACAGCTAATTGCGTTAGAGCTCCTCCCTTACCGGCTGGTGGACTCCAATGTGTTCCGTTATGTATTCCTCTGCGCGAACTAACAGTACGTTATGCCTAAGCGACAGTATTTTGCAGAAAAATGTGTTTCTGCTTTGCATGAACACGTGCAGAGCAATGTGCCCATGGCTCTGCAGCACTCAGAGCCAGAGATTCTGGCAAGGTGCACCTGACAACCGACAGTTGGTTGAGCAAGCATGGAGTTGGAAGATATATTTCCTATACAGCTCACTGAGCAACTTTGGAGGCAGCAGGGGAGGATGCAGCTGCAGCAAGTCCTGCATACCTACCTCCGCTCAGAGCACATCACCATGCAATTTCCTCCTCAACCTTCACTTCCACCTCCTCCTTTGACTCTTGTGCCTCAACCTCTTCCTCCAGGGACACTTTGCTGTGGAGACCCAGCACCTCCCATTCAGCAGCATCTGTTCACCACCAGCGACAACCTGCAGTTTGCTATTTCGGTGCACAATTCAGACGTTGCCACACAGTCCTGAGGTTGCGAAGCCTGGTTTCCCTCAGCCACACGGGCCCAGCCATTCTAAGTGCCTTGCAGGAGCAGGAGGACATATGGCTAACTCCCAACAGACTTCAGCCAGGCAAGGTCGTGTGTGACAATGGGGCCAATCTGCTGGCAGCCCTGCGTTGTGGGACACTCACACACGTACCTTGCCTGGCTCACATCATGAACCTGTTAGTACGCGCTTCCTTAGGAATTACCCAGGCCTCTAGCGACTGTTGCTGAAGGCAAGAAAGTTGTCAGCGCATTTCCGCCGGTCGTACACAGCCAGTGCCAGATTGGTGGATTTACAGCTAAATCTCAACCTGAAAGTGCACTAGTTAATTTGTGATGTGGCCACACATTGGAATTCCACCATTTACATGCTGCAGCGGCTGGCTGAACAACAGAAAGTGGTGGTGGATTACGTGGCAGAGTCTGTTCGTTTCAGACGTATACCTACACTACCTTTCTTCAGCCCTGCGGAGTGGCTGCAAATTGAGGACTTGTGCACTGTATTGTCACCAGGATGATCAGCGGATCATGGTGTCAGTGACACCATCCCCATCATATGCCTGCTGGAACAGATGATAGTGGATCTCGGACACGACACAGAACGGACGCTGTATCAAGAGATGACGTTTCAAACATCATCTCGAACATGCGTGCCTACTAGGCATAGTGCACCACAAATCCAGGAAGAGGAGGAGGTGGAAGAGGATGAGGAGGATATTGCAGGCATCGGAGAAGGGGAGGAAGGAGCAGAGGAGTATATTTAGGGTACATGGCATCCATCCACCCAAGCACAAGGCGGCATGTTCCATGGATGGCAAGTCCAGGCGGAGGAGGAGGAGGACGACCCTGTGCTGCTGTTCGACCCACAGGAGTGTGGGTCCAGAATTACCTCAGCTGGGGGTAGTTTGAGCCACATGACAGCCTTCATTCAGGAGTGCATAGTCAAGGATCCACGCATACAACACATAAAAACAAAGACTGACGACTATTGGTTTGCTACATTACTGGATCCACGTTACAAGCCTGAGATACAACAACTGATCTTGCCCCAATACAGGGAACCTAAAATGCAGCACTACCAAGAAGTGCTTGTAAGGGACTTGTGCTCAGCCTTTCCGGCTGCCTGCAGCAGCAGGGATCCCTATGGCAGTTCCACCAGCCATGGGAGCAAAACAACTGCTTTAAGCGGCATGGGTGGCAGCAGCAGTAGAGGTCGTCTAAGCCAAACTATGCAGGCTTTTTTCAGTGGAAGCAAGCTGCCAGTCGTGCAGCAATTCCCAATGACACTCAGCAGTGGTACTCAGTCATGGTGCAGGCATACCTGAGCTCTGCATGGAACATCTGCAACCTGCAAAGCCAGGACCCACTGGGCTACTGGGTATCCAAGCTTGAGCAGTGGCCGGAGCTGGCAGAAGATGCCATTCAGATCTTTGCCTGCCCAGCCGCAAGTGCGTTCAGTGCAGCTGGGGGCGTACTGAGTGACAAACGGATTCGGCTCTCCGCAGAAAATGTCGACCGAATCACTTTTATTAAAATGATAAAGGCTTGGATCGGCAATGACTTCAACACCCCCTCTGCAGAATGTACTGATTAGTCGTCAACAGCTGCCTGGACATCTTAATGGGAAGAGCACTTTCTCAGCCTTTCGGCATCTCCTTCTACTCCTCCCCCTAGTGGCCCTCTACCTCTACTCTGTCTCTAAAGGTCTATAACTTGCAATGGAGCTGTGTAACTGGCTAATTTTTTTTACCAAGCACCCCCCTCAGGGCCCTCTGCCCCTATCTACTGAGCTGTGTGATTCATAATTAAAAATAGCAAGTGGTATCAAAAATAAATATCTGTATTTTTTTGTACAGATATACAGAAGTTTTTATGGCTTTTTTTGATAGATAGCAAGTAGGATCAGCATGAAATATCTGTATTTTTTTTACAGAAATACAGACATTTTTCTGTTTATTTTCATAGATAGCAAGTGGTATCAGAATTAAATATCTGTAATTTTGTTAAAGAAATACAGACAGTTTTCTGCTTATTTTGATAGATAGCAAGTGGTATCAGAATGAAATATATGTATTTTTTTTTTCAGAAATACAGAATTTTTTCTGTTTATTTTGATAGATTGCAAGTGGTATCAGAATTTAATATCTGTATTTTGTTAAGAAAGACATACATTTTTATGGCTTTTTTTATAGAAATGCTATCAGAATTGAATATCTGTATTTTTTACATACATACATTTTTCTGTTTATTTTGATAAATTGCAAGAGTTAGCACAAAAGATTCATATTAAAAAAAATTCAGATATTTAATTCTGATACTACTTGCTATCAAAAAAGCCATAAACATTTCTGTAAAAAAATACAGATAGTTAATTCTGATACCACTTGCTATCTATCAAAAAAGCCATACAAATTTCTGTATTTCTGTAAAAAAAAATACAGATATTTAATTCTGATACCACTTGCAATCTATCAAAACAAACAGAAAAATATCTGTTTTTCTAAAAAAAATACAGATATTTAATTCAGGCTACAACTTGCTATCTATCAAAAATGCCATAAAATGTATGTATTTCTCTTCAAAAAATACAGATATTTAATTATGATTCATAAGAGAGAGAAATACAGATTTTTTATGGCTATTTAGATAGATAGCAAGTGGGATTTGAATTCAATATCTGTATATTTTTTACAGAAATACAGAATTTTTTTTCTGTACAGAAATACAGAATTTTTTTTTTACAGAATATAAAGAAAATTTTATGGGTTTTTGGATAGATACTATCACTAAGTGCTATCAGAATGAAATATCTATTTTTTATGGATAAATATAGACATTTTTCTGGCTTTTGTGATATATTACAGGAGTTATAATTCAGGATACCTCTTGCAAACTATCACAAAAAAAAATAAAAATGTCTGTATTTCTGTAAAAAAATACAGATATTTTATTATGATAGCACTTGGTATCTATCCTAAAACCCATAAAAAAACAGTATTTCTCTCTAAAAAATACAGATATTTCATTCTGATCCCACTTTGCTATATATCTTAAGCCATAAAAATTTCTATATTTCTCTCCCAAAAATCTAGCTATTAAATTCTGATAGCACTTGGTATCGATCCAAAAGACCATAAAAAATTCTTTATTTCTCTACAGAAAATACAGATCTTTAGTTCTGATCCCACTTTGCTATATATCCCTAAAGCCATAAAAATTGATGTATTACTCTACAAACAATACAGACATTTAATTCTGATAGCACTTGGTAGTTGGTATCCATCCAAAAGGCCATAAAAAATTATATATTTTTCCCCAAAAAATACAGATATTTTATTCTGATAACTCTTGGTATGTATCCTAAAACCCATAAAAATGTATGTATTTATGTGAAACAAATACAGATATTTAACTGTGATAGCACTTGTAAGATATCCACAAATGATAAAAAATGTGTGTATTTCCCCGCGGATTCCACCAAGTCCGTTCCCTTTTATGTGGTTTCACTAGATAGTAGGTATGGAAAGTGTGATTTTCAATAATCCATTAATGCCTCAATTAGCTACAGCTTCTACACTGTTCATAGAAGTGATGGCCTCAACCTCCAACGTGGTCCACGCTCCTTCACAGGGCCCACCGCCTCCTACTGCCTGATACTGCTGCCGCTTTCCCAGTACCCAACTCTAGATGCAAGATACTAATGCCGTCCACACTTTGTCTCAGAGCCCACCACCTCCTCCTCCTCCTGCTGTAATTGATGCTGCCGCCTGCCCAGTACTCGACTTTTTTGCCAGATACTAATGCCGTCCACACTCCGTCTCAGAGCCCACCGGCTCCTCCTCCTGCTGTAAATGATGCTACCGCCTGCCCAGTACCCGACTTTAGATGCCAGATACTAATGCCGTCCACGCTCCTTCTCAGAGCCCACAGCCTCCTCCTCCTCCTCCTCCTGCTGTAAATGATGCAGCTGCCCGCCCAGTACCGAACTCTATATGCCAGATACTAATGCCGTCCACACTTTGTCTCCCACTCGAACCAGCTGGCTCATCGGAAATATACCTGCATCCTGATGGCTCATATTGAATAAGCCTGGGGCGTGCAGCAGGAACAGCAGGAAGAGGAGGTGGTGGGCTCTGAGACGGAGCATGGACAGAATTGGTAACTGGAATCTAGAGTTGGGTACTGGGCAAGCGGCAGCAGTAACAACATGAGGAGGAGGCGGTGGGCCCTGAGACGGAGCAAAGAAGACCCTGTTGAGCTTGAGTCGAGTCTGGCATCTAGAGCTGGGTACTGGGCAGTGGGCAGGCGGCAGCAGTAAGAGCAGGAGGAGTAACACAGCCATCCACACTACGTCCCAGGGCACACTGCCACTGTAGGGACAGTGGGAATCTCATTCATCCCAATAGCTACACCTTCTAACTTCTGTCAATAAAGGATGATGGCCTTAAGCTGTAATGCCGTCCTTGCTCTGTCTCAGGGCCCACTGCCTCCTCCTCCTGCTGTTGCTGCTGCCGCCGCCTGCCCGATGCCCAGCTCTAGATGGCAGATAACAATGCTGTCCACACTCTGTCTCAGGGCCTGCCGCCTCCTCCTCATGCTGTTACTGCTGCTGCCTACCCACTGCCCAGTACCCAGCTCTAGATACCAGACTAGACTCAAGCTCAACAGGGTGTTCTTTCCTCTCTGATTCCACCAAGCTCATGTGGTTTTGCTACAAAGTAAGTAGGGACAGATTGGAATCTCGTTCATCCATTCATTTCCCCAATAGCTACAGCTTCTACACTGTCCATATAGGTGATAGCCTCAACCTCTAATGGCATCCTTGCTCCTTCTCAGGGCCCACCGCCTCCTCCTCATGCTGTAACTGATGCCGCCTGCCCAGTACCCAGCTCTGGATGCCAGTTACCAATGCTGTCCACGATCCGTCTCTGGGCCCACTGCCTCCTCCTCCTGCTGTTGCCACCTGTCAGTACTACATTCATAAATATGGCATTACAGCCATCTAGGTGGCATTGATGATGCACTACACCCAGCTCTAGATGACAGTTACCAATGCGGTCCCTGCTCCGTCTCAGTGCCCACCGC
Source organism: Pyxicephalus adspersus (assembly GCF_032062135.1). Classification (NCBI taxonomy): domain Eukaryota; kingdom Metazoa; phylum Chordata; class Amphibia; order Anura; family Pyxicephalidae; genus Pyxicephalus; species Pyxicephalus adspersus. The sequence continues at coordinate 55,677,364 of NC_092871.1, read as the reverse complement.
CTCCTCCTCCTGCTGCTGCCAGCTGTTACTTGTAACTTATAACAGAGCTGTCTAGCTGGCTAAATTTTAGACTGAAAGACCCTCCTCAGAGACCTCTGCCTGTACTCTGAAGCCTGTGTATGGCTTGTAACAGAGCGGTGAAACCTGGTGGCTAATTTTTGGACCAGAGGAACCCCCTCATGTCTCTCTGCCTCTACTAGGAGACCGTATAAAATCTGGCATGTTCCCTTGCTGCCCCATAAAATGGCCTTGCCAGCAACAAAAAAATACTTTCTTATTTTTTTTTTTTACTTGTACAGTGTTGTGCAGAGCTGGGGGAGTCTTGACATGTCTTTTTAAATGTATTTATAGGCTGTAGAAGCTCTACACTGTCCCGAAAAACAACCCAAATTTTTCCCTATTGACTTTAATAGAGTTCAAATTCGACGGTCGGTCACCCGAATAATTATGCATTATTCGACCGAATAGCGGTCAAATCAAATAGTGAGCTATTCGACCAACACTATCAGTGACATATGCAGTGGGAGTATGATAGTTGTTAGTAACCCACCTTTCGTTCATTTTCAAAAAGGTGAGGCGATTGACATTTTCTGGCAACAGTCATAGATAGAACACTGGATGCTGTGCCAACTGCAGGCAGATTTCAAGCCTGTTGACCCAAAAATGAATGACTTCACTACTGTAAGGTCAGGCATCCTCCGCATAACTTTTGTCGTCAACACCACCACCAGCCAGAAAAGAGCCAACGTAATCGTACACCATGCGCTTCATCCGTTCTCGATGGTTATGTCCCCGCACTTCACTTGTTTGAGGTGGCCGCATCCGGTTTCGCCAGGCATCCAGAAAATCCCCCCTGCCTTGGCCTACACTTTTGGATGTGTACGGCCTGCTGCCACTACTGCTGCTGCTGTCGCTACAGAAGGATACGGTGGAGGCAGTGTCCGCCTGAGCTCCCTTTGTGGAATGTGGTGGGCGAACTCCTCACACAGCCGGTTGCATAGTATTCTGCTCAGGCGGGCCACTTTTTTTCTCTTGTGCCGGGTTGGGTAGAAACTGTGACATTTTGTCTTTGTAGTGGTGATCCAGAAGGGTGGCCAGCCAGTAATCATCCTTGTTTTTGACGCTGGAAATGCGGGGGTTCCTCCGTAGGCTAGGCAAGATGTGGACACACATATGAAAGAGGGGTTGCCTGGGCTCATCCTCCTTCTGTCCCTCAGTAGGCGCCAAAACATCTTCCTCTCCATCACCCACCTCCTCCTCTTCAAGCTGCAGCAGTTCCTGTTGTTCCATCGCCTGCAAAATGTCTGGGGGGGGGCCGGCACAAATGCGGGTTGGATGGGTCCCATCCAGCAGCCCCAACATGGTCTCCCTCATCATCATCATCATAATCATCTTCCTCTTAAAACTCCTGATGCTGGCCAGTGTCCCTTCTTGCTCCTCCGAAAGCTGGGTGTGCGCTATGGAGTGTAATGTCACCCTCATCCTCCTCCCCCATTTCTTCTCTTCCTCTCCCATCGCCACTTTCCATTAGGCCACACAGGGTATTTTCAATCAAAAAGATGATGGAAATGACGTTGTTCCAGCCTGACCGCTCCCGACTCACATAGTTTTTTCACCTGCTCAAAGGGGGCAAGTACCTTGCAGAGCGTCTCCATCTGCAGCCACTGGTCACTGGTAAAATATCTAGGTTGTTTGGCTGTACCAAGAGCCCCGCTGCCTCCATGCACCACGATGACCAAGTAATGATGGATGGCTAGCTTTTGCTCACACAGACGCTGGAGCATGTGCAGGGTGGGGTTCCATCTAGTCACTGTGTCACAAATCAGTCTATGCCGTTGCAGCCTCTGTTGGCGCTGGATCTTGCTAAGCGCCGCAATGGCAGTAGGGAATCGGCGGACATGGCTACAGATGGGGCGAGCCTGTCTGAGTAAGTCCTGCAGTCCTGGGTACGTGCGGAGGAACTTCTGCAGCACCAGATTCAGTACATGCGCAAAGCAGGGCACATGTGTTATAGGGACAAAGATTGGCCCCGTTGTCGTGCACTACGTTGCCTGTTGTGAGCCGGGAGGGCATCAGCCAAGCCTCAACCTCTCTTTGCAAAGCCGTCAAGAGTTCTCTGGAGGGGTGACTGCCACTGCCTGGCAAACTGTGTACGGGAGCCGTAGTGGCATGCCCGCTTAACCACAGTGTCCTACTCTGCTAGCCCTTCAGGAGGAGTGTCAAAAAGAGAGGGGTTGATGGTAAAAGGAATGCAGAAGGAGGAGGAGGAGGGAGAGGATTGGGGTGGCCCATGCTTTCTCACCACACCCCCCGGTGGGTGTACCAGGTGCTGTAATGCCTCTTGCAGACTACCTCCCACTCAGCTATGCAAGGCCACCCAATGAGCAGTGAAGGACAGGTAGAGTCCCACTCTGTGCCTGCTGTCCAGCTGGTTGGATTTGGCTAGACACCGAAAATGCCAATGCCCGGGAGAGGTTTTCGATTACATGTGCATGTAAACTGGGTACAGCTATGTGGGAGAAGTAATGCGTGCTTGGTATATTCCACCACCGCTCGGCACAGGCCATCAGTAGGGATGAGCAAGCGAGATTTGTAAGTTAGATCTCATGAAGAATCGGGCCATTCTCATACTCTCTTACTAAACATTTAGGCGAGAATGGTCTTGTAATTCGCCATGAGGTCGTGTTCTGGCCGAACAAACGAGGAAAAATGCAGGGGGCGGCAACGACCACTATTTGCGGCAGGAATGGCGCTGCTGGGAGAGAATTATTCAATTCCAGGATGCACAGCAAGACCCAACAGCCCAATCAGAAAAGATCTGAGCACAGGCATATATACCATATATACAGTGAAAGAGGGAGGGGTTAGTCACTCCATCCTGTGTTCTGTGTCACAGAAAGAAGCAGGGAGAGAAGTGCATTTTGACAGGGACAGGTTTGGAGCCTTCTGTATATCTTGAAATATACAGATTGTGCAGTTTATGATGCTACCTCTTGCTATGTGGTAAAAAAGGCAGAAACATTTCTGTCCTACTCTCCAAAAACAGATATTTCATTCTGATAGCACTTGCTATCTATCAAAAAAGCCAGAAAAAAATTCTGTATTTCTCACAAAAATATACGGATATTTCATTCTGATAGCACTTGCTATCTATCAAAAAAGCCAGAAAATTTTCTGTATTTCTCTCAAAAAAACACAGATATTTAATTCTGATAGCACGTGTTATCTATCAAAAAAAATAGAAAAATTTCTGTATTTCCAAAAAAAAAAAAAACATTTTATTCTGGTCCCACTTGCTATCTATCAAAACAGCCAGAAAAATTTCTGTATTTCGCTCAAAAAAAACAGATAATTCATTCTGATAGCACTCGCTATCTATCAAAAAAGCCAGAAAAAAAACGTATTTCCCTCAAAAAAAAAATACAGATATTTTATTCTGATCCACTTGCTATCTGTCAAAACAGCCAGAAAAATGTCTGTATTTCTCTCAAAAAAAATACAGATATTTTATTCTGATACCACTTGCTGTTTACGGAAGAAACCGTTTGGTGTGGGTGCATTTTTTCCCGAATAAATAAAAGATGAGCGGTATACCCAGGGGAAGGCGTGGCGTTGGGCAACCTGCCGCATGCAGGACAGCTGCAGCAGCAAACTGTTGGAGACAACAGCACAAGTTGTCAAACAGGCCTGAGATGTATGCGGAGCAGTACGTGGTAGATTTATTGAGAGGGCATACTACAATCATACAGCCACGTCATGTGGAGAGTATTGTGGACTGGGTCTCAGGGGCCTCTAGTGCAGCAGGCTCTTCTTCTGCAGCAGGCTCTACTTCTGCAGCAGCAGCACCAACCAGCACAGCCGTAACAGGAGCAAAGACAGGAGTTAATGCAACTAATGTGCCTGTACCTCCCGATGACTCCCTTGTTGTTTGACGAACAGCCTGAGGATCTGTCATTGCGAATTTCAGAGCAGGAGGCAAACTTTGAGACCCTTGGAGAGTGTGGTCACAACTTGCTGGGCGAGGGTTCTGCATCAGTGGCTGCATTTGCAGAGATTTGTTTAGATGAAAATGAGGATGATGATGACCTGGATGTCACCTGGAAACCATCAGTGTATGTGTAAGGGCTAGCAGCAGTTCCAAAACAGACGTAGAGGAAAGGCAGAAGCAACAGACTGGGGATGGAAGGGGCCACAAATCTGCTCATGTGAGTCCCAAAGAAAAGACAGAAGAGTGGGCACAAGCAGGGGAACAGTCAGAAACAATGTGACCGTGGGGGAGATGGAGCTGGAGCAGACACAGGGCACCCAGCAGACCCAGAGGCAGGCAAAGAAAAAGAGCATGTCACCAATCCCTGCAGGTCCAGGGAATCTGTGCTTCCTTCTTGCTCACCCTCCTTGCAGTCCCCTGCTGCCAGCACCATCTCTGCCTTTGGATCCAACACTATGCATACTTCCTTTTCCAAGTCAGGTGATTCTCTGCCTCAGAGAACCAGGCAAACATCTGAATAACACCTGAGATTATCTCAGCAACAGCACTCCTTCTGCTGGTGGGATTGATGTCTGTGGCTCACTTGATCCACGCCCATCACCTGACATTCCCTATTTAAGGATGTGACCCGGCAACAGGAAGTTGCCTGAACAAGGAGTTCTTTTGGCTGTGCTTCCAGGTTCCTGTTGTTTGTTTCTCCTGTTCCAGATTCCTTGTGTACCGACCTCAGCTTGTTTCCTGACAACTCCTGTTTGCTGCCTGTCCTGACCTTTTGCCTGTTACCTGATAACCCTTGTTTGCTGCCCGCCCTGCCCTTTGGTTCGTTTGACTACCCTGTTGGATTTCCATCTGGCACGACGTTTTGGTTCCTGCTTGTTAGCAGTCACCTGCCTACAGCGCAACACCCTCACCTCAAGAGGCTCTGGTAAAAACTGGGCAGCTACTTAGACTCTGCGCCCTGTGCACGTATCTACCCACTGAGCTGGTGACACAGAGGGTCCACTATCCTGCCTTGTAGCTACCGTGACAGAGCAGCAGAATGGTTGCACACACCTCTCCAGTGTGGTCCTTTTTCACGCTGAAAGATGATGATGGGTGCATAGCAATCTGCATCCTGTGCCACAGGCAGAGGACAGACCGGATCACATTTGGGGACAACATCCCTGCTTTCCCACATGCACAAGTATCACAAACCAAAGTGGGAGCAGTACTCTTCTTCCACCTCCATTGACTCCTTCTCCACCTCCAACTGTCATTGCTACTATGTCTCAGGAGTTTGGTGCCAGCCAGACTTCCAGCTGCGAGGAAGTATCAGCTTCTGACCACAGGTTTCAGACAATATTTGTCGCCCAAAGATGGGTACCCCTGTGACCCCTTCAGCTCCCAGTCCCTTCAGCCCACTCTATCGTTCTTTGCAAGGCATCAGGCTATGGGCCCAACCAACAAAACAGTCATTGAACTCAATTCACATACAGCTACTGCTGTATAGCAGTGTGGACTCTTCTCCCTTCCATGACTCGATGGCCTGTGCCGAGGGTTGGTGGAATATACCAAGCACATCTCCCACACAGCTGTTCCCAGTTTACATGCACATGTATTGGATAACCTCTCCCGGGCATTGGCATTCTCAGTGTCTAGTCAAATCTACGTCACCATGAACAGCTGGACAACCAGGCACGGAGTGGGATGCTACCTGTCCTTCACCGCTCACTGGGTGGCCTTGCATAGCTCAGTGGGCAGTAGTCTGCAAGAGGCATTGCAGCACCTGATACCCCGGCCGAGGGGTGTGGTGGGAGAGCATGGGCCACCCCAGTCCTCTCCCTACGCCTTCTGCCGAGGGGTGTGGTGGGACAGCATGGGCCACCCCAGTCCTCTCCCTACGCCTTCTCCTCCTTCATTCCTTCTACCGGCAAACCCATTACCGGCAAAGTCATTACTTGGTCATCGTGATGCATGGAGGCACTGGGGCCCTGGTACAGCCACACAACTGAGCTATTTTACCAGTGACCAGTGGCTGCAGATGGAGACGCTGTGCAAGGTACTGGCCGTTGAGCAGGCCACAAACGTTGTGAGTCGGGTAGCGGTCAGACTGGAACAATGTCATTTCCATCATCTTTCTGTTTGATAATACCCTGTGTGGCCTGATGGAAAGTGGCAATGGGAAAGGAGGGGAAGAAATGGGGAAGGAGAATGAGGGTGACATTACATTGAATAGCGCACACCCAGCATCCGGAGGAGCAAGAAGGGACACTGGCCAGCATCAGGAGTTTCAGGAGGAAGAGGAAGATGAATATGATGATGATGATGATGAGGGAAACCATGTTGGGGCTTCTGGACAGGACCCTTGCAACTCACATTTGTGCTGTCACACCCCAGGCATTGTGCGGGCGATGGAACAACAGGAACTCCTGCAGCTTGAAGAGGAGGTGGGTGATGAAGAGGAAGATGTTTTGGCGCCTACCGAGGGACAGGAGGGGGATGAGCCCAGGCAATCCCTCTTTCATATGTGTGTCCACATGTTGCGATGTCTACAGAGGAACCCCCGCATTTGCAGCATAAAAAATCAGGATGATTACTGGCTGGCCACCCTTCTGGATCACCACTACAAAGACAAAATGTCACAGTTTCTACCAAACCCGGCACAAGAGAAAGAAAAGGTGACCCACCTGAGCAGAATTCTTTGCGACCGGTTGTGTGAGGAGTTCCGCGCACCATATTCCACACAGGAAGCTCAGGCGGACACCGCCTCCACCGTATCCTCCTGCAGCGACTGCAGCAGCAGTAGCAGCGACATCAGCAGTAGTGGCAGCAGGCCACACACATCCAAAAGTGTAGGCCAAGGTAGGGAGGAATTTCTGGATGCCTGGCGAAACCTGATGCAGCCACCTCAAACAAGTGAATGCAGAGGCATAACCATTGAGAACAGATGAAGCGCATGGTGCACGATTACGTTGGCTATTTTCTGGCAGGGGGTGGTGATGTTGACAACAGCAGTTATGAGGAAGATGCCTGTCCTGACAGTAGTGACCCCATTAATTTTTGGGTCAACAGGCTTGAAATCTGCCCGCAGTTGGCACAGTATGCCATCAACCTTCTTTCGTGCCCAACATTCAGTGTTCTATCCGAAGGAACCTTCAGTGCCACTGGCAGAGTGGTAAAGGACAACCAATCACAACTGTTGCCGGAAAATGTCAATCCTCTCACCTTTTTGAAAATGAACAAAAGGTGGGTTACTAACTACTATCATATCCCCACTGCAGATGTCACTGATTGACTGACACAAAGACTCACTGGCCAACCAAGATGCCTCTGTGAACCCACACTGCTCCTGTGCTGCCTTTCACTAAACATCCTGTCAGCTTAGCCTGCCCAGTATTCCATTCACAAAAATTATATTACACACTTCTAGTTGTCATTGACGATACACTACACCCAGCTCTATATGCCAGTTACCACTGAGTTCCCCGCTCTGTCTCAGGGCCCACCGACTCCTGCTGCCGCTGCCGCCTGTCAGTGCTCTATTCAGTAAAATTGTACACTTCAGGGTGACATTGACGATGCACTACACCCAGCTCTAGATGCCAGTTACCAATTTGGTCCACGCTCCGTCTCAGGGCCCCTGCCTCCTCCTCCTGCTGTTGCTGCTGCCACCTGTCAATACTCCATTCACAGATATTGTATTACACACTTCTGAATGTTATTGACGATGCACTACACCCAGCTCTAGATGCCAGTTACCAATTTGGTCCACGCTCCGTCTCAGGGCCCCTGCCTCCTCCTCCTGCTGTTGCTGCTGCCACCTGTCAATACTCCATTCACAGATATTGTATTACACACTTCTGAATGTTATTGACGATGCACTACACCCAGCTCTAGATGCCAGTTATCAATGCAGTCCACGCTGCATCTTAGGGCCCACCGCCTCCTTCTGCTGCTGCTGCCGCCTGCCAGTACTCTATTCACTAAAACTGTGCACTTCTGGGTGGCAAAGATGATGCACTACACCCAGCTCTAGGTGTCTTAGGGCCCACCGCCTCCTCCTCCTGCTGCTGCCGCCTGTCAGTACTCCATTCAGTAAATTGTATTTCACACTTCTGGGTGGGTGGCATTGTCAATATACTACACCCAGCTCTGGATGCCAGTTACCAATTGCCGCCACAATCCGTCTCAGGGCCCACTGCCTCCTCCTGCTGCTGCTGTTGCTGTTGCCGCCTGTGAGTACTAATATCACTAAAATTGTACACTTCTGGGTGGCATTGACGATGCACTACACCCAGCTCTAAATGCCAGTTACTAATGCAGTCCCTGCTCCTTCTCAGGGTTCACTGCCTCCTCCTCCTGCTGTTGCTACTGCTGCCTGTCAGTACTCTATTCACTAAAATTGTATTACACACTTCTGGGTGGGATGCATTGTCAATGTACTACACCTAGCTCTGGATGCCAGTTACCAATGCGGTCCACGATCAGTCTCAGGGCCAACCGCCTCCTCCTCCTGATGTTGCTGCTGCCGCTTGTCCGTACTCCATTCACTAAAATTCTACACTTCTGGGTGGCATTAATAATGCACTACACCCAGCTCTAGATGCGAGTTATCAATGCAGTCCACGTCTCAGGACCCACGGCCTCCTCCTGCTGCTGCCGCTGTCAGTATTCCATTCACAAAATTTGTATTACACTCTTCTGAGTGGCATTGTCGATGTACTACACCCAGCTATCTATGACACCTACCAATGCGGTATCCCTAGCTAACCAGAGGTCACACACTGCTACTGCTCTCGCTGGCCCACGTTCTGTCTCTGGTCCTCCATCCTTTTGCCTAATGTCAGCATGCTACCTGTCCGCAACTTTATGGGTGGCATTCCTAACACATGTCATCCAGGTCATGATGCCAGCTAGCAAATATTATTATTAATAAACAGGATTTATAAAGCGTAAATAAATTATGCTGCTATATAAATAAATAGGGGTGCGTACATTAAATAGCAATGCATTCTTCTGCTGTTTTAACCCTGAGTTCACCCTTTCTCAATGTCCTAATGTTTATGCTGCCTTCTGGACACTGTCCTTCACGCAAAAATTTGCCTGCTGTCACTTTGCCTGCCTATTTCTGGAAAACCACACGGTATTTTGGAACTTTTGTATTTCTACTTGTTGCCAATGTTCTCCTACACATACCTAGCAAATTTGGTGATTCTAATATGTAAAGGGGCTTTGCTATTAATTTTTTAAAGTTGGCCCAGTCAACTTTTTTAGAATTCGAGAAACCGATTCACCAGTTTGACAACTTGTGCTGCTGCCTCCAACAATTTGCTGCTGCTGCTGTGCTGCAGCGGTAGCCTCTCGTTAAGTATGCCCCCTGTAAGATGTGGAAAGTCGCAAAATGCCATGCCTTCTACGTCTACCACTCATCTTTTACTTATTTGGGCAAAAATGCACCTGTACCAAATGGTTTCTTTTTTGGTAAATAGGAACAGGTATCAAACACTAAATTATCACTATTTTTTTTATAGTAGGAGAAATTTATCTGTACCAAACGGGCTTCTTAAATAGCAAGGGGTATCAAACACTGAAATATCTGTATTTTTTTATAGTAGGACAGAAACTTTTCTGTACCAAACCAGCTTCATTGGTAAGTAGCAAGAGGTATCAAACACTGAAATATCTGTAATTTTTCATAGTAGGACAGAAATTTTTCTGTAACAAACAGGCTTCTTTGGTAAATAGCAAGAGGTATCAAACACTAAAATATATGTATGTTTTTTATAGTAGGATAGAATTTTTTCTGTACCAAACGGTCTTCTTTGGTAAATAGCAAGAGGTATCAAACAATAAAATATCTGTATTTTTTATAGTAGGACAGAAATTTTTCTGTACCAGATGGGCTTCTGTGGTAAATAGCAAGAGGTATCAAACACTGAAATATCTGTATGTTTTTTATAGTAGGTAGAAATTTTTCTGTACCATACGGTCTTCTTTGGTAAATGGCAAGAGGTATCAAACAATAAAATATCTGTATTTTTTTTTTCAAGTAGGACAAAAATTTTACTGTACCAAACGGGCTTCTTTGGTAAATAGCAAAAGGTATCAAACACTGAAATCTCTGTTTTTTTTTACTAGGTTAGAAATTTTTCTGTACCAAACGGTCTTCTTTGGTAAATAGCAAGAGGTATCAAACACTGAAATATCGGTATTTTTTCATAGTAGGACAGAAATGTTTCTGTACCAAACAGGCTTCTGTGGTAAATTATTATTATTATTATTAATATTAAACAGGATTTATATAGCGCCAACATATTACGCAGCGCTGTACAATAAATAGGGATTGCAAATGACAGACTAATACAGACAGTGATACAGGAGGAGAGGGATATCTCTCTGCCATTGACCAAGTCTGGGATGTGGCAAGGGAGGGCAAGGGTTTGATAGGTTGAAAATATAAGGTTATGATCAGAGAGGGGGAATGGTGAGTTGTGAAGGAGAGTGAGGTTGCAGAGTTTAGAAAATACCAGGTCTAGAGTGTGTCCAGCTATGTGTGTGGGGCCATTGATGGTAAATAGCAAGAGGTATCAAACACTGAAATCTCTGTATGTTTTTTATAGTAGGATAGAAATTTTTCTCTACCAAACGGTCTTCTTTGGTAAATAGCAAGAGGTATCAAACAATAAAATATCTGTATTTTTTTATAGAAGGACAGAAATTTTTCTGTACCAGATGGGCTTCTGTGGTAAATAGCAAGAGGTATCAAACACTGAAATCTCTGTTTTTTTATAGTATGACGGAATTTTTTCTGTACCAAACTGTCTATTTTGGTAAATAGCAAGAGGTATCAAACACTGAAATCTATATGTTTTTTTTAGTAGGATAGAAATTTTTCTGTACCAAACGGTCTTCTTTGGTAAATAGCAAGAGCTATCAAATACTGAAACATCTGTTTTTTTTTATAGTAGGACAAAAATTGATATGTACCAAATGGTCTTCTGTGGTAATTAGCAAGAGCTATCAAGCACTGAAATATCTATATTTTTTTTATAGTAGGATAGAAATTTTTTTGTACCAAACAGTCTTCTTTGGTAAATAGCAATAGGTGTCAAACACTGAAATATCTGTATTTTTATTTATAGAAGGACAGAATTTTTTTCTATACCAAACGGTCTTCTTTGGTAAATAGCAAGAGGTATCAAAGACTGAAATATCTGTATTTTTATGGTAGGACAGAAAGTTTTCTTTATGAAACCCGCTTCATTGGTAAATAGCAAGAGGTATCAAACACTGAAATATTTGTTTTTTTTTTATTGCAGGAAGGAAACTTTTCTGTACCCAACAGTCCTCTGGTAAATAGTAAGGGGTATCAAACACTGAAATATCAGTTTTTTTTAGTAGGACAGAGATTTTTCTGTATCAAATAGTCATCTTTGGTAAATAGCAGGAGGTATCAAACACTGAAATATCTATTTTTTTTATAGTAGGATAGATATTTTTCTATACCAAACGGTCTTTTTTGGTAAATAGCGAGAGGAATCAAATAGTGTTGGTCGAATAGCTCACTATTCGATTCGACCGCTATCCGGTCGAATAATGCATAATTATTTGGGTGATCGAACGTCGAATTTCATTAAAGTCAATAGGGGAAAAATTTGGGTTGTTTTTCTGGACTGTGTAGAGCTTCTACAGCCTATAAATACATTTAAAAAGACATGTCAAGACTCCCCCAGCTCTGCACAACACTGCACAAGTAAAAAAATAAATAAATAAAGAAGTCTTTTTTCTGTTGCTAACAAGGCTATTTTATGGGGCGGTCAAGGGAACATGCCAGATTTTATACACTCTCCGAGTAGAGGCAGAGAGGGGCACGAGGGGGTTCCTCTGGTGCAAAGATTAGCCACCAGGTTTCACCTCTCTGTTACAAGCCATACACAGGCTTCAGAGTACAGGCAGAGGTCTCTGAGGGGGGTGTTTTAGTCAAAAAATTAGCCAGCTAGACAGCTCTGGTATAAGTTACAAGTGACAGGTGGCAGCAGGAGGAGGAGGAGACATTGCTGGGTAGGGGACTGCCTTTTCCTATCTGCTAGCTGTAAGTTTGTAAACTGCGGCATGTACAGCGTTGTTAACTGGCATCTACAGCTAGGTACTGGGCAGGCGGCAGCAGTAACATCAGGAGCAAGAGGTGATGGGCTCTGAGACAAAGTGTGGATGGCTTTAGTAACTGGCATCTAGATTAGGGTACTGGGCAGGCAGAAGCATCAGTAAAACCAGAAGAAGGAGGCGGTGGGCCCTGAGACGAAGTTTGGATGGCATTAGTAACTGGCATCTAGAGTTGGGTACTGGGCAAGCAGCAGCATCAGTGAATGCAGGAGGAGGCGGAGGGCCCTGAGAAGTGTGGATGGCCTTGTTAACTGGCATCTAGAGCTGGGTACTGGGAGGAGCAGATGGTGGTCCCTGAAACAGAGCAAGGACAGCATTATTGTTTGAGACCATCACCTATATGGACAGTGTAGAAGCTTTAGCTACTGGAGACATTGCTGTGTAGGGAACTGCCTTTTCCTATATGCTAGCTGTAAAATGCAGCATGGACAGCATTGTTAACTGGCATCTACAGCTGGGTACTGGGCAGGCGGCAGCAGTTACAGCAGGAGGAAGAGATGATAGGCTGTAAGACAAAGGGTGGACAGCATTGGTAACTGGCATCTAGAGTAGGGTACTGGGCAGGCAGCAGGACAGTAACGGCAAAAGTAGGAGGCAGTGGGCCCTGAGACGAAGTTTGGACGGCATTAGTAAGTGGCATCTAGAGTTGGGTACTGGGCAGACGGCAGCATCAGTTAAAGCAAGAGGAGGAGGCAGTGGGCTCTGAGAAGTGTGGATGGCATTAACTGGCATGTAGAGCTGGGTACTGGGAGGAGGAGGTGGTGGGCCCTGAGACAGAGCAAGGACGGCATTAGTGGTTGAGGCCATCACCTATATATACAGTGTAGAAGCTGTAGCTAGTGGAGACATTGCTTTGTAGGGGACTGCCTTTTCCTATTTGCTAGCTATGACTTTCTAAAATGCGGCATGGACAGCGTTGTTAACTGGCATCTAAAGTCGGGTACTGGACAAGCTGCAGCATCATTTACAGCAGGAGGCGGTGGTCTCTGAGATGGACTGTGGAGGGCATTAGTATCTGGCATCTGGAGTTTGGTACTGGGCAGGCAGCAGCATCATTTACAGCAGGCGGAGGAGGCAGTGTGCTCTGAGACAGAGTGTGGTCGGCATTAGTACCTGGCATCTAGAGTTGGGTACTGGGCAGGCAGCAGCATCATTTACAGCAGGAGGAGGAGGAGGCAGTGGGCTGTGAGATGGAGTGTGGAGGGCATTAGTATCTGGCATCTAGAGTTGGGTACTGGGCAGGCAGCAGCATCATTTACAGCAGGCGGAGGAGGCGGTGTGCTCTGAGACGGAGTGTGGTCGGCATTAGTACCTGGCATCTAAAGTCGGTTACTGGGCAGGCGGCAGCATCATTTATAGCAGGAGGAGATGGTGGGCTCTGAGCAAAGTGTTGGCGGCTTTAGTATCTTGCATCTAGAGTTCGGTACTCGGAAGGCGGCAGCAGTAACAACAGGAGTAGGAGGCAGTGGGCCCAGCGACGGAGCGTGGACCGCATTGGAGGTTGAGGCCATCACCTCTATGGACAGTGTAGAAGCTGTAGCTAATTGAGACATGAATGGGTGAACAAAAATCACACTTTCCATACCTACTATCTAGTGAAACCACATATAACGGAACGGGCTTAGTGGAATCTGCAAGGAAATACATACATTTTTTATCATTTGTGGATATCTAGCAAGTGCTGTCACAGTTAAATATCTGTATTTGTTTCACATAGATACATATATTTTTAGGGGGCTTAGGATACATACCAAGTGCTTTCAGAATAAAATATCTGTATTTTTTCGAGCAAAATATATAATTTTTTATGGCCTTTTGGATAGATACCAACTACCAAGTGCTACCAGAATTAAATATCTGTAATGTTTGTAGAGTAATACATCAATTTTTATTTTCTGTAGGCATATATAGAAGTTTTCATGGTCTTTTGGATCAATACCAAGTGAAATCAGAATTAAATATCTAGATTTTTGGAAGAGAAATATAGAATTTTTTATGGCTTTGGAGATATATAGCAAAGTGGTATCAGAATGAAATATCTGTATTTTTGGAGAGAAATTCAGAATGGGTTTTATGATAAATACCAAGTGCTATCATAATAAAATATCTCTATATTTTTTTACAGAAATAAAGAAATGTTTAGTTTTTTTGTGATAGATTGCAAGAGGTATCCTAAATTATAACTCTTGTAATATATCACAAATACTAGACAAATTTCTATATTTACCCATAAAAAAATACAGATATTTCATTCTGACAGCACTTAGTATCTATCCAGAAACTTATAAAATTTTCTTTCTTTCTGTAAAAAAAACAATACAGATATTTAATTCTATTCCCACTTGCTATCAATTTAAATAGCCATAAAAAAATCTGTGTTTCTCCCTAAAAAAACTGATATTAAATTATGAATCATAATTAAGTATCTGTATTTTTTGAAAAGAAATACATATATTTTTATGGCTTTTTTGATAGATAGCAAGTTGTAGCTTGAATTAAATATCTGCATTTTTTTTTACAGAAATTTTTCGGTTAATTTTGATAGATTGCAAGTGGTATCAGAATTAAATATCTGTATTTTTTTTTAGAGAAATACATACATTTTTCTGTTTTTTTTGATAGGTTGCTAGAGTAAACATAATTTATGCTAACTCTTGCAATCAATCAAAATAAACAGAATTTTTTTTTGTATTTCTGTAAAAAATTACAGATATTTAATTCTGATACCATTTGTTATCTATAAAAATAAACAGGAACATTTCTGTATTTCAGTAAAAAAATGCAGATATTTAATTCTGATACCACTTGCTATCTATCAAAATAAACAGAAAAATGTCTGTTTTTCTGTAAATAAATACAGATATTTAATTCTGAAACCACTTGCAGTCTATCAAAATAAGCATAAAAATTTCTGTATTTCTGTAAAAAAAAATACAGATATTTAATTCTGATGCCACTTACAATCTATCAAAATAAACAGAAAATGATCTGTATTTCTGTAAAAAAAAAACATATTTAATTCTGATACCACTTGCTATCTCTCAAAATATAAAGAAAAATTTCTGTATTTCTGTAAAAAAAATACAGATATTTAATTCTGATACCACTTACTATCAAAATAAACAGAAAAATGTATGTATTTATGAAATAAAATAGATATTTCATTCTGATCTTGCTTGCTATCTATCAAAAAAGCCATAAAAACTTCTGTATTTCTGTAAAAAACATACAGATATTTAATTCTGATACCACTTGCTATGAAAAAAGCCATAAAAATGTCCCTATTTCTGTTAAAAAAATACCACTTGCAATCGATCAAAATAAAAATAAAAATTTCTGTATTTCTGTAAAAAAAATACAGATATTTAATTCTGATACCACTTGCAATCTATCAAAATAAACAGAATATTTTCGTATGTCTGTAAAAAATACAAATATTTATTTTGGATACCATTTGCAATCTTTCAAAATAAACATAAAAATGTCTGTATTTCTGTAAAAAAAAATACAGATATTTAATTCTGATACCCCTTGCAATTTATTAAACTAAAAAAGAAACATTTTTGTATTTCTTTAAAAAAACAGATATTTCATTCTGATCCTACTTGCTATCTATCAAAAAAGTCATAAAAACTTCTTTATTTCTGTAAAAAAAATACAAATAGGTAATTCTGATACCACTTGCAATCTATCAAAATAAACAGAAAAATATCTCTATTTCTGTAAAAAAAAATACAGGTATTTATTTCTGATACCACTTGCAATCTATCAAAACATTACATTTTCAGTTTCATTACATTTCCTTAAAAAAATACAGATATTTAATTCTGATACCACTTGCTATCTATCAAAAAAAAAAAAAACAGAAACTTTTTTTGTATTCCTGTAAAAAAAAAAACAGATATTTAATTTTGATACCACTTGCAATCTATCAAAATAAACAGAACATTTTCTGTATTTCTGTAAAAAATTTCAGATATTTAATTCTGATACCACTTGCTATCAAAAAAGCCACGAAAATGTCTGTATTTCTGTAAAAAAAAATACAGATATTTAATTCTGATACCACTTGCAATCTATTAAAACCAACAAAAAAATATCTGTATTTCTGAAAAAAAAATAAAGATATTTAATTCTGATACCACTTGTTATCAAAAAAGCCATACATTTTTCTGTATTTTAGTAAAAAAAAAAAAAACAGATATTTAACTTTGATACCACTTGCAATCCATCAAAATAAAAATAAATTTTTCTGTATTTTTGAAAAAAAACATACAGATAGTTAATTCTGATACCACTTGCTATCTATAAAAAAGCCATTAAAATTTCTGTATTCCTGTAAAAAAATACAGATATTTAATTGTGATACCACTTGCAATCATTCAAAATAAACAGAAAAATGTATGTATTTCTGTAAAAAAATAGAGATATTTAATTCTGATTCCACTTGTTATCAAAAAAGACATAAATTTTTCTGTATTTCAGTAAAAATAAACCACAGATATTTAATTCTTATACCATTTGCTATCTATCAAAAAAGCCATAAAAATTTCTGTATTTCTGTAAAAAATACAGATATTTAATTCTGAAACCACTTGCAGTCTATCAAAATAAAAATAAAAAGTTCAGAATTTCTGTAAATAAAATACAGACATTTAATTCTGATACCACTTACAATCTATCGAAATAAGCAGAAAATGTTCTGTATTCATGTAAAAAAAATCAGATATTTAATTCTGATACAACTTGCTATCTCTCAAAATATAAGGAAAAATTTCTGTAAAATACAGATGTTTCATTTTGATCCTACTTGCTATCTATCAAAATATCCATTAAAACTTCTGTATTTCTGTAAAAAAAATACAGATATTTAATTCTGATACCACTTGCTATCAAAAAAGCCATAAAAATGTCTGTATTTCTGTAAAAAAATACATATATTTAATTTTGATACCACTTGCAATCTATCAAAATGAACGGAATATTTTCTGTATTTCTGTAAAAAACATACAAATATTTAATTCTGATACCATTTGCAATCAAAAAAGCCATAAATTTGTCTGTATTTCAGTAAAAAAATAACACAGATATTTGATTCTTATACCATTTGCTATCAAAAAAGCCATAAAAATTTCTGGATTTCTGTAAAAGAATACAGCCATTATTACTGAAAACACTTGCAGTCTATCAAAATAAACATAAAACTTTCGGTATTTCTGTAACAAAATACAGATATTTAATTCTGATACCACTTGCAATCTATCAAAATAAACAGAAAAATATCTGTATTTTAATAAAAAAATACAGATATTTACCTCTGATACCACTTGCAATCCATCAAAAATAAAGAGAAATGTTTTTGCATTTTTGTAAAAAAAACACAGATATTTAATTCTTATACCATTTGCTATCTATCAAAAAAGCCATAAAAGTTTCTGTATTTCTGAAAAAAATACAGATATTTAATTCTGAAACCTCTTGCAGTCAATCAAAATGAACATAAAAATTTTGATATTTCTGTAAAAAAAAAATACAGATATTTAATTCTGATACCACTTGCAATCTATCAAAATAAACTGAAAAATATCTGTATTTCTGTGAAAAAAATAAACATATTTAATTCTGATTCCACTTGCTATCAAAAAAGCCATAAATTTTTCTGAATTTCAGTAAAAATAACACATATATTTAATTCTTATACCATTTGCTATCTATTAAAAAAACCATAATAATTTCTGTATTTCTGTAAAAAAATACAGATATTTAATTCTGAAACAACTTGCAGTCAATCAAAATAAACAGAATATTTTCTGTATTTCTGTAAAAAAATACAAATATTTAATTCTGATACCATTTGCAATCTATCAAAATAAACATAAAAATGTATTTATTTATGTAAAAAAAAATACAGATATTTAATTCTAATACCACTTGCAATCTATCAAAATAAACAGAAACATTTCTGTATTTCTTTAAAAAAAACCAGATAATTCAATCTAATCCTACTTGCTATCTATCAAAAAAGCCATAAATTTTTCTGTATTTCAGTAAAAAAAAACACATATATTTAATTCTTATACCATTTGCTATCTATTAAAAAAGCCATAATAATTTCTGTAAAAAAATACAGATATTTAATTCTGAAACAATTTGCAGTCTATCAAAATAAACAGAATATTTTCTGTATTTCTGTAAAAAAAATACAAATATTTAATTCTGATACCATTTGCAATCTATCAAAATAAACATAAAACATTCTTTATTTCTGTAAAAAACAGATAATTCAATCTAATCCTACTTGCTATCATTTAAAAAAGCCATAAAAAATTCTGTTTTTCTGTAAAAAAATTCAGATATTTAATTCTGATACCACTTGCTATCAAAAAAGCTATAAAATTTTCTGTATTTCTGTAAAAACAATAAAGATATTTAATTCTGATACCACTTGTTATCAAAAAAGCCATAAATTTTTCTGTATTTTAGTAAAAAAAAAAATACAGATATTTAACTCTGATACCACTTGCAATCCATCAAAATAAAGATAAATGTTTCAGTATTTTTGTAAAAAAAATACAGATAGTTGATTCTGATACCACTTGCTATCTATCAAAAAGCCATTAAGATAAATGTATTCCTGTAAAAAATACAGATATTTAATTGTGATACCAATTGCAATCATTCAAAATAAACAGAAAAATATCTGTTTTTCTGTAAAAAAATACAGGTATGTAATTCTGATACAACTTGCTATCAAAAAAGCCATAAAATTTTCTGTAATTCTGTATAGAAAATACAGATATTTCATTTTGATATACCACTTGCTATCAAAAAAAAAAAAAACAGAAAAATATCTGTATTTCTGTAGAAAAATAAAGATATTTAATTCTTATTCCATTTGTTATCAAAAAAGCCATACATTTTTCTGTATTTCAGTAAAAAAATACAGATATTTCATTCTGAAACAACTTGTAGTCTATCAAAATAAACATAAAAAGTTTGGTATTTCTGTAAAAAAAATACAGAAATTTAATTTGGATACCACTTACAATCTATCAAAATAGGCAGAAGATGCTCTGTATTTCGGTAAAAAAATCAGATATTTAATTCTGATACCACTTGCTATCTCTCAAAAGATAAAGAAAAATTTCTGTAAAAAAATACAGATATTTCATTCTTATCCTACTTGCTATCTATCAAAAAAGCCATAAAAACTTCTGTATTTCTGTAAAAAAAAAATACAGATATTTAATTCTGATACCACTTGCTATCAAAAAAGCCATAAAAATGTCTGTATTACTGTAAAAAAATACATATATTTAATTCTGATACCACTTGCAATCTATCAAAATAAACAGAATATTTTCTGTATTTCTGCAAAAAATACAAATATTTAATTCTGATACCATTTGCAAATCTATCAAAATAAACATAAAAATGTCTTTATTTCTGTAAAGAAAAATACAGATATTTAATTCTAATACCACTTGCAATCTATCAAAATAAACAGAAACATTTCTGTATTTCTTAAAAAAAAACAGATATTTCATTCTGATCCTACTTGCTATCTATCAAAAAAGCCATAAAAACTTCTTTATTTGTGTAAACAAAATCCAGATATTTAATTCTGATACCACTTGCTATCAAAAAAGCTATAAAAATTTCTGTATTTCTGTAAAAAAAATACAGATAGTTAATTCTGAAACAACTTGCAGTCTATCAAAATAAACAGAATATTTTCTGTATTTCTGTAAAAAAATACATATATTTAATTCTGATACCACTTGCAATCTATCAAAATAAATAGAATATTTTCTGTATTTCTGTACAAAAATACAAATATTTAATTCTGATACCATTTGCAATCAAAAAAGCCATACATTTTTCTGTATTTCAGTAAAAAAAAACACAGATATTTAATTCTTATACCATTTGCTATCAAAAAAGCCATAAAATTTCTGTATTTCTGTAAAAAAATACAGATATTTAATTCTGATACCACTTGCAATCTATCAAAATAAACAGAAAAATATCTGTATTTCTGTAAAAAAATAAAGATATTTAATTCTGATACCACTTGTTATCAAAAAAGCCATACATTTTTCTGTATTTTAGAAAAAAAATACAGATATTTAACTCTGATACCACTTGCAATCCATCAAAATAAAGAGAAATGTTTCTGTATTTTTGTAAAAAAAATACAGATAGTTAATTCTGATACCACTTGCTATCTTTCAAAAAGCCAATACAATTTCTGTATACCTGTAAAAAAAATACAGATATTTAATTCTAATACCACTTGCAATCTGTCAAAATAAACAGAAACATTTCTGTATTTCTTAAAAAAAAAACAGATATTTCATTCTGATCCTACTTGCTATCTATCAAAAAAATCATAAAAACGTCTGTATTTCTATAAAAAAATTCAGATATTTAATTCTGATACCACTTGCTATCAAAAAAGCTATAAAAATTTCTGTATTTTTGTAAAAAAAATAAAGATTTTTAATTCTTATACCACTTGTTATCAAAAAAGCCATACATTTTTCTGTATTTTAGTAAAAAAAATACAGATAGTTAATTCTGATACCACTTGCTATCTATCAAAAAGCCATTAAAATTTCTGTATTCCTGTAAAAAAAATACAGATATTTAATTGTGATACCACTTGCAATCATTCAAAATAAACAGAAAAATATCTGTATTTCTGTAAAAAAAACAGGTATGTAATTCTGATACCACTTGCTATCAAAAAAGCCATAAAATTTTCTGTATTTCCGTATAAAAAAATACAGGTATTTAATTCTGATACCACTTGCTATCTATCAAAAAAAACAGAAAAATATCTGTATTTCTGTAAAAAAATAAAGATATTTAATTTTGATTGCACTTGTAATCAAAAAAGCCATACATTTTTCTGTATTTCAGTAAAAAAAAAGCACAGATATTTAATTCTGATACCATTTGCTATCTATTAAAAAAGCCATATAAATATCTGTATTTCCTTAAAAAAGTACAGGTATTTAATTCTGAAACAACTTGCAGTCTATCAAAATAAACATAAAAAGTTCGGTATTTCTGTAAAAAAAAATACAGACACTTAATTGTGATACCACTTACAATCTATCAAAATAGGCAGAAAATGTTCTGTATTTCTGTAAAAAAAATC